>NC_090256.1:16214477-16398494 GCF_037325665.1 Littorina saxatilis | reverse complement strand
CACCACCCAGACATTATGATGAGTGTTATGTTGCAGGTTCTTTGTGGTAGAGGACCGCATCCTGCACATCACCCGGACATTATGATGAGTGTTATGTTGCAGGTTCTTTGTGGTAGAGGACCGCATCCTGCACACCACCCGGACATTATGATGAGTGTTATGTTGCAGGTTCTTTGTGATGGAGGACCGCATCCTGCACACCACCCAGACATTATGATGAGTGTTATGTTGCAGGTTCTTTGTGATGGAGGACCGCATCCTGCACACCACCCAGACATTATGATGAGTGTTATGTTGCAGGTTCTTTGTGATGGAGGACCGCATCCTGCACATCACCCAGACATTATGATGAGTGTTATGTTGCAGGTGCTTTGTGGTGGAGGACCGCATCATGCACACCACCCAGACATTATGATTAGTGTAGTTGCAGGTGCTTTGTGGTGGAGGACCGCATCCTGCACATCACCCAAACATTATGATGAGTGTTATGTTGCAGGTTCTTTGTGATGGAGGACCGCATCCTGCACACCACCCAAACATTATGATGAGTGTTATGTTGCAGGTTCTTTGTGGTGGAGGACCACATTCTGCACACCACCCAGGGGCTGGTCACGAGATCCTACATGGACGAACTCTGGGAGACGGCCGTCGAGAAAATGTCCGCCACCCTCCGGTCTGCTGCAGTGAGTTACCTTCTCTTTAACGTACACGTTCCTCAAAATGTTATTGGTGGAGAATTTGTGTTGACTGTGTTCAATTTTAGTTTTATTTCAAGTTTTTTTGTTTGTTGCACTGATGTACATTGATAAGGAGAGCTTGCTTGTTTTGCTTTGTTACAGAAGTTGCTATTTCAGTTGCGTATAGGGGCAGGGATGTAGCTCAGTCGGTAGCGCGCTGGATTTGTATCCAGTTGGCCGCTGTCAGCGTGAGTTCGTCCCCACATTCGGCGAGAGATTTATTTCTCAGAGTCAACTTTGTGTGCAGACTCTCCTCGGTGTCCGAACACCCCCGTGTGTACACGCAAGCACAAGACCAAGTGCGCACGAAAAAGATCCTGTAATCCATGTCAGAGTTCGGTGGGTTATAGAAACACAAAAATACCCAGCATGCTTCCTCCGAAAACGGCGTATGGCTGCCTAAATGGCGGAGTAAAAAACGGTCATACATGTAAAATTCCACTCGTGCAAAAAACACGAGTGTACGTGGGAGTTTCAGCCCACGAACGCAGAAGAAGAAGAAGAAGAAGTTGCGTCTATTTTGATTTGGAGGTATTCTTCTGTTAACTTTATATGTAATCTTTCATCTTTTAAGTTGAACATTTGTTGTCTTACGTTTCCATGCTTTGTAAAGTTGCAGAAGAAATATCTGTTGTTTCATTTTATTTTAACTTTTAATGTATTTTCTTGGATGAAGTTAAATTGTTGATTTGAGAAAATGTTTGCCGAGTGTCTAAAATCCTCCAGTGCTGATACTTTTCTGGCTTCCTTGTCGTAATTAAATTGGTTAGTTCTGATTTGCTAATATAGGTTTTCTTCTAGTTTGTCTTTCATTTCGAAAATAAGTTTTTCATTAGGATTTTATTTTTGCAAGCTTGTTTTTGCGAAAGTTTATAGAAAAAAAATATGCAAGCAGCAAATGAGAAAAGACATTGTATAGATTGTGTATGTGTCTACGTGTATATTTACCAGGCCAGACTTGTGACTAGGCCCAACTGGACATCAGAGGTATATCACCAGGTTCTGAGTGAAACGCTGTCTCACGTGACTACCTCAGTGTATTGTGTAGCGGCGCCCATACTGACTCTAACACAGTGTACACAATTTACTGTCTGATTCGTGCTACTAACTTATCAGCTAAAATAAGCGTTCAGAAGGATTAAGACATTAATCATTGTTGTAAACTGCAGGAGCTGATTGAAATTAGTAGGTTTGTTTTCATGAGGTTGCATGCTTCTCATTGCATGATGGTCATAATCCGTAGATGAGACTTTTTGAAAAATAAGAAATCAAGCATTGAATTTAGACAAGCATATAGACCAAGATTTGAAATTAAAGTTTAATTTTGAGGTTTACATTTAGAAGCCTATATTTAAGTGGTTAAAAACTGAGGACAGCTGACAGAAATGATTTGGAACTCCAAAAGTCCAACAAATGTAAACTCCTTATCAGAGAACTAGTCAAACAGAAAACAGTGAGAGGGGAGAAAATGACAGGTGTTAGTGATGTACCTTTTGTTTCTTTGTAATCGATTGTAAATTTTCGTTTTATTTTTTTCTTTTGTAAATTTTCATCATTTTAATTTCTTTCTATGATTAAATTTGTCATCATTTAAATTTCTTTCTATTATAAATTTTCATCATTAAATTTTCTTTCTATGATTAAATTTTACATCATTTTAATTTCTTTCTATCTGTGTAACTATTGTCTGTACATATTTACAGGCTACCTATATATAGGTCTTCTTCCTCCGAAGGTTTTCTCTCTCGTTTTTAGTTGTTTGACTACATCCAAGTCTCCCATTCCTCATAACAGAGAATCACTTTAAATGTGTCGGGTATTTCCTTGATTTCATTTGCAGTGTGCTGTTGTACTATTTGAGTCTTCGTTGGTTTTTGCTAATCTTTTGGATTTGAATTGTCCCACATGATGTGAATGTGTGCATGTGTAAGCTTCAGGGATGTTGATAGATTTTTGGGGGACAAGTTTGCGGTAATGGTCATGAATGATTGACAAATTTTAAAAGAGTGACGCTGTCTCCTTTCTGCCATTGTGAAAAATGTTCGCCAGCTCTGCCAAAATGATGGCAAAGTTTGTGGCAATTAAGAAGAACTTTCGGCATTTTGTCAATTTCCCAAACCAGATGACATCCCTGGAAAAAGTGTGTGCATGGAGTGTTAAGTAGTGTAGTGCTATGACCGGTTGCACCCTGCTTGTTTTCTGTTGAATACATTGGGTTTTTTGTGAAAGTTTTGTGTGTGTTATTATTTTAAACGAAGCTTTGTCTTTTCTTTCACGTTAGAATTAATTTTCATCAAGTGATTGTTTTTTGTTGCGTCAATGTGTTGTGGTTTTTGACACGCAGGAAAGACAAACAGATGAGTATCGTCACAAAATGCCCGAAGCTCTCGAGGAAGAGCTAGATCTAGATCCAGACGAGGTTTCTAGACATTTTTACAGCCTCTGCCCCTTTGATCTTGACCATAAAATTATAAACGTCACGCACTGTTTTTTCCTGCCAGAAGCTGAATGTGTGACTGAATCACTTGATGCAACCTGCACGGCCGTGTGCTGTTTGATTTCTCACCTCGTTTGCCACTGATGCCCAACGATATATTTACCTGTTTTTATCCTGACCTCATACAGTCTGCCCTTTTATTCATATTTATATATATATATATATCATGCAAATACCAAGCTTGTTGCATTGTAAGCCTGCATTGTATCACACCTTGAAATGCACTGTCATGAATTGAACCATGTTTTCCTTCCTCTTCTTTTCTGTGTTTGTGTGTATGTGTTTTTGTGTGTGAGTGTATTTAGCAGTTTCTTGCGCATTGTGTATGTGTTCTTTGACCTACCTTCTCCTCTGCACCAGTACTCTGTCGGTGTTGTTCTCAGGCCTCGGTCTTCAGTCATTGGTGCATACTTTTCTGATCTGACGCATTATTCTGACCCCTGGCTGATTGACCGTCCCATAGCTTTGACACCTGGCAGGCCTTCTGACCAATATACTCTGGTAGCCAGGACATTTGGGCCTGTACACATTGTCAGCCCAGGTCCAGCAGACTTATTGTCATTTTTGTCTGGGAACAACACTGCTTTGTCTGTCTGTGTGTATATGTGCACTTGCCTCTCAACTTTCGCGATGTACATGTGCACTTGCCTCTCATGTGCACTTGGCTTGTCATCAGCCCTGTGGCAGCTTATTCATCACTGTCTCTCATTTCTTTTCCCCTTTGGTATTGTCCTATCCGTGGAAGGAAACTGTAGAAGAATGAAAACTTTCAGTCTTATCTTTCTTTTAACTTTAGCTTTCATTTAAAATGGTTTTAAGTCAAATCATTCATGCTTAAATAATTATGATAATGACAACAATGATACTAATACATCTGATTAGCATGTCCGTCAATGTATAGACTGTGCATGTGTGTGTTGGAACACATGTATAATGTTTATGCATCTTGTTGCATTATTCATTCTTTATGTATATTTCCTGACTGCTGCATATGGTAATATTTTTGTTGGTATCATGATTTTGTCAACTTTTTCTTCTAAAAAATGTACAGGCCATAGATCAATGTTTAGTTTCTTAATTTCTGAGGCGTTTCCTGTTTGTTTTGAGTTGTTTTATGTATACATGTATGTTGTATTTAGCACTCGAGTAATATGAGGGGAAAAATCAGCATGTAATTTTACCTGTAAATGTTAAAGCAATGACATTATTAACAGCTATTGTGTTTTCAGCGTAGCAATAGGGTCCGACATTTAGACTCGAACAAGTATAATGCGACTCGTATTCGACTCGTCGGCATTATACTTGTCTCGTCTAAATATCGGACCCTATTGCTACGTTAAAAACAAAATAGCGTTTATAAATTATAGCTACTCTGACATTATATTCTGTGTTAAAATCATGTTTTAGTCAGCAACAACTACCAGAATGGTCCATGTCGTTGATTGCAGACGACGGTTATAGTGCGCATATCCCTTTGCGCATGTATCCACGGAAATCACCGAACATTGAAAAACCCTCGGACATGTATTACAGGGAAGACTCGAGATAACCGGATGTTTAGCATTACGTCAATATGCTAGGAATCATATGACGCCATGACGTATCATGCTTGCTTGCGTATATTCTATGTTCGAAGGTCTGACTTCTGTTGGGGATTCGCGTGATGAAGACTGCGGTAATCTGTAGATGATAAGAGAACAAGGATTGTCTCAGAAGAAACGACTAAATGTTTCAGACCGGCAACTTCATTTTAACATTGCACTATACAATGGACATTCTATGTGACAGGAGAGTTTGCTGATTTTGTGTTAAACATTGAAAAGATCGTCTGCTAGAATCAGAGATAGGTCGCTTCAGATTGCAGCTTCTTGAACTTAGCAAGGTTTGTTGCCTGTTAAAGAACTGGATTTTACACATTATGTATGTACAGTAAGCAACAAAAAACACACACAAAGCAAATGGCATCGTCTGTCGACTAATCACAGAAACAAACCTGGCGAGGTATGCGTGTATATTTTACATGTGGAAGAAACCGGAACCATGCGTCTTTGTTATTGCCGATATCGTTTGGATATCAGCAAAAAATTACCAACTTCCGTAGCGTTATGCTTAGATGATCGGAAAAGGGATGTGTGAGACCATCCAATCACAGCCCCCGAATTCCCCCACGTGTTTATCAGAATAGCTATATTATTGTGCTATTGTTTGTTGTAAACTGCACTTTATAAGTTCTCTCTCTTCTGTTCGCGGTGAACATCAAAGTTGTTCTCTCTCTCTTTGTCTAACTCATTCAATTTTTGGGTTTATTTCTGTATTAGATTAGATAATAATTGGGCTCTTTTCTGTATATGTCTTTTGTTTTGTTCTTTTTACCTTTTTCAGAGGTAGTGCATTTGCTGAAAATTGAAATGTTTGATCTTGTTGCTTTGCTGTTGTAAAATGCGTACTTGCAGCGTTCATTAGTTTTGGCGGTGTGACCAGGGTTTAAGACTGTCCGTTTTATCGTATTCATTTAATGCCCTGTAGCTTGTAGCGGTAGTGGTTCAGGGAATGTTGACAGGTGTTGGACAAATGCCATTTCATGGTAGCTTTTTGTCTGATACACATCTGACTGTTCTGTGCTGGTTTCTCTCACAGCAATCATGCAAGATCGCAAGCCTCATGCTGGAGATCAAGAAACTGATCGTTCTCTTCTGCCACACGCTAAAGGTGGGTTGCACATTTCTGTTGGTCTGTCTGTCTGCTCCATGTTTTACCTTTCTGTCTGTCTGTCTGTCTGCTCCATGTTTTACCTGTCTGTCTGTCTGTCTATTTGTCTGTCTGTCTGTCTCACCTGTCCTTCTTCTTCTGCGTTCCCATGTCTCACCTGTCCAATCTGTCTTGGAATTGCGTCTGATGGAAACTTTTGTTTTGCAACATTCTGCCAATGGGATGGTTGCCTTGTTTGTAATGTGATAGGGTGGAGTGGAAGGGAGAAAATAGGCCAGGAAGCATAAATGAGACGCCAAGACAGAGGTTGCGATAACGTGACTTTTATTTAACGTACACCAGAAATAATGGGAGAGACGGGACTAACTCCCTACACAATAGGCAACTGAGGATACGCTTCACGCCTTAAACCATCGGAGCGTGACACACTGGCAAGGACCGATAACTTTACAAGTTACTACAGGGGGTGCTCCGCTATCTATAACGTCACACAGGATGTGACGCGCCCGCAACACAGGACACGCTATTACAAAACAAAGAACTAGGCTAGCGCGGGAAAACTGGGTCTCAACGGCGAAACAACGACACTGACGCTATAACGTCACTAGGATAAAATAGCTACATACATACGTACACACCATAGCATCATTCATACGATCAGAACATATTATAGACAAGCAAAATTCAATATAAACAAAAGAAACAGCATCTAATTACAGTTCACTCCTCAATGAAGAACTAAAAACACACGAAGTTACGGCGGGACTGTTCAACACATCGCCGGTCTGAATCACTCACCTCGCTGATGGTAAATCAGCTATTAAACCACAGGTCAAAGATGATACAATCCAGCACAGGCTATCTGTATTTTAAAAGATGTCACACCAACACAAAGAACTGTTTCAAATAGAACACCGGTCTCAAGGCTTAAGCACACAGGCCGATCCACACACAGCGAAATCACCGGTCAGACTGAACGAACTCACACTATCGGGGGTGGATGCGTACGCATCCGTTAAGGGATTAACCAATTAAAATGCAGCGTCTACGCACAAAGACATACACGACACAACGGAACAAAGACATACACGCATGGTCAAGGGGAATAATTCGGGTAGGGAACGAGAGAAAGGAACAACAGTACGTCGAATCGCCACACGACTACAGTAACTCTGTCAACAAGTTTGACATTTTAAATGTTTGGACATCATCCTTTGAAAGATTGATTGAATATGGATAATTTGAACTCTCTCTCTCTTCTCTTCTCCTCCCCCCTCCCCCCCTCCCCCACCACCTCTTATTACCCACATTCCTTCAGCTTGTTGTACATTGTGCTGTATGGATTCAGTTAATTGATATGCAAAATGTCACTTCTTGGTGTGTGCAGGGCTATGGTTTCAGTGTGGGGCGGCTGTTGGAGTTGTTGCTGGAGATGCGAGATCGCTACAGTGAGATCCTGTCAGAGCAGTGGGTTGAGGTGTTCAACGAGATCTTTGCTGAGGATAACTACACGCCCATCTGCTGCGAGACGGAGGAAGAGTACACCGTGCTCATCTCACAGTTCCCCTACGTCGACAAAACTCTGCAGGAGGTGGGGGCACGGATAGTGATACCAAAAAAAATTGTTGTGTGGTAAACTTCCTCAAATGCATATCAGTTTTGGCGACAAACTCCAGAAATAACTGTGTTATGAAAGAGTGAACACTCTTGCTTTTGGTGAGGCAAACTTTCTACACATGCTCCTTGTCCACATGTTTCAGACACACCCCTCAATAGTGACTGGCCTATAATGTCACATGGGAAAGTTTGCCTCAGTAAAAGCAAGAGTATTCACTCTTTTACAACGTATACAAACCCAACAGAGTTATTTCCGATCATCGTCTATTCAGTACCTGGCATCACCTTTCCTTGAACCATAAATTCTCCCAAAATGACAGCAGTTTTGCAATGATTGTGATTTGAATTGCTGAGTAAGTGAGTAACGAGCAGATGGCAGTCCCGCAGTGGGGCACTGCGGTTATGAAATTAAAGGCCCCTCCTGTTTTTGGAACCGCAGGAGCTTTCTAGTTTGCTGTTGGGTAGAATTTTGGTTCCTCTTTCCTGTCATGCTCTCTTTTTCTTCATGAATTCTTTTCTTTTTTCTGCCTTCTTGCTCATTCACCTGTATTTTTTCCAAAAATCTCTTCTCTTGCCGCTTGTCTCGCGATTCATGTATAGTTTAATCTGTTAGTGTTCTGATGTAAGTCCAGCAGTAGATAGGTTAAGCCTATTTTAACATACTGGAAACTGGTAATCTTCCAGTAGGTATTAATTTAGTTTTACTAAAGCCTGCTGGGACACAAGTAATGGGTTAGTGCATTTGTAAACAGGAATCGCTTGACAAGTGGCCCCCTTCATCCCCCCCTTCCTCGTCCTGATATGGCTCTGCGTAGTCGGCTGGACGTTAAGCAACAAATAAACAAACAAACAAGCAGATGGCAGGATGAAATGTTCTCGACTGTTACAGGCAGCGTTCCCTCGGCGCTTCCCGTTCTCTCAGTTCGTGCCGAGCATCTTCAACCAGGTGAAGGAATACATCAACGCCTGCCTCAAGTTCTCCGCTGACCTTCACCTCAGGTAGAGCTGGGGCTGTGCGTGCACGCTTGTGTTTGGGCGTGTGTTTCATTGAGCATTTTGAATGCTTAAACTGCAAATGAAAAGGCAATGTCCTATACTTTTGGGACTATAAGGCGCACCTTTTTCCCTTAACTTCAACCCCTGCGCCCTATTGACCGGTATCGCCTTATGTGTGGCTAAAGAAGAGTTAACATGTACCCACATATATCTTCCCGAAAATACGGTATGCTGTTTGAAGCATTACTGTTTCAGCAAAACATTGCAATTACATTATTACTAGGTGCAAATTGTTGTGTTTTCACACTAGGTCTCTCATTTATTTCATTGACACCTTGTTGTATTGGGTTTGAAGGTCTTCTAGTAACAGCCAATTAGGATCTGGTGATAAGCTGTGAACATGGGGAAAGGGTGGCCGAGTGGTAAAGTGCACTTGCCTCGGAAGCGAGAGGTTGCGAGTTCGACCCTCTGGGCGTAAGCAATTTTCTCTCCCCTTTCCTAGCCCAGGTGGTGGGTTCAAGTGCTAGTCTTTTGGATGAGGTGAAAAACCGAGGTACCTTCGTGTACACTACATTGGGGTGTGCACGTTAAAGATCCCACGATTGACAAAAGGGCTTTTCCTGGCAAAAATGTATAGGCATAGATAAAAATGTCCACCAAATACCTGTGTGACTTGGAATAATAGGCCGTGAAAAGTAAATATTCGCCGTAATGGCTTGAGATTTACTGGCCGATGTGAGTGCGTGATATATTGTGTAAAAAATTCCATCTCACACGGCAGAAATTAATATGTAAAGCGCTTAGAGAACGTCAAGCGCTATATAAATCTCCCATATAAATAAATAAATAAATAAAGATCCATAAAGTGTAGCAATTCTGTATTTGTGTTTGATGTGTAGCAATTCTGTATTTGTGTTTGATGTGTAACAATTCTGTATTTGTGTTTGAAGTGTAACAATTCTGTATTTGTGTTTGTGTGTTTCAGTCACACAGAAATTGACGACATGATTCGTAAGTCGGCTAATCAACTGTTGACACGGACGTTAGGGGGCTGCCTGTCGTCGCTCATCAAACGTCCCAACCTCAGTCTGCTTCAGGTAAGCGTGTCATAACACACAACACAGAGCACAACGTAGACACAACACAGACACAACACAACACATACACAACACAGATACAACACACACACAACACAGACACAACAACACAGACACAACACAACACATACACAATACAGATACAACACACACACAACACAGACACAACATAGACTCAACACAGACTTCAGGAAAGCATGTTACAACACAGGCTACACACACACAACACAGGCACAACACAGACTACACACACACAACACAACACAGGCACAACACAGACTACACACACACAACACAACACAGGCACAACACAGACTACACACACACAACACAGGCACAACACAGACTACACACAACACAACACAGGCACAACACAGACTACACACACACAGGCACAACCCAGACTACACACAACACAACACAGGCACAACACAGACTACACACACACAACACAACACAGACTACACACACACAACACAACACAGGCACAACACAGACTACACACACACAACACAACACAGGCACAACACAGACTACACACACACAACACAACACAGGCACAACACAGACTACACACACACAACACAACACAGGCACAACACAGACTACACACACACAACACAACACAGGCACAACACAGACTACACACACACAACACAACACAGGCACAACACAGACTACACACACACAACACAACACAGGCACAACACAGACTACACACACACAACACAACACAGGCACAACACAGACTACACACACACAACACAACACAACACAGGCACAACACAGACTACACACACACAACACAACACAGGCACAACACAGACTACACACACACAACACAACACAGGCACAACACAGACTACACACACACAACACAACACAGGCACAACACAGACACAATACTGACATTGATTCTTGGTATGTGTCCAAATGAAGGGATGGTCTTACCCCATGTAAAAGCAGGGCCAGGACTGACACCGTAAGCCAAACACTTTGCACAGAAAGGACTTTGAGTTGTGAAAACTAATTTTTGGAGGGTGTTGATGTGCAGCTGATTCAAATCTCCATCAACATGAATTACCTGGAGCGGGCTTGCCCACACCTGGAGGCCTACATCTCAAGCATTACTGGGTATGTGTCCCATTACTGGGTATGTGTCCCATTACTGGGTATGTGTCCCATTACCGGGTGTGTCCCATTACTGGTATGTGTCCCATTGCTGGGTGTGTCCCATTACTGGGTATGTGTCCCATTGCTGAGTGTGTCCCATTACTGGGTATGTGTCCCATTACTGGGTGTGTCCCATTAATGGTATGCGTACCATTACTGGGTGTTTCCCATTACTGGGTATGTGTCCCATTACTGGGTGTGTCCCATTACTGGGTATGTGTCCCATTACTGGGTGTGTCCCATTACTGGGTATGTGTCCCATTACTGGGTGTGTCCCAGTACTGGTATGCGTACCATTACTGAGTGTGTCCCATTACTGGTATGCATACCATTACTGGGTGTGTCCCATTACTTGGTATGTGTCACATTACTGGGTGTGTCCCATTGCTGGTATGCATACCATTACTGGGTGTGACCCATTACTGGTATGCGTACCATTACTGGGTAGGTGTCCCATTACTGGGTAGGTGTCCCAGTACTGAGTATGTGTCTCACTACTGGGTATGTGTCCCAGTACTGGGTGTGTCCCATTACTGGGTATGTGTCCCATTACTGGGTATGTGTCCCATTACTGGGTGTGTCCCATTACTGGTAGGTGTACCATTACTGGTAGACCGGCACGGTTGGCCTAGTGGTAAGGCGTCCGCCCCGTGATCGGGAGGTCGTGGGTTCGAACCCCGGCCGGGTCATACCTAAGACTTTAAAATTGGCAATCTAGTTGCTGCTCCGCCTGGCGTCTGGCATTATGGGGTTAGTGCTAGGACTGGTTGGTCCGGTGTCAGAATAATGTGACTGGGTGAGACTTCTGTCTTGTGTGTGGCGCACGTTTATGTCAAAGCAGCACCGCCCTGATATGGCCCTTCGTGGTCGGCTGGGCGTTAAGCAAACAAACAAAAACCATTACTGGTAGGTGTACCATTGCTTTGTGTGTCCCATTACTGGGTGTGTCCCATTACTGGGTGTATCCCATTATTGGGTGTGTCCTATTACTGGTATGCGTACCATTACTGGGTGTTTCCCAATACTGGGTATGTGTTCCATTACTGGGCATGTGTCCCATTACTGGGTATGTCCCATTACTGGGTGTGTCCCATTACTGTTATGCGTACCATTACTGTGTGTCCCATTACTGGGTGTGTCCCATTACTGGTATGCGTACCATTACTGGGTATTTTCCATTACTGGGTAGGTGTTCCATTGCTAGGTATGTGTCCCATTACTGGGTAGGTGTCCCATTACTGGGTAGGTGTCCCATTACTGAGTAGGTGTCTTAGTACTGGGTATGTGTCGCATTATTGGGTATGTGTCCCAGTACTGGGTGTGTCCCATTACTTGAATGTGTCCCATTACTGGGTATGTGTCCCAGTACTGGGTGTGTCCCATTACTGGGTATGTCCCATTACTGGCTATGTGTCCCATTGCTGGGTAAGTGTCCCATTACTGGGTATGTGTCCCATTACTGGGTAAGTGTCCCAGTACTGGGTAAGTGTCCCATTACTGGGTATGTGTCCCATTACTGGGTATTTGTCCCATCACTGGGTGTGTCCCATTACTGGGTGTGTCTCATTACTGGTATGTGTCCCATTACTGGGTTTGTCCCATTATTGGGTATATGTCCCACAGCAGGGTAGTGACACTTCACTTTTCAGTACAAACACTAAATCATGAATCAGAAACTGCTGGTGACATTAACAATAGTGTGTATATCAGGAAGCCAAGCAGGATTAGTGGCAGTGAAAGTAAACACTAACTGTTCAGAGGGTGAGAAACTGACACTGACACCACTTTCAAAGCCGACTAAAAGTGTCCCCAGCAGCTTTATTCTGTTCTGTAGTTATACTGTTGAAAGGCAGAATCAACAAGAGACATGTGAGCGAATGGACTATTTGTCCATCTATCTCTAGGTTTGCCAATGTCAATTGCAAGGAAACAGAGTGCATCCATGTATTAATGTTTTTCATTATTTCTTTTACGTTTTGTTTTGTTTAATATGTTCTTAATTGTGTTTTAATTGCAGTGCTGAAAAAGACAGTGTGCACATTGCAAGACTTCATGGTACTTCAATGTTCAAGGTAAGTTCCTTGTGCTTATTACCATTAGCTTCTGCAAGTTCTCTGTGTGTTTGTGTGTTTCTATAATATGTATGGTATATTTGACAGAGATATCTGTTGTGGCAGGGAAAGTTAAACTGTCTTTCAATCCCTGTTTCAGGACGCACGGAGCGATGCAGAGCAACAGATCTACCAGCAACTCAACAAGAAGATTGATGTAGAGAGAAAGAGAGAGAATGTTTAAAGTCAGACTGTTTCAATCCTTGTTTCAGGGCGCACAGAGCGATGCAGTGCAACAGATCTGCCAGCAACTCAACAAAAAGATTGATGTAAAGAGAGAGAGAGATAATGGTTAAAGTCAGACTGTTTCAATCCTTGTTTCAGGATGCACGGAGTGATGCAGAGCAACAGATCTACCAGCAACTCAACAAGAAGATTGATATTTTTATAGAGAGAGAGAGAGTGTTTAAAGTCAGAATGTTTCAATCCTTGTTTCAGGACACACAGAGCGATGCAGAGCAACAGATCTGCCAGCAACTCAACAAGAAGATTGATGTAAAGAGAGAATGTTTAAAGATAGACTGTGTTTCAACCCCTGTTTCAGGACGCACGGAGCGATGCAGAACAACATATCTACCAGCAGCTCAACAAGAAGATTGATGAATTCATGGACTTGGGTAAATTATACGCTATTACCTGTACAACTTATTACATAGATCTTTGGTTCCGATTGATGCCGACACTAATAGAGGTTAGGTCTCCACAGTTAGGTCTCTGCAGTAAATAGTTCGGTCTCCACAGTAAATAGATCTCTACACTAAATAGTCAGGTCTCTACAGTGAATAGTTAGGTCTCCACAGTGAATAGTTAGATCTCTACAGTAAATAGTTAGGTCTCTACAGTGAATAGTTAGGTCTCCACAGTAAATAGATCTCTACACTAAATAGTTAGGTCTCTACAGTGAATAGTTAGGTCTCCGCAGTAAATAGATCTCTACACTAAATAGTTAGGTCTCTACAGTGAATAGTTAGGTCTCTACAGTGAATAGTTAGGTCTCCACAGTAAATAGATCTCTACACTAAATAGTTAGGTCTCTACAGTGAATAGTTCGGTCTCCACAGTAAATAGATCTCTACACTAAATAGTTCGGTCTCCACAGTAAATAGATCTCTACACTAAATAGTTAGGTCTCTACAGTGAATAGTTAGGTCTCTACAGTAAATAGTTAGGTCTCCGCAGTAAATAGTTAGGTCTCTACAGTAAATAGATCTCTACAGTAAATAGTTAGGTCTCTGCAGTAAATAATTAGGTCTCTGCAGTAAATAGTTAGGTCTCTGCAGTAAATAGTTAGGTCTCTACAGTAAATAGTTAGGTCTCTACAGTAAATAGTTAGGTCTCCACAGTAAATAGTTAGGTCTCTACAGTAAATAGTTAGGTCTCCGCAGTAAATAGTTAGGTCTCTACAGTAAATAGTTAGGTCTCTACAGTAAATAGTTAGGTCTCCGCAGTAAATAGTTAGGTCTCTGCAGTAAATAGTTAGGTCTCTACAGTAAATAGTTAGGTCTCTGCAGTAAATAGTTAGGTCTCTGCAGTAAATAGTTAGGTCTCTGCAGTAGATAGTTAGGTCTCCACAGTAAATAGTTAGGTCTCTGTCTCTACAGTAAATAGTTAGGTCTCTACAGTAAATATTTTGAGATTTATGAAGCTTTCTATTTCCTCTTTGGGTGGGAAGATGTTTTTTCAGGCTTTTTACAATCTCATGATCTTGTGCCTGATGAAGCAGAATTGCTCAACTCAACATAAACACATGAGTAGTGGAATAAAAGCAGTGTGTGTGTGTGTGTGTGATGTACAGCTGCCTACGACTGGACACTAGCGGAGCCTAAGGGTCACGCCAGCAGCTACATCATGGACCTCATGGCCTTTCTACAGAGCATCTTCATGTCATTCACAAACCTGCCCGTAAGTACGCACGCACCACTCTCTGCTCCCTTTACACCAGCGTGTCTTGTCTTGGTGTCTTTGCTAGTCAGGTCTCTCTCCGCGAGCTTGCCAGTACAGTTGAACCTCTCTAAGATATAAGACCGCAATTTCTTAGGCGTTTTTACAGTGTAACCCCTGATAGTAAATGGTTTTAAGCATGGAGCTTGCCCTGTGAACTGAGGAAGGAAACAAACTTGCATCGGTCTCGGATAGCAATACCAGCTGAAGAGACGATAAAAAAAGAACGACCAACCAACCATTTCAGACGTTTTCATCATAGTGACAATTAATGTACCTCTATTGTAAGACTCCCTCTCTGTCAAGACTGACGTTTCTCAGACGTTTTCATCATAGTGACGATTAATGTACCTCTATTGTAAGACTCCCTCTCTGTCAAGACTGACGTTTCTCAGATTTTAAGAGGTCTTGAAGCAGAGATATCACTGTAAATACTTGTGTAGACGTGGGCAGTATGTGGAACACGTTTTGATGAGACCCTCAGTATTTTGCTTATTTATGTCCAAAACCCCAGACAAAGGGGTGTGTTTCAGTTTGTTTGTCCCACGGTGGGCTCCAGTACTGTATATAGGCACTTGCCTTAACTGGGTGGGTTTCAGTTTGTTTGTCCCACGGTTTGTTCCAGTACTGTAGATAGGCACTTGCCTTAACTGGGTGGGTTTCAGTTTGTTTGTTCCACGGTGGGTTCCAGTACTGTAGATAGGCACTTGCCTTAACTGGGTGGGTTTCAGTTTGTTTGTCCCACGGTGGGTTCCAGTACTGTATATAGGCACTTGCCTTAACTGGGTGGGTTTCAGTTTGTTTGTCCCACGGTGGGTTCCAGTACTGTAGATAGGCACTTGCCTTAACTGGGTGGGTTTCAGTTTTTTTGTCCCACTGTGGGTTCCAGTACTGTAGATAGGCTCTTGTCTTAACTGGGTGGGTTTCAGTTTGTTTGTCCCACGGTGGGCTCCTGTACTGTAGCTAGGCACTTGCCTTAACTGGGTGGGTTTTACTTTGTTTGTCCCACGGTGGGCTCCTGTACTGTAGCTAGGCACTTGCCTTAACTGGATGGGCTTCAGTTTGTCCCATGGTGGGCTCCTGTACTGTATATAGGCACTTGCCTTAACTGGGTGGGTTTCAGTTTGTTTGTCCCACAGTGGGCTCCTGTACTGTAGATAGGCACTTGCCTTAACTGGGTGGGTTTCAGTTTGTCCCACGGTGGGCTCCAGTACTGTAGATAGGCACTTGCCTTAACTGGGTGGGTTTCAGTTTGTCCCAGGGTGGGCTCCTGTACTGTAGATAGGCACTTGCCTTAACTGCTCCTGGTCCAGTACTGTAGATAGGCACTTGCCTTAACTGCTCCTGGTCCAGTCACTGTTCATGTGTCAGGATATTTATCTTTTCTCGTCTTGCTTTGCCATCTTGCGTATGGATACATCTACTCTGTTTCTAGTCCATGCAGTTTTTGTTGTGTTTGAGGATTTGTGGTCTCATGTCTGCCTCTGTCAAAAGGGTGTGTGTGGGTGCTTTGAGCTTAGGTGTGGGTGCCGTTTGGATCATTTTGTTCTTCCAGCTATTTGCAAGTGATGGGAGTGGAAATGGCTCTCAAGTAAATTATTTTTCATCGTCTTTTGTGGCGGCTTTTTACATTTAGTCAAGTTTTGACTAAATGTTTTAACATAGAGGGGGGAATCGAGACGAGGGTCGTGGTGTGTGTGTGTGTGTGTGTGTGTCTGTGTGTGTGTGTGTTGAGCGATTCAGAGTAAACTACTGGACCGATCTTCATGAAATTTTTCATGAGAGTTCCTGGGTATGATATCCCCGGACGTTTTTTTCATTTTTTCGAAAAATGTCTTTGATGACGTCATATCCGGCATTTTGTAAAAGTTGAGGCGGCACTGTCACACCCTTATTTTTCAATAAAATTTATTGAAATTTTGGCCAAGCAATCTTCGACGAAGGCCGGACTTTGTTATTGCATTTCAGCTTGGAGGCTTAAAAATTAATTAATGACTTTGGTCATTAAAAATCTGAAAATTGTAATTAAATTTTTTATTTTATAAAACGATCCAAATTTACGTTTATTGTATTCTTCATCCTTTTCTGATTCCAAAAACATATAAATATGTTATATTCATATTAAAAACAAGCTCTGAAAATTAAAAATATAAAAATTATGATTAAAATTAAATTTCCGAAATCGATTTAAAAACAATTAAATTACATATCTTACCCAACTCACATATAGCAATTAACCCTGGTTCAGTGCTGGTATCGCTGTACGCGTCCCCTTGGTAACAAGAAAGACGCCTCTAAAAAAGAGTGACCGAGACCCGTAAGGGTGTCTAGGCCAGCCCGGAAACGAGGCTGCCTTCCGTATGCGCGCGCATACTCCGCCATATGCATCATTCTAAAAACTCAGCGTCAGTGGGACTGGTCGCATTTTATGTACGCTCTGGCTGTTTCAGCCTTTGTTACTTAGTCTTTTTGACTTTGTTTCGTTCCTCTTGGTCTCTTCTTGTCATCTGGACTTCACAACTATGTTGAGGTGAGGTCGTTCCTTGTATTTTGCTTGATTTTGGCAGTTTTGTTGGCCGTATTTTGGACTTGCGATGTTTCTCAGAAATTTTTTTCGTGAGTCGTTTTTCCGTCATGGCTGACAATGCTAAGAAGAGGGCAGCTTCTTAATAGGTAGCTGCTGTGCCCTTTTCTCCTTAGAAAGCTTTTAGGAAGTCTAAACAATCCGGTCTATGTCCGTTTCTGTTGTAGATTCTCTTGCTAAAAATCTTTGGATGTGTTGATTGTTTTACCCGCTAAGCCGGTAGACAAGTCCGCTTGCAGTTTGTTTACTACACTGGTGACTATTCCGGAACCCCCATTTTGCCGGCCAACGGCCTCGCCACGTTGTAAGCACCGGTTCTCGTCCTTTCATCGAAGTTAAGCAACGTCGGGCCCGGTTAGTTCTTGGATGGGTGACCGCCTGTGAACACCGGGTGCAGTGGCCACCTTTGTTTTAAGCCTACGGGTTAGTCCGGGCTCGGTGTTAAACATGTTGTTATTGGGCTTGCGTCTGTAGACGTGGCCTCTTTGCTTTTGACTTTAAGTTCACAGGTTTCTGCTTTGGCAGCTGGCACTTCGTCATCAAGGCAGAACTACGTGCTCTCCCGGCCGGGGTTGCTGTGTGTTCGTCTCTGGACAGGGTCGTTCGTCCCCTGCTGTGACCTTATGTGGGGAGTTCACGGTCTCCGGCGTCTGTCCTTCTTCACAAGGTATGTGTACTCCACGTGAGCGTTGTCTTGAGGGAGTAGCCTCGGGTCTAATCCCAGGTGAAAGTTCTGAAACACTGGCTGATATCCACCGCTTAGTCGGGGTGTCAGTGGGTGCTAAGGGCCCTGACAAGCGAACAGATGTTCCTATTCTTCCCGCCTCGTCAGTAGACTGTGGTCAGGTTGAAAGGCATCTGCTTCCGCCCAGGGGGCAGGAAGGGGTGCGTCCACGGTGGTGGACGACATCCAGCTTACTTGCCGTTCAAGTTGTCCAAACGCCGTGACGCGGGCAGCGGAAAACGGCATTTAAGTTTTTTGGAAGTTGGTGGACCGCGAAAGGCGGGGGTCACCTTCCTGATTGCGACTGCGAGCATGAAGGAAAGGATAACGAGGATACTTCCATTTGAGGGTGCGTCCACGGGGATGGACGACACCCAGCTTACTTGCCGTTCAAGTTGTCCAGCGCAGTGGCGTGGGCGGCGGAAAACGGCATTTAAGTTTTGTGAAGGTTGGTGGACCGCGAAAGGCGGGGGTCACCTTCCTGATTGCGATTGCGAGCATGAAGGAAAGGTTAACGAGGATACCTTCTTATGAGGGTGCGTCCACGGGGATGGACGACACCCAGCTTAACTTGCCGTTCAAGTTGTCCAGCGCAGTGACGTGGTCGACGGAAAATGGCATTTAAGTATTGTGGAAGTTGGTGGACCGCGAAAGGCGGGGGTCACCTTCCCGATTGCGATTGCGAGCATGAAGGAGAGGATAACGAAGATACTTCCATATGAGGGTGCGTTCACGGGGATGGACGACACCCAGCTTAACTTGCCGTTCAGGTTGTCCAGCGCAGTGACGTGGGCGGCGGAAAACGGCATTTAAGTTTTGACTGGAGGGGGTGGTTGAGAGCAAAGCTTTACTTCCTCCACCTCTATCCGGTTTGATGGCTTCTGGAAGTTCGGAGGAACAGGATGTTCACTTCAGCTTCCGGGAATCGTTGTCCATTGCCCTGGAGTTGGCAAAGGGCCGCGTGTAGCCGGGTTCTCCGGTGAAAGTGGTGTACGTTCGCAGGAGGTAGCAAGCTTTGTGCGGTGAAGTGTTGAAACCGTGTCTGTTCTTCCGCTTTCTGGCGCACGTTCAGCAGCGGCTAAGAGCCCTAGGCAACGTAAGCTTCCGCCCTGGGGGCAGGAAGTTGGTGGGCTGGGTGATTCTTGGGTTGACCATGCGAGTCTCTCTGGGGGTCACTTTCCTACCTTTGATACCGAGCAAGGGGGCAGGAAGCGAGCAGTAGGGCTGATTCCTTGTTGGAGATTTAAGTCTAGCATGGAGTCAGCTTCCGGATTGCACGGAGGTGCATGAAGGCTGTTCAGAGTAAGGTGCTCCTGTTTTTCTGTTAAGCACTGATTTTAGGTTCTGTTTCAAGTTAGCAAGTGCAGTGGCGCTCGCAGCTGAAATGGTTCGAGGTACAACGGGATCGTCCGGTGTGTTTCTGTGCAACCGGTTGGTCCTGATGTTTACTTATCCACGGCCTGTTGCGCTTTCGCTTTTGCGGCTGTGACTTCTGGGTGCAGGACGGGATATCCTTCTACTGTTAACACTGTGGTGTTGGTAGTCGGCACTTTTCAGCTTTTGGCTTCTGGTTCCGTTTCTGCGGTTCCTTTGCCTTTTTTACAGGCTGTTTTCACTTTCTCTTCCAGTCTTCCAGCTGGCGTGAGTCAGGTGGATGGAGATCTGGCATGGTGTTATGACGTTTGAAACTTTTCAAAACTTTTCCGATTGTTGGCAAGTTTTTGCCTTATCGGGATGGGTGACTGGTTCTCATCATTTCGTTGTTCGTTATGATGCTGGAACAAGAGGAGGAAATGGGGAGGCTCATACTTCAGCTGTGTCGCGGTTCGCGGCATTTTGTAGTTGGTTTGAGCTTTCTGAGGAGAATCTTCGAGTGTTAAGTTCTTAGATCCTCTGGCGGGGTCATCTTGTTCTTGCGGAAGTTTTCGCAAGCGAGTCTTCTTTGTCACCACTACATTTGTGGGCAACGCACGACTATTTGCCTGTGGTGGTGGTGGTGCTTTAGCTTGTTTCTTACGCCCAAGTAGCGTGTCACTCGCGGAGCGCTTTCTGTAGGCTTCGGGTAACTCCAAGCTTAAGGACTTAGGTTCTCTTGTTTTTCGTTCTATGGAACCGCCCTCGGGTTTGGTGATGGCGATAGCAAGGAGAGACTGTCTGTTAGATCAAGGTCTCCTAGCTCTGGGAGATTGCGGCATCTTTTCTTTATGATTGGCTCGTTTGAACGAATCTTGCTTTTAGTCTCTCGCTCGGGCGGTTACGTTTAACAGGTTATCTTTGTGGTCCGACTGGACTCATATACAAAGATTTTACTTTGCCGTTTTTTACCTGAGAGTAAGCCTCTGCCCTTTAAGTATTATTCTGTTGGCTAGAGGTTAATCTCTTTCTTGTTTGAAAGGTCTCTTTTTGAGCCCGCTTCTAGGCACGCGGGTTCTCTAACTAAGAGAATCTCACGGTAAAAAGAAAGCGCAGGGCAGGTCTTGGCTGTTTTTCGTTTCCAAACGAAAAGCTTCAGGCTGGCTGTTATCCACTTTGGGTTGGGGCTCCATACCCTCGCTTTCACAGGGCTCTTTTTGAGTTAGTTTGGGCGACCTGTTGGTCGCACAGTACGGGTCTTTGCAATCTTGGTTTCCAGACCTCTTTAGGCTGGCAAGAAGGCATCTTTGCTTTCTCACATTGGAATTACTTGAATGTCTGCTGTAAGGGTTCACTTGAGATACTTAGGGGCTTCTGCCTCAACTCTGGATTTGGTTCAGAGTTTCTGTGTTCTATGCAGAAGGTTTTTTCTGGCTAGGTTTGCTATGGACAGCTTTTTGGAGAAAGACTGATCTATGGTTCTTAGGGTTCCTTCAAATTTTCTGGCAAGTAAGCAGAATTTGGAGAATCCAGCTTCGTGCACATTTTAAACCTTTTAGCAATATTCTGGCTCCTCCAGAGCCATATTTAGCCTTTTGATCATTTCGAGTTCAATGATTTGTCTAGCTTGCATGGATCTTTTCAGATTATTGATTCTAACAGCTCTTGTTCTTATTTTTCAACTCCGTCGCTTTTTAACCCTGAACGGTTAGAAACGACGTTAAACACTGGTTAAGGATAGAAAGTTTTTCTATCGACTTTGGTGGAGGTAATGACTTACTTAAGTCAACCTTAGCTTTATAGACTGCCACATTGTTTAGGCATGCCTTCAAGTGTTGGCAAGGAATTAAAAGGGGGGGGGGAGCAGTCAGTCCTCTCTCTTCGGGTGGCGCGGACTCAACTTTCCTCTCTTGAGCAAGTTTATTGCTCTTGGAGATCCTGATGTACATTTTTGTCCTGTTAGAGCCCTCAGCAGATTTCTGTTTCGGACTGTGCACTCTCGTTTGGAGACTCAGAAACTTCTTTTTATCTCTTTCATCATGGTACGGTTTAGAGATATGTCGAAAGTCTCGTTAGCCGAGTGGGTCTCCACCATAGCTAGGCAAGCTCTTGGCTGGTGGCAGAGTCAGGCAGGGAATGTCAGGGCAGTCTTGCCCTTTACTACAGCCAGGCCTCATGAGGCAAAAGATTGGGCTTCCACTCTAGTTGATCTTCATTTTAATCTCCTGGCGGAAGTTCTTGAGTCGGCTTACTGGCTTTCTTGAAATGTTCTTCATTGATGTCTTTCTCAGGGATTTCTATGCCTTGAGACAGGATGCGTTTCTGGGTTACCTGCTCGGGTAGAGGCAGGACAAAATCTCGATTCCTATTTGGGTAAAGTGCCCTCCAACCTTTAGTAGCAATCTGCTATATGTGAGTTGGGTAAGATATGTAATTTAATTAAAAATTTTAGTAATAAATTTTCATTTGATTAATATACTTACCCAACTCACATCGTTTATTCCCTCCCGCCTCCCCGCTGTGGGGTTATATATGTCTAAAAAAGAAGTGAGTTGGGCTTCGTTTTAGAATGATGCATATGGCGGAGTATGCGCGCGCATACGGAAGGCAGCCTCGTTTCCGGGCTGGCCTAGACACCCTTACGGGTCTCGGTCACTCTTTTTTAGAGGCGTCTTTCTTGTTACCAAGGGGACGCGTACAGCAATACCAGCACTGAACCAGGGTTAATTGCTATATGTGAGTTGGGTAAGTATATTAATCAAATGAAAATTTATTACTAAAATTTTTAATTTCATCTTATTCCTCGTCCATTCCTGATTCCAAAAACATATAGATATGATGTTTGGATTAAAAACACGTTCAGAGAGTTAAAAAGAATAGAGCTATAGAAAAGCGTGCTATCCTCCTCAGCGCAACCGCTCCCGCGCTTTTCTGGATTGTTAATTTCACTGCCTTTGCCACGTGCGGTGGACAGACGATGCTACGAGTGTACGGTCTTGCGGAAAAAATGCAATGCGTTCAGTTTCATTCTGTGAATTCGACTGAGCTTGACTAAATGTTGTATTTTCGCCTTACGCGACTTGTTTGTTTCCTGGAAATGTGCTGAGTTATCATCTGTGTACAAAACGTTCATATAGTGTGTGGTCATTACACCTTATTAGCTGCTGTGTTCAGTACACGTACTGCTGTTAGCTTGTACTGTTCATTTCGGTGACTTCACTGGAGCATGGACTAGAAATTGTACAAAATAATAATGATATGTATGTTTTTTCAGGGTTTGATGACTGTAAGTCAATCCAGAGTGACAAAACCATTATATCCCCAATGCATTTTGGTTTACTTCCCACACAGAGGCAGAGAAAGATGTAGAAATTTGACAAAGTAACAGCAATGTTACCTCTTTTCGTTTGTACTTGACAGATTTATATTTAGCGAAGAAGTCATTCTTTGGCTCACAAATTTTTCACCACTATTTTTATTTTTTTAAACTAATTTTTTATCTTAGACTGTTTTCTCTGCCTCTGTTTGCAATTTTCCCAGACCTTACCTGTGAGCACAACATAAGCACCAGATCTTCAAAGTTTATAACCAAGGCACCATCCAAATGCAATGCCCATTTATATGCCCTCTGGCACAACGTACACTGATAGGTCAAGGAGGCAAGACAGACAGAAAGAAACATTACTTAGTTGTTTTTGAAAATATGCTGAGTTTGTTTGAGATATGTTACTCTGTACATAATCAAAATGTGTTTGCAGAACTTCCCCTCCTTCACAGAAAAAAACATGCAGCATTTTCATAACCTTTACCCTCCTCCTCTCTTTCCCCTGTCCCTTTCAAAAGCAGCTTGCCAAATTGTTCACGGCATAAAGCGCGAACATCCTTCCTTCTTTTACACACTGTAAGCTGTTCTCAAACAGCTGAGTGAAGCAGTCTTTTTTCTCTCTGTGTATGAAGTGTGGATATGCTATACTGCCCTTAGCATGGCTTGGTGGCAAGGTTTGGGTCGGCCAGCAGGTAAAAGTGGCGGGGTGATGTCTGTGTATGAAGTGTGGATATGCTATACTGCCCTTAGCATGGCTTGGTGGCAAGGTTTGGGTCGGCCAGCAGGTAAAAGTGGCGGGGTGATGTCTGTGGGCAGGTGTTCCATGAGGACTGTACAGGATACATTGTAAGACTGGAGAACATGCGGCCCTCTAGTTCACTCTCACTTCCTTCTGTAGTCACTGGCTTACAGCATGATGAGTCCATACAACGGTGCCTTCAGTCCAGGCAAAACTCTCTCTTTATAGCTGGACTTGTGGCATGTTAGGTCTACCGTAGCATGTTAGGTCTACCGTAGCATGGCAGTTTGTGTCACGTTGACACTCCCCTCTCCAGACGCCAGCGTCTGGCATGTGCAGTCTACCATGGCATGACCGTTTCACGTATGCTGAAACAGATTGTAACTAAGCTTGTTTTAGCATGGCCACTTTTGAGCATGTTCAACGCTCAACACTGCCGTTACATCTGTGCATCTGAGAATGGTTTTTCTAGGCCTCCTCGCTCATTACGTAACAAACACGAGTCATAAGCATTCCCATGAGACATCTGTTGTTATTTATGGACAGCTACAAGCATGTCAATTCTGGTTGTTAATCATTAATCCGACGTTTGATCATGATTGTTTTGAAAAAGTTGAGTGCGTTCGTTCTGATTTAACGTGGCGTGATTACTTCCACTGGAGAATGCAGGACACGACAAACTTGACTTGTCTCGCTCTGTTTGCTTGAAAGAAAGCATGATGTATTGTCTCTTCAGTTCTCAAGCATGGTGTCAAGTAACAGTGCGGCAGTTTGAAGAATGAATAACATTATCGTCAATAGAAAGAGCTGTATTTAGCTGTTCCCTGTGAGTATAATAAAGCCAATGGCAGTTATATAACCCAACACATTTTGTTCGTTATTAACAGCTATTGTGTTTTCAGCGTAGCAATAGGGCCCGATATTTAGACGAGACAAGTATAATGCCGACGAGTCGAAGACGAGTCGCATTATACTTGTTCGAGTCTAAATATCGGACCCTATTGCTACGATGAAAACACAATAGCGTTTATATAGCTATTCTGACATTAAATTCTGTGTTAAAATCATGTTTTTGTCAGCAACAAGGACCAGAATGGTCCATGTCGTTGATTGCAGACGACGGTTCCCTTTCTGCATGAAGCCACGGAAATAACCGAACATTGAAAAACCCACGGACATGTATTACGGAGAAAACTCAAGATAACCGGATGCTTAGCATTACGTCAATATCTTAGGAATCATATGACGTTATGACGTATCATGCTTGCCTACGTAGATTGTATGTTCGAAAGTCTGACTTCTGTTGGGAATTCGCGTGGTGAAGACTGCGGTAAATCTGTAGATGATAAGAGAACAAGGATTGTCTCAGAAGAAACGACGAAATGTTTCAGACCGGTAACTTCATTTCAACATTGCACTACACAATGGACGTTCTATGTGACAGGAGAGTTTGCTGATTTTGTGTTAAACATTGGTGATTGGAAAGATCGTCTGCAAAAATCAGAGATAGGTCGCTTCAGATTGCAGCTTCTGGAAATTTGCAAGGTTTGCTGCCAGTTAAAGAACTGGATTTTACACGTAATGTATGTCATGTACAGTAAGCAACAACAAAAACACACACACAGCAAATGGCATCGTCTGTCGACTAGCCACAGACACAAGCCTGGCGAGGTATGCGTGTACTTTATACACGTGGAAGAAACCGGAACCATGCGTCTTTGTTATTGCCGATATCGTTTGGATATCGGCAAAAATGGCCAACTTTCGTAGCGTTATGCTTTGATGATCGGAAAAGGGATGTGTGAGACCATCCAATCACAGCCCCCGAATCCCCCCACGTGTCCATCAGAATAGCTATATACATGGATATAATAGGTGTATTCTTTTGGTCCCTTTGCTGCTTTGAATTATTTCAGTTTGTTTTCCCTGCCTCCACCATGCTACTACCCCCAAGATTGCCTGTAAACACTCATGCCTGTAAACGCTCATGTTTTTCATGAAGTTTGAATGTTGGCAGAGCATCAGGAGTTGTGTGATTATTACTGGAATGATGAGTGCTACAAGTATTGGGACATAACACCACAGATGTCATATTTTTACATTTATGGAGTCATTCTGTTGCATGGCATTGATGATTAATGGTGTACAATGACTTGTCTAGGATGTGATGGGGGCAAAATTGTAAGCAAAAAACAACATGTGGACAGTTGGGTAACAGTAAATCAGAGAAAGGGAAGGGGCGTTACCAAGGAATTGTTTCCCTTGTTCCATATTGCAAGGGAACTTTTGTTCTTGAATATTTTGGGTGATCAGGTATTTTGTTCAGGTGTTAAAAATAGTGCTCTTTTGTTAGAAGACATATGTTGCTGATCTCTTTTATTCAGATTGGGTAGTATATTTTTATTCTTCAGCCCTCTGACTTAGAGTTGAATGAGGATATCAGTTTATGGTTTGGCCTGTCATGTGTTGATCAATAGTTGTCTTGTTTGATAATTTTGCTGCTTGAGTGGTGATGATGGTTGATAAATCAATAAGAAACCATTGGGTCATTTTGCTCTCCTCAAGAAGATGCGATTGTGTAAATATTGCAAGTGTGTAAATATTACAAGTGTGTAAATATTGCAAGTGTGTACATATTGCAAGTGTGTACATATTGCAAGTGTGTAAGTATTGTAAGTGTGTACATATTGCAAGTATGTAAATATTGCGTTCTGCGAGGTTGTTGGATCCACACTGTGCCCGCCCCTGACACGAAACGTTGCCGATACCTGGTTGTGTTGACACGCTTGACTTAATGTGCAGGACAAGGTTGCCAAGACAGCGTGCATGTCGGCGTGTCAGCACATCGCATCACGCTTGATGGCTTTCCTGCTGGACAACGACATCCGCCAGCTGACCATCGGCGCCCTGCAGCAGTTCAACCTGGACATCATGCAGTGTGAACGTGAGTCTGACTGTGTCATGATGTGGTTAGTGTGGGGACATCATACACTGTGAATGTGAGTCTGTGTCGTGGTGTGGTTAGTGTGGGGACATCATACAGTGTGAACGTGAGTCTGTGTCGTGTGGTTAGTGTGGGGACATCATGCAGTGTGAACGTGAGTCTGACTGTGTCATGGTGTGGTTAGTGTGGGGACATCATACAGTGTGAACGTGAGTCTGACTGTGTCATGGTGTGGTTAGTGTGGGGACATCATGCAGTGTGAACGTGAGTCTGACTGTCATGGTGTGGTTAGTGTGGGGACATCATACAGTGTGAACGTGAGTCTGACTGTGTCATGATGTGGTTAGTGTGGGGACATCATGCAGTGTGAACGTGAGTCTGACTGTGTCGTGGTGTGGTTAGTGTGGGGACATCATACAGTGTGAACGTGAGTCTGACTGTGTCATGGTGTGGTTAGTGTGGGGACATCATGCAGTGTGAACGTGAGTCTGACTGTGTCATGGTGTGGTTAGTGTGGGGACATCATGCAGTGTGAACGTGAGTCTGACTGTGTCATGGTGTGGTTAGTGTGGGGACATCATACAGTGTGAACGTGAGTCTGACTGTGTCATGGTGTGGTTAGTGTGGGGACATCATACAGTGTGAACGTGAGTCTGACTGTGTCATGGTGTGGTTAGTGTGGGGACATCATACAGTGTGAACGTGAGTCTGTGTCGTGGTGTGGTTAGTGTGGGGACATCATGCAGTGTGAACGTGAGTCTGACTGTGTCATGGTGTGGTTAGTGTGGGGACATCATGCAGTGTTAACGTGAGTCTGTGTCGTGGTGTGGTTAGTGTGGGGACATCATGCAGTGTGAACGTGAGTCTGACTGTGTCATGGTGTGGTTAGTGTGGGGACATCATACAGTGTGAACGTGAGTCTGACTGTGTCATGGTGTGGTTAGTGTGGGGACATCATACAGTGTGAACGTGAGTCTGACTGTGTCATGGTGTGGTTAGTGTGGGGACATCATGCAGTGTGAACGTGAGTCTGTGTCGTGGTGTGGTTAGTGTGGGGACATCATACAGTGTGAACGTGAGTCTGACTGTGTCGTGGTGTGGTTAGTGTGGGGACATCATGCAGTGTGAACGTGAGTCTGTGTCATGGTGTGGTTAGTGTGGGGACATCATGCAGTGTGAACGTGAGTCTGACTGTGTCATGGTGTGGTTAGTGTGGGGACATCATGCAGTGTGAACGTGAGTCTGACTGTGTCATGGTGTGGTTAGTGTGGGGACATCATACAGTGTGAACGTGAGTCTGTGTCATGGTGTGGTTAGTGTGGGGACATCATGCAGTGTGAACGTGAGTCTGACTGTGTCATGGTGTGGTAGTGTGGGGAACCTTTGATGAGGGAGCCCATTCCATGACACAAGGCTATCCTTCATTGAGCTTGAAGTCGACATCGTGAAGTCTTTTTGCTGAAAGTTCAGTGCAGCCAGCTTCACAATTTGTTGACAACCTTTAGCTAAAGCTATGTCCGCCTTCACACTTTGCATAGTATTAAACTTGGTACAGGCACAGCCTTAGTTCAGCCCAACCCTGTAGCATGAACCACCTATCCTTCAATCACTAGCGTGCTGAAGTAGATACAGCCTTATTCTAACCATGCACACAATGTGGCATGAACCACCTATCCTTCAATCACTAGTGTGCTGAAGTAGATACAGCCTTATTCTAACCATGCACACAATGTGGCATGAACCACCTATCCTTCAATCAATAGCGTGCTGAAGTAGATACAGCCTTATTCTAACCATGCACACAATGTGGCATGAACCACCTATCCTTCAATCACTAGCGTGCTGAAGTAGATACAGCCTTATTCTAACCATGCACACAATGTGGCATGAACCACCTATCCTTCAATCACTAGCGTGCTGAAGTAGATACAGCCTTATTCTAACCATGCACACAATGTGGCATGAACCACCTATCCTTCAATCACTAGTGTGCTGAAGTAGATACAGCCTTATTCTAACCATGCACACAATGTGGCATAAACACTTTCTGACATGCACACTCTGTAGCATAAACCGTTTTTGCCTTAAGACTTTGAGGAGTACCAAACCACAACCAACACACTGTTTTTGCTGGTGTTCAGAGGAGTACCAAACCACAACCAACACACTGTTTTTGCTGGTGTTCAGAGATTGCCAAGTGCTACACCACAACCAACACAATGTTTTCCTGCCTTGCAGAGTTTGCAGAGTCGGAGCCGGTGCCGGGGTCAAACGACGGCACGCTGCAGATGGCTTTCTGTGACCTGCGGCAGCTGCTGGATCTCTTCATCAACTGGGACTGGTCCGTCTACCTGGCCGACTTCGGCAAGCAGCAGGCCCGCTACCTCCGCGTGCACAGACACACCGCCGTCAGCCTCCTGGAAAAGTATGTCATGGGAGGAGAGGGGGGGAGGGGGGAATATGTTTATCATCAAAATAAGATGAGACCATCTGTGAAAGAGAAAGGATAAGCTGACAAATATTGGACTGAGGGAGTTAGAGGGGTACATGGTAATAGTGTTGGGGGGGGGGGGGGCGGAGGGAGTGTGGGGGGTGGGTTTGAGTATTAAAAGGTGTGATATGAGAAGAACGCAAAAGGTTTAAGGGGTATCGTAATACACTACTCGGCTGGTTTGCTGTTTGAGAATACGTTGAATTCTGAGAGGCGATACATGATGTTCATAATATTTCACGACAGCAAGCTTTGCGAAGCATGTCACCTAATGGTTTGTGTTTCATAAAAAAAAAGAGCATATCATGTCATTTCTGACTTGTACCACATAGTAACATTTCCCTGAGAAGCCGCCCTGTATAGCCATCTTGCCTGTCTGTGCAGACTGAACAACGCAGACAAGAAGAAGAACAACCTGTTCACGTCGCTGAAGAAGAACGAGCGCGACAAGAAGAAGCTGGTGGACACGGTCCTCAAACAGCTGCGGGGTCTGGAGAACGGCACCACACCCCAGGGCTGAGAGACTCGCACAGCCAGGGACAGCTAACACCATGTGTCGCTTGATTCAAACAAATTAATATTATGGCTTCACACACAGCCAGGGTCTGGAGACACGCACAGCCAGGGACAGCTAACACCATGTGTCGCTTGATTCAAACAAATTAATATTATGGCTTCACACAGAGCCAGGGACAACTAACACCCTGTGTCGCATCATTAAAACAAATATTATGGCTTCATGTCTGTTGGAAGGGGGAACGTACACATTGGGATATGTGGTTCTAAAGATGATACAGGTTTCACACCAAACTGGACCTGCTTCCTGTCATGGAGCTACTTACCACACAACGTTCATGTCAGGCTGCAGACATTGTGTGTTGTGAGAGTTTCCGAATATCTACACACTTCAGTAAAGAGACGGTAGTGTTTTCCCCCTGAATGGCAGCCTAGAGAAAAACAATGCTGTCGAATGGATCATTTCCAGCTTCAGAATGGATTATTTCCAGTGATAAGAATTGATTGTAGAATGAATCTTTTCCAGCGTGTAGAATGGATTCTTTCCAGTGCATGGAATGGTTTCTTTCCAGCGTGTAGAATGAATTCTTCCCAGCGTGTAGACTGGGTTCTTTCCAGCGTGTACAATGGATCCTTTCCAGTGTGTACAATGGATCCTTTCCAGCGTGTAGAATGGATCCTTTCCAGTGTGTACAATGGATCCTTTCCAGTGTGTACAATGGATCCTTTCCAGCGTGTAGAATGGATTCTTTCCAGCGTGTAGAATGGATTCTTTCCAGAGTGTACAATGGACCCTTTCCAGAGTGTAGAATGGACCCTTTCCAGAGTGTAGAATGGATCCTTTCCAGTGTGTACAATGGATCCTTTCCAGCGTGTAGAATAGATTCTTTCCAGCGTGTACAATGGATTTTTTCCAGTGTGTAGAATAGGTCCTTTCTGGCATGTAGAATGGATCCTTTCCAGCGTGTAGAATGGATCCTTTCCAGCGTGTAGAATGGATCCTTTCCAGCGTGTACAATGGATTCTTTCTAGCGTGTAGAATGGATTCTTTCTGGCGTGTACAATGGATTCTTTCCAGCATGTACAATGGATTCTTTACAGCTGTAGAATGGATCCATGCTAGCGTGTAGAATGGATCCTTTCCAGTGCGTAGAGGGCAGACAACAAACCACGTGGATCAAATAAAACTGTTGCTATGCGCCATAATTCTTTGCTTATATGAGTCAGACTGCTGATGTTAGTGATGTTGTAACTGTGAACATTTGCGAATGGATGCCAGCACCAGAGGAGAATGTGTATTTTGTCAGACAAGTTATAGCCAGGGTTTTGCCAGAGAAGTGATGTGACCGGTAGTGATATTGATGAGGGTGGGCATCAACAGAGCTGGCTTCAGCTGCAGGTGGTCTTCTGGCTTGGCCCTTTTAGTGTGGCTCTTCCCCGACACTCCTCTCCTTTGCTTTTCTTTTGATTGTTTTCACACTTCTCACTTTTTATATCACAGTGTTACTCGCACACGTTTGTTACCAAGTAGAACATACCCACCAAACAAGAACATTTTAAAATTGTAGCTTTTGAACTTAACTTTACACATGTATGCACATACCTCATTGTATAATCAAGTCAGGCCAGGCTTGGCACACTCACACTTTTGCTTGGTTGATTCCTCAAAGAACTGATCCTGCAAGGATCTACATCTACCAGCTTAACGCTCTGTGTGTGCTCATGCAGAAGACTAGTTTGTCAAAACCTGGATTCCACATTGAAATTCATGACTTCTAGTTTCTGTTACGTTTACTTTCAGTGACTACTTTGTTCAAACAGTGTTTTCGTTTTTGACAATGTTTTGTAAAAACAATTAAAAAGTATGAGCCTGCTTTGGGGAATCTAAGCAGCTTCATTATAAGCTGAACAAGAGGCAAGGGAAAACTTTCACATTCACAGCCACACACATGCAACATGTATTGATATTGTATCCATTTCATTCTGTCTTACCAAGTTGTTTTGGAGCTGCCAGGGCTAGTTGCATAAATTAGCTTGTATGTATTAACATTTCTTGTTTTCTCCCTAAAAAGTTTGACATCTGTTGCAGAGGAATGGTGGCTACGTCTCTTTTTGTTGACATTGTTTTTGGTGGATGTGGCAAACGTGGTGTGTGCGTGTGTGTGTGTGTGTGTACAGAGAGTGTGAGCTTTCCCTCCATTTGTTTGTTGTACTGAACAAGATTTTAAGTGTACAGATGAGTTGTTTTATTTAAAGAAAAATGTTCCAGAGATGTACAAAGTTTATTTTTTGTTGAATCAGTGTACAGTTGCTTTGCTTTGCTTTGTTTACTGAGATTTATCTTCCAACGTCAGTTGTACATAGCTTGGATGTACATGTACTAGTCACTTTGTTTTAACTCACTTGCACATGTAGAATTGGTGAGCAGTTAGCTTGCTAGTGTTATTGTCTGCTTGACAGTGAGCGATAGCCGCTCCAGTGGGTGATAGCCGCTCCAGTGGGTGATAGCTGCTCCAGTTTGTGTCAGAGTGTGAATGTGGCTGTTCTTATAGTGAGGTAGGAGGGAACACAGGTGCTGCAGTAACAAGTGATGTAGTGTACAAGGTGCTGCAGTAACAAGTGATGTAGTGTACAAGGTGCTGCAGTAACAAGTGATGTAGTGTACAAGGTGCTGCAGTAACAAGTGATGTAGTGTACAAGGTGCTGCAGTAACAAGTGATGTAGTGTACAAGGTGGGATTGTACAGGGCAGAGGTACACAAAGCCAAAGTGGGTGAAACCCAAACGGGGGATAACAAACCGTGCGGTCTGATTCGTGAAAATCACACCAAATCTCAATTTCAATCAATCCAACACCGCGGCTGACTACCACCCGGTTGGTAACTTTCTCATCCACCTCGGTCTGCGTTTTGGAAAAGGGTGCAAGTTCTGTGTGAAACAACCGCGTTCCTTTGCATTGATCAGCTGTGATATCCAATACTCCAACTTGACTCCAACCACTGCGTCTCTTGTGTACATTGCTTCGTTCTCTCACCAGGCTTCAGGTGTACATGCAGTAGAGCGTCCTGTTTAGCTCGTGCTTTTTCAGCACTGTACACTCTTAGCTAACCCACCATAGTTCACTTTCAACAAAATGAGTAGGGTTTGGAAGGGGGGTGCTAACATAATTATGTCAGAAGTTTAGTGCTTCATTTACGTTCAGTCAAAAGGCGTATCTCTTTATTGTTTGATTATTGGAATATATATCTTTGAGAAGAAAAAAAGAAACAGACTCCACATATTTAAAGCTGTTGATGTCATGACTATGGTCTAAATGAGACAGATGGGAAAGTGTAGAAATACTTTGTGCGGAGAACCCTCAGGGTGGTCCTCATTTTAATCAAGTGAAGAAGACATTTTGTGCAATGCTGTTAGACTTATAAGTTGAAAACAAATGTATTGTTTTAAAATGTTAGGTTCAAAGTTAAGTGTGTTTTTTGTGTGTTTGCTAGCTTTGGTAAGAATGAAACTAGTGTAAAACTTATGATCAACATCTTTATGTGTGTATGATAAGCCATGATTTATTATTCAGACTTATATTACCGTGTACCTAGCAACGTCAAATGGTATTATTATGCTGATACTGTTTAATTCACATCTCTGTTATCCAGAGAGTGATAATGTTAACATGACTGATTGATTCAAACCCCCCGCGGGTTAGGGGGAAGAATTTACCCGATGCTCCCCAGCTTGTCGTAAGAGGCGACTAACCGATTCTGTTTCTCCTTTTACCCTTGTTAAGTGTTTCTTGTATAGAATATAGTCAATGTTTGTAATGATTTTAGTCAAGCAGTATGTAAGAAGTGTTAAGTCCTTTGTACTGGAAACTTGCATTCTCCCAGCAAGGTCATATATTGTACTACGTTGCAAGCCCCTGGAGCAATTTTTTTATTTGTGCTTTTGTGAACAAGAAACAATTAACAAGTGGCTCTATCCCATCTCCCCCCCCCCCCCCCCCCCCCCCCCCCTCTTTCCCCGTCGCGATATAACCTTCGTGGTTGAAAACGACGTTAAACACCAAATAAAGAAAGATTGATTCAAATGCAGGTAATACATAAGGAAGATACTGTATTGCAGTGTAACATATTGTAACAGTCACATGGGAGAGGCCTGTGTGGCTGTAAATGGCATTGTCTGGCTGTAAAGTTCATGGTCTGGCTGTAAAGGTCATTGTCTGGCTGTAAAGGTCATGGTCAGCCTGTAAAGGTCATTGTCTGGCTGGAAAGGTCATGGTCTGGCTGGAAAGGTCATTGTCTGGCTGGAAAGGTCAAGGTCCACAGTTGGTGCTCAGGGTTTATATTTGCTTCTCATCTTGAAATGTTGCCTTTGTGTTTTTGGGGGGGCTGATAAAAACCCTCAGAGAACTAAGAAAAAACAAGTTTTGAAAAGAAGAGAGTAACAAAAAACTGAAGTTAAATGTACAGGTAGGTGAGAATGTGAAAAACGCAAGGACTCAAAAGGGTATGGAGTTCAAAATCAGAAGGTTTTAATACATGCATACATGTACTTTTACAGCATAGCTGCGTGTTGATGACAACAGATAAAATGTTGGTTTATGGCTTATCTCTGGCCTGTTTTAAGGTCATACGTGCCAGTGCTAATTAAATGACCATAATACACTGCTACTTTGACTTCTGCTTCTTCTGTTAAACATAACTTTTGTTGTAGATTCTCAATACATTTCATATGCATCAGAAATGCATACCTTTACTTCTTGCTATGGGTTTGATGGGTAAAACACTGTGTGTACTTGTTTCTACATGTAACACCGACTCCACGGTGACATTGAGCAGTGTGACCCATTCGTACAATTCATTGTACCACACGACGTCATTAGCATGTTTTGGTCACATTCATTATGCTTACTACAGTTTACGCATATTGCAAGACTTGATGAGAAGACTACCAGTTTGTTTTCATGCCATAATCATGTTATTCATAATCAGTTTGGTCGTTTGGGGAGTTGATGATTCCAGGTTGGCATTGCGGTGATACTGTGACTACCACCAAGTCAGTCCTTGAGTCACTGCGTTGAGAATAAAGTTCCCAGAGCACTGAGACTGTGTGTGTGTGTGTGTGTGTGTGTGTGTGAACAGCAGAATAGTGCTAAATCATTCCAACAAAAATATGAAAAGAACAAGAGTTAAAAGAGTCACTGTCCTTTTTTCTTGTAATTCTTTATTCACAATCAGAAGACTAATTTCAAGTTCTGTAATTTGAACCAGAATCACAAAAACAGAATCACAAAACAATAATTTTTTGTTTATATCAAAATGTAGTGGTACTTTAAACCTTTTCAAGCTTCCAGATCAACGTGCTACAGTGCATGGTTCCAGTGAGAAGATTTCATGCAGAGTCCAAGAAAGGCTAATTTTTCATTCCTGTGCTTGGTCAAGTGGTTTCCTTCATTATTTTACTGCATTTTTTTTCAAGAGATAAAGCACTCTCATGAGTAGGAAGCCCTGCACTAAAAAAAAACTTCTTGCATAGCTGACCTCTACCATATTACTATTCTGTACATTTCAAATTACATCACCCAGTCCAGAAAAAAAGGCATTTACATGGAATCAGATCAAGTAAGCCTATCAGAAAAAGGCAAGAGCCCTTTTTCATGGACCAGATCACCCTCAGAATATGTCGATCTTTCTCTCTCTACCACGTACACATTCTCACAGTAGTAATCACGCCTTCCTGCCACATACACAAAGCTCCTTTCTCTCTTTCACTCACATTGCATACAATTCATTCTTTCACTCCACACAAACGTTAAACACAATGTACATTCCCGATCCCAAACTCAGCACACACGCAGTTCCCCCAAACATACAGATGTTGAGACTATAAATCACTTGGGTCTGGGCCCCAGTATGTCAAGATTGTCCTCCCAGAACTGCTTGCCGATGAGGTCGGTGTGCAGCACCACGGTGGAGGGTCGCGCCTTGGTGTGCACGTGGTTTCCCACCAGCGTCATCTGACGGCCGTCTGTCGTTGGTTTCGTGTCTCCAGACACTCCCTCCTAATAAAACGCAAAAAAACAAAACGTTTAAACGACTCACCTGCGCCACACGTACCACCCTCCCTCCTCACAACACAAAAAGCAAACGTTTCAAGACTCACCTTTGCCATAATAAGAAAACCATAATAGGGATTCTTAATTTATGTCAACTGCTGATGTTTCATATCATCCAATAACCGACAATTATTGCATTTACTCTTCAGGCCGATTGAACCTCCTAAAGACAAGCAACAAACAAAAACTGTATCATAATGCACAAACATTCCCGTGGCAATCGAGGTGTATTCTTTGTACGGAAAGTGTGGGTGCTAGGTCCAACCCCTTAAAGATTGGAGAAAGCCGTTGAAAAATGACTGCCATGTCACGTACAAGCCATGCATGCTGGACTAGAAAAGAAAGATGAAGAGATGCATCAGACCGTGTGAAGAGCCTGCAGCAAGCATTCACTCACCTACGGTCTTGCATATTTCAACACACAAGATATAAAAGTCACAGTACTTTGTACAAGTCTCTAAAGAAAAGTACATGTAACATCTTTTCATTACCTTGCATCGTATAAGGATGGTTCCTTTCCGGAACAGCTCAGGTAGGTTGTTGTAGTTGATTTTGAAGTCAGAATACAGGAGCTCATTCTTGTCACTGGATAAAGTGCCCTGTCAACAAAACATTGCCTACAACCAATGTGTGCACCTTTAAAATACTGGGAAAAGTTTGATAAAAAAGCTTAAAATTGTCAAATAAAAATCAAAAGAAAATGAACCTTTGTACCAGAACAGCCCACAAGAAACGGAAAAACATAGCCATCAAAATCCATTTCTAAACAACTGGGAAAAAAAACAATAACGCTGAAGCGAAAAAATCACTTATAAATCAAATTTGATTCAAGTCCTGGTAAAAGATGAAGATATCATCAAGACATCAGGACAAACTACAGAACAGTCTCTTGCCAATGTCCTATGCTATGTTGTTATTTGCACTGTCTGTCTAAAGAACAGTCTCTTGCCAATGTCCTATGCTATGTTGTTATTTGCACTGTCTGTTAAACGCCTCAGTGATTAAAGCTAACCCTTTTTCTCAACATGGTGTTGTATGTTTGACTCTAGTTTGTCAGCTGAAAGGTAACCCCTGACCTTGAGCCTTTCCTGTGCCTGTGCCGGCGTGTGTCCCCTCTCCTGTACCAGCTTCCAGAAACAGGTGTTGTACAGGTTGTTAATGTGACCTGCAACACAATACCGTGCTACATGTAGAATACAGGGTGACCCCCCAAAATGCAGCCCATAAAAATGTTTATAGTTTCTCCATCTTTTGACCTAATAATGACGGGCGCAGTGGCGTGGTGGTAAGACGTCGGCCTCCTAATCAGGAGGTCGTGAGTTCGAATCCCGGTCGCTGACGCCTGGTGGGTTAAGAGTGGAGATTTATCCGATCTCCCAGGTCAACTTATGTGCAGACCTGCTAGTGACTTAACCCCCTTCGTGCGTACACGCAAGCACAAGACCAAGTGCGCATGGAAAAGATCCTGTAATCCATGTCAGAGTTCGGTGGGTTATAAAAACACGAAAATACCCAGCATGCCTTCCCCAAAATCGGCGTATGCTGCCTGAATGGCGGGCTAAAAACCGTCATACACGTAACAATCCACTCGTGCTAAAAACATGAGTGAACGTGGGAGTCTAAGCCCATGAACAAAGAAGAAGAAGATCTAATAACCTCATATTTGGTGTACAAGAACTTCAGCTTATGCACAAACTGTCCACAAAGTAGCAAGTTTATAGGCCAAACAAATGTACTACACGTGCTTACTTATATGCATACACCTCAGAAAATCAATTTAGGACACTGTATTAAATGTGCTGTTATTCTGCATTTGTCACCACTATACTGCCATGAAAGAACGAATGGAGAAGGTATGCTCCTCTTTTTGTTGCACACACACACACACACACACACAGCCTTACAGTCTGCCTGTCTCCAGCTGAGGTAGTCTTTGAGGTTCTGGTCGGAGGGGTAGAGCACGACACGGGCGTCAAAGGTGGGAGCGTACTGCAGGTCCTGTGTGCTAAAGTAGCGCGGCCACAGCATGGTGAACGACGACGAGAACAGGCTCACCACGTTGGTCATCATCTTGCTGCAACCACACGCACACCATGTCATCACATACACATACAGTGGTTCCATCCCCACCACCCTCCATTTCAAGACCTTGATTTTTTTTTAGGCATACAAAAAAGTGTCAAACAGCCTGACCGACAGACAGACATGCACACATTAGACACAGACAGACAGACAGACAAACACACACACACACACACACACACACACACACACACACACACACACACACACACACTAAATTACAAGATTAAACAGGTACAAACTAAATTGGGATAATTGCTTCCAAAAAAAAGAAACAATGTAATCATTTGGTTATTTATCTTCCCGTGTCTTATAAACACTACGTTTCATGACAATAAAGTTTATTCGTATTCGTATATTCGTATTCGTATTCACACGGACACACACACAAAAGCAAATTAACCAGAAGGCGGCACAAAACACGAACCTTCCCCGCCTGTTGTATATGTTGGTGTTTTTGTGGAAGACAAAGCTGAATTCATCACTCTGTCCGTACGCTATGACGATGTCCTTGAAGTCTTCCATGACGTTTTGTGCTGCACGTGTCATTAGGTTCAGGCCTCGCTCGTCGTTAGGCTTCATATAGTGGTGACTGTCTGTAAACCTGGAACACGGCAAACGCCATCATCACCCATCATTCATGACCAGCTGAAAGCAACAAGTCAGGCTAAAAATTGTACTCCTCAGTTTAATGAAAAACAAACCACAAAAATCTCTCTCTCTCTCTCTTTCTGATCACACACCGCACGCACACACACACACACACACACACACACACACACACACACACTGACATCGCACACACACACACATGCACACACACACAAATATATATTATATTATATACACACACATGCACACCCACACACTTCCAAATAACTAAAACAGAAAATAACTGCACTTCGCGCAAAACCAGTTTAAGGAAAATCTCGACAAAATCTATTTGCGAATAGTATCTCGCAATTTTCTACCACTTCTCAAATTGTCGTCTGCAATTAGGGTTTATTCTGATCTTCAAATAAGAAGAGCTCGTCACACGATCTCGGTCACCAAGACGATCTTGTTCATCATGAAGATGACGGTCAAAGGGGAAAAACCCAGTATATAGATACCCAAAAGAATATGCATGAGTAGTGTCCCATGCACACATAATGTTCGGCAATTTCCGGATTCTTTCGGAAATATAGACACTCCTTCGGCCATTTCCGGACAAATTCGTAACATTTAGATGGTGTTCGGTACATTCCGCAAATCTTCGCCTATTTCCGGAACTGTCCGCATAACTTCGGTAAACCGACGGTGACGTAATAGGTTCGAAACTCTTCGGTCTCTTCCGGTAAACTTCGTATATTTCCGTATAAAGATGACGTAATAACCTGAACAAATCTTCGGTACTTTCCAAAAAATTACTAAGGGAATTAACTGTTGATCGTTTGGCATTTGCGATTTATTTGGGAGTCGTTTCCCTTCAACATAAATGTTGTTGAGTTGTTGGTGGCAAACCTCTGTCCTAGCCTGCCCTGCTATACCAGTTGCCGTGAAATGTGTGTACCATCGATGGACGTGAGTTCGTTGGACAGAAACATGGTGAAATCAATTGGGGAGATCCTTTGACTTTGTTTGAATGACAGGACAGGAGTTGAGAAAAATCACTCCGTGCATGCAAAATCTCCACAGAGACTAAGAGAGAAGAGGTAGGTCGTAGGAAGATAGTAGATCCAGATCTGATCTAGTACTTAAAGCGTTGTAATCCCAAAACTGACTATCCAGTGTCATGACAGCATCATGCCCAATAGAATTCAGCCTTACCAACACTACGAACGACCTCAACCCAATTTCATGAATGAAAATTTTTTTTGGAGAAACGTTATTTTTACAAGCAAAACTATGGTCGCGACGATGTTTATTTTTGAATGTTTTATGTATGTTTTATTACGGACACAAAAGCTCAGCAATGCAATTTCTCTTTTAGAGATTAATAAAGTTATTGTATTGTATTGTATTGTATTGGTTTTCTTCTACATCAGATAAAACGGCAAACGCACCTTTACCGTGCATTCGGTGACAGAGGTGTGGCAGTCTGTCGAACTTGTAAACGCAAGTTGTTCAAATAGAAGAGTTTACATTGGATCAGTCTCCAAAGACCGCTAAAATTCAAATACAGATTCCAGTATCACCAGAACATAAGGATACAAAACTATGATATGTCAATGTGTCTAAACGTTGGGCAGCGTCAGCGACTGATTGAACACACACAATAAAATACATCCCATTGACTGACAATGTCCACAACATGCAACAGTAAAACCATTCACGGGTCTCTCTTCTCCCACTGTTTTACTCACTCACACACTCCCCGCCTCCCGCTCTCTTTCTATCTCGATCTCTCTCTTTGAACCTTTCGCACTCACGTGCACGCGCGTACACACCGGCAACACGTGCGTGCGTATCATAACACAGTTGTCTAAATCCCAGTCAGGTGTACTAGCTACGAGTAAGTTTTGTCATTACCTGCAGATCAAAAAAGGAACGGACAGAGGTGGGCATTGGGGCAGCTTGGTTGAGTGGCCCGGGGGGGGGGGGGGGGGGGTTGATCTGCCAGTAAAACACTGTAAAACACAGTAAGATCAAGGACTGGAAAGCAATTTGGCTGACGACAAAGAATGGCGGCCCCTGTCATTGTACACTCGACGACAACGACCCACTCGAGACTTGTCTAAAGCCTCATAAATAGCTGCGCTGAATTGCGGGTAACTATTGCACGCCAGTGTGTCATTGCATTCCACTCGATTGATCTTATTTACGCACAGACTAGCTAGCAACACGATTTTTAGTGCTACACTCAAGTTCCTGCCTTTCGTGTATCCTGTTCGTCTGTGGTCTTTAGGATTGTAACAGTGCCTTATGCAGATGTATTGTTTATTCTCTGACTCTCATACGACAGAGCTACATGTATCTTATTAATCCGGGTAAATTGTCCAATCCACACCACTTATTGGAAGAGTGCACACCTCATTTAAATCTAAACCATGGCATTTGCAGATTGTTTAAATGCATGCACAAGCACAAACACACACACACACACACACACACACACACACACACACACACACACCTGTGTTTCAGTTTCAAAGTAGTTCATACACATAGCATTGATTAAAACCTCAGTGAAGTGTGCGAACACTATGGGAATGAACCAAGACATTTTTGCAGCAAAGCAACAGATTGTCTAATTCGACCATCTTCGTGGAACAAAAGTGCATATCAATACTCGCATGGACAGGTAAACACAACAACTTACACAAAACAGTGCATTAGCCAGGGACTCTAATGGGACATAGGCCTACAATGTATCCACGCACCGCTCGTACCAAACACAGGTAAAAGCTGTCACCGTGCGTAATACCAGTATCAACAAATACAATCCTATCACCTGCTCTGGTCGGCTTGTCATACACAGCACAAGCTAGCCAAGATCAATTCACGATTTGCTGACTTGCAATATCTGAGCAACGACCGGTGTCCGACATAAGCTCGAACGACAAAAGCTCGAACGACAAAATCTCGAACGACAAATGCTCGAATGGACAAATGCTCGACGCGACAAAAGCTCGACGCGACATATGCTCGAACGACAGATGCTCGAATGGACAAATGCTCGACGCGACAAAAGCTCGACGCGACATATGCTCGAACGACAGATGCTCGAATGGACAAATGCTCGACGCGACAAAAGCTCGACGCGACATATGCTCGAACGACAAATGCTCGAATGGACAAATGCTCGACGCGACAAAAGCTCGACGCGACATATGCTCGAACGACAAATGCTCGAATGGACAAATGCTCGACGCGACAAAAGCTCGACGCGATAAAAGCTCGAATGTCGTTCTCGGTGTTATTTTGCCTGTCTGTGTTATTTTAAAATCTGTCTGCAAAAGAGAGAGAGAGAGAGAGAGAGAGAGAGAGAGAGAGAGAGAGAGAGAGAGAGAGAGAGAGACAGAGAGAGAGAGAGAGAGAGAGAGAGGGAAGATCGTGTCGGGGTTTAGATTTGTCAATGTTATTATTTTGATTTGGCCCGGGATTGACTGTTTATCAGGAAAGGTTCAGGTAAGCGGCACTTCGCCTCGTTTGGAGAAACCCTGTGTTCAACCCAGCCATGTGGTGCGTTCATGAAAGGACGATTGAACATGAACCAAGAACCACAAATGCACTAGAAGGCTAGCATCGCCGAGTCCAGTCTATCATTGGCAAAGATCATCCCAATCTCTGGGACTTTCTCAAATTCCTGAAAGGAGAAAAAGCGCACACAGACTCATGGCAATTCACGCAACCCGCTGTGGAGAGCAACGCAAGAAGCGCCGGAAGAAAAACGAGCGACAAGAGCATCGCATTCTACGGCTGGTCAGCCAGTACGCGGAGCGCACCACAGAGCGTCTGTTCATGGAGTTCCTTTTCGGAATGGCCAACAACATTTCCTACTACTCATGATCCGGTCCTTGACGACTCTGTGTGTGTGTGTGTGTGTGTGTGTGTGTAAGAATGACACCAACAGGGACCGAGTCTGCGTATTGATGGCTACTTTGTAGTTTAACCAGTCTTATACCTTTGCATTTTACCCCTTATAATTTTTACTAGAAATCGCCTTTGAAAAATCGTATAAGATGCATATGTATAAGATGCATTAGCATTTTACCCAGTATATATTATGAAATGAAGTTATTGATGAATATTTTTGTTGTAATGGTGTGTGTGTGTGTGTGTGTGTGTGTGTGTGTGTGTGTGTGTGTGTGTGTGTGTGTGTGTGTGTGTGTAATCCAGCAGCGTGCTAACAACAACCACAACTACCACAACCACAACCACGTGATATCAAACAAATTTAGTTAATTTGTCGCTCGAAACCGTGACAGTTTCAGATATGACGTTATCAGAGTAGTTTTGACAGCATCATTCTACAGTCCGGTCGAGCTTCTGTCGTTCGAGCATATGTCGCGTCGAGCTTTTGTCGCGTCGAGCATTTGTCCATTCGAGCATCTGTCGTTCGAGCATATGTCGCGTCGAGCTTTTGTCGCGTCGAGCATTTGTCCATTCGAGCATTTGTCGTTCGAGCATATGTCGCGTCGAGCTTTTGTCGCGTCGAGCATTTGTCCATTCGAGCATCTGTCGTTCGAGCATATGTCGCGTCGAGCTTTTGTCGCGTCGAGCATTTGTCCATTCGAGCATTCGTCGTTCGAGCATATGTCGCGTCGAGCTTTTGTCGCGTCGAGCATTTGTCCATTCGAGCATTTGTCGTTCGAGATTTTGTCGTTCGAGCTTTTGTCTTTCGAGCTTATGTCATGTACCCGCAACGACCACACCAAAGGGCCACAGCTGCTTGATGACTACCTGATACACAGATTGTCACTAAGCTCAACTCTGTCAAACAAACAAAAATTTAAACACACACACAAACAAAGTCTCAAAGTCTGTCAAACAAAGGCAGAGGAAGCGACAAGCATAGACACCCATTGACGCAGACGTAGGCCCTATCATTCTGAAAACAGCCTGTTTTGTTACCCCTTCCCCTCCACCCAACTTGCATACGCTAGATGATGTCTGTATTTATTTCCAAACAGTTTAAACATACCATATGAGCAAAGCACCACACCACTTGAACACATACAACATTCACGACCTCGCGCGTCTATGCGGACAGATTCATTCTCTCTCTCTCTCTCTCTCTCTCTCTCTCTCTCTCTCTCTCTCTCTCTCTCTCTCTCTCTCTCTCTCTCTCTCTCTCTCACACACACACACACACACACACACACACACACACACACACACACACACACACACACATATATATCTATAATACATACCTGTGAAACGCCTTGCCGTCGATACGAACAACAATCCAGCAGTTAGGAATCAGCCGGTCTTCTGTCTCAAACAGTCGCACGTACTCAAACTTGCTTTTTGCCATTGTGCTGCTGCTGTGAATCTGCCTTCCGACAGTCCGCTTCGTACAGCCAGGAGAACGTCTGTGCAGTTCACAACCCCGCCTTGGAGAGTCTGAAGGAAAATCCAAAGTTCCAAACGTCTTTACATTCAAACGCAGGCCTGTATCTGCGTACAAGCTCCACGATTGAAAACCACGCCGAAAAACAGTAGTTCGCGTAGCAGCTAACACCATGAATATTGCTGTCCCTTTGTTTTCTGTTTCTTCTCCTCTGTCAGATCCTGTGTGTGCCCATGAACTCACAACAACCCGATAATGTGATCAACATCAAACGATTCTGGACAATGAATTGCACTGCAGGCAATTTCTGTTGGTTCTGCCTGGATACCCTTAGCACAAAGCGCTCAACTCGGTTCTTCTCGGACACAATAGCTTTCTTGTAATACAGTGACAATGACTGAATGAGAAGGAACGACTTGTTCAACGATGCGTGCGATCCGCGACAGTTCGATCTCACCGTACGGAGCTGGGTATTGTCTTTAGCATAATGCTGTGTATGAGTAAATGTATATATCACAACACTGTAGAACTGGTACTGGTAGCAACGTTGTGTCTGACACTCTAGTTTTGTCACGACCTGCTATCAGGGGATCCGCGGTGTAGATAGTTGTGTCTGTTGTTTCAAGTTACTCGGCGCCGAAGACAGGATTGTGGTCGTACAAATGACACCGGTGGCACATATAGACTACGACGATTGTTGCAAGGGTGAAACGGAGCGAGGAAGGGAAGGCGGGTACTGGCCCCGTCCAGACAGTCATCAACCGGCCTGCATGACACAAATAACACGTTTTATTCAGGCTGTTCGTTTATACAGCGCAAAATCCACTCTCTCTCTCTCTCTCTCTCTCTCTCTCTCTCTCTCTCTCTCTCTCTCTCTCTCTCTCTCTCACACACACACACACACACACACACACACTATGTTAAATCATATTCAAGTTCAAATACCTTATATTTTGATTACTGTAAAAACTCTCTCTCTCTCTCTCTCACACACACACACAAACGCTAGGGTAACTATGCCCCATGTGAATGTTCGCGTGCGGAAGTCTACAATTTCATCATATTCATTTTCAAATACCTTATATTTTGATTACTGTAAAAACTACTACGTAATGACCCCTCACCCACCACCACGCCTTTTCTCAAGCTCAGTAGCAAGCAAAATCCTGTCAAGCGATTCGACCCGGCGCTGTACATGACGTAACTCGCGCTAAGCATCTGACCGGACCTAACGGCGCGGCGCGCAATGTTGGTCAGGTGGTCAGCCTGTCAATACAATACGCTGCCGCTGTGTCCTAAACAATCAGCGACTTATTGACTGACGGAAAGCCGCGACTATAAGGTAATAAAGATTGAAAAGCAGGGATTAGCTCCGATCACACAGATGACAAAAACAAGCATCGGTACGATGGCTAAGGAAACACACTATAGAACAACAAGACTCGTATCAACAGCGTGATCTCTGTAAAGCTTTACTGCTTGTCTGGTCAACACAGGATCCATACTGAGGTCATTTTCCACAAACAGACCGGATGAAACAGTCATAGGCAGACCACATCCCACCGTGACAAAGTTTGGCAGCTATGCCAAAATTAAGCCAGTGACGGCAAAGTTTTTCGGCAAGTTGAAATAGTGAGTGTTTACATCGAGTGTTTGGTGTTCTCTGTGCAATCTTCTTTCGCCCTGAAGAAAATGAAAGCTCGTTCAGTCATCATTCCGCCTTAGCCGCTTCTGAAAGATATACGGAACATGCAAAAACTAGACTTTCACGAGTAGGTCTAATTCTGGGTCATGTGTGCGAAACACCATTGTGAAAAATATCATAACGCTATAGCCACTGACACTGAGGCACGGGAATTTGTGAATGAAAGGTTTTAATTCTGTTACTGGGGGCGGTGACTCAACAAATGACTCTGAGCTCATTTTGCACAGGAGAAGACGTGAACCTTTCAGAGCTGTCAAACGAATAGATAAGATAGCATGAGTCCAGTAGGAACAACACTGCCCCTTTAACACAATCAATACAATAAGCAGAGTCATCATGTTCCTGTTTCAAGTTCCACAAGCCACTGCGCCTAGTACCGCGGCGACACTTAATCGCCCAATATCCTCTAACAATTGGATCTCTGCCCATAGAATGGCGCGACATGGCTTTATGATACGGTGTCATAGGCGATACTGAACACTGCACTTCACATTAGTTTATAGACCAATGGGAGTTCCTCCTGAAAAGGTTTTAAAGTGTCAATAAAACCATTTACTACTGAATAATTACGTCGCTCCGCTATACTACATGTACATACACACACACACACACACACCCTTACTCCACCCCCCCCCCCCCCCTCGAAACCTCCAATCGTCTCCCTCGGCGACTCTTGCCGTTATCTCACCGTGGCTCAGCTCAGGAACAGTTATCATGTACAGAGAAGAAAATGACAAACACAGGTAAAACAAAAAAGAGGATAATCGAGAGCGAGGAGCAATCAAGAGAGAGAGGGAGAAAAGCACGAAGAAGATGAGGACGGGCATCAAAAGAGAGAGACAAATAGAGAAGATGAAGAAAAAGACATTATTATAGTGTACAAACCTACAGCTATTTTCCAAGCTTGAATTATATACAGTACGCCTCTGTGACAGTGGAGTGAGATAAGGAGTCTCTCCCTGACACACACCTATCACATTCCTCCCTTTCTAATGCCTTGCAACCCCAGATAACACTACTAATATACCACACACACATCCAACCGTTCAATCAACTTACCTATCCGGAACTAACGCGAGAAAAAGAGAGAGGGGGGGGGGGGGGGGTACACCACTATACATACAGCACAACAACATGAAGTGACACAGAACTTAGGGAACTGACTACCTCTGCATGCATGCTACCAAAGGCACACGACAATGCCACGACCACAGACAGGTATCTGCCATTATTCACGCAGAGTAGATGATCTGATAATGGCTAAATGACTTCTCCAACATTCCATGCAAGCACTGCGTGTAGGACTATTACACTTTGACAGCTGACTGCATGACTGCAAGGTGGGTATTACACATAATACGAATTAATGTATCGGGACTGATTGGGGGGGGGGGGGGGGGAAGGGAGGAGCGTTGTCTGTTTAGTCCGCAGTCTCAAAAAACACGTTTCCTCAATGCGCCACTAATGTCATGTTTCTTTCATCAATTGTGTACGAGCACAAGGCGCGTAAAGGTTCTAGTACCGTTACAAATTAAAATGCCCGACTCAGCGAAAGAGGGCAGCAGTACGCCTGAAAACGCGGGCACTGCCTTTGCTTGATCTCAGACCCGGCTATTAACCATAAAGCATGTTGCGTACTGTGTCTTTCACACACAGCAACCTAATAAATAAAATAAATAAAAATAAATGTTATGACCCAAATTAGCCATGAAAAAAAACCATGGCTTCAGATTTACATGCCAAAAGTTACAACAAAAAACAACGTACAACCAGTGAGATTCTTGTCTGGCACTCACAAAGATGCACACCATGACTATCATCTTGTACACAACAATAAGAAAAAACCATAACTGACAGACTTGCACTCTGTTTACTGAAAGAAACGCACACACACACATGCACACACACATGCACATACACACACAAAATGACTATGTAGTCAACAGTCTACGTGTGACGTACGTTACGTCCAAGTAAGTCCGAGACACAACGACAGACGTCTGGCACCTGTGGCTCAGACTAAGAGCAAACGATAACAACATCTTACTTGTCTATGGCCAACACCCCTCCCCTATAGCTACTTCACAGGACTCATTGAGGACTAAAACTGTAAAAGACTATCCTTGGCACAAAGGGTCAAAAATAAAAAAAATAAGGCCTTAAGAAAATAAGGCCTTATTTCTTGAAATAAGCCCTTATTTCCAACAAAGAAGGCCTTATTTCCAAATTAAGGCCTTATTTCCTTAATGTCATTTGACACAGTCTTAGGTGTTTGTGATACCAAACATCATTAAGCAGGTTGACATACCAATACAACCAACTGATTAATGTCATGCATGATCGATAGCTGTTGTTGATATGTTTGTTAAAGAGACCGTAAAGCTCCCATGTTCACAGATGCTCCTAAAAAATGTTTATCCTACATACGTGAGAGAGACCACTCATCTTCTTCTTGTCGTTTGCCTAGGTTACACTTGGAGTCCAGCTCTGGTTATGAAGCTGGTGGTGAGACCACTTTTAAGATAACAATTTTGTTCAAACCACACGTGTGTGTATCATGTAAATGAGGTCATGTCAAGCAAGTCTGACAGGAACCTGTTTTTTCCACTGCTTATGATGCCAAAGTCACCGAGACAAACGTCATTACAGAAAAAAATTGCGCTCGCTAATTCCCCTCGATGGATTTTTAGAACTAACACGTCACGATACACTTTCCAGAGTGACGTTTCTTTGCTTTGACGTAAGAGATTCCACGAGGCTTTGGAAGAGATCGAGGTTCCAAAAGAACGTCTTCAATTTCGCCGCCTCGACTGCGGGACGTTTTGAGTAAAATACACGAGAGTACAGTATGTAGGATAAACAGAATAGCAAGCCATGTAGTATTCTCTATTTTTGTCTGTTTTAGTATGAACAGAAAGAGTTTGGGCTCAATGAAAACACTGATGCCATACTTCAACATGTGCTCCACAAGCAATGATCATAATCACATTATTGCAAAGTCAGCAATGTTCAACATTGGTGTGTAGCTTTGTTAAACCATTGAAGATCTTTGCACCTTTCCGTTTTCTCACAATTAGAAGCACCTTCAGGGAAAGACAGTAGAACTCGACCTTCTAAGACCCTCACACCCCCCCCCCCCCCTCCTAATTTCAGCCCCCCCCCCCCCCCCCCTGAAGTCTCAAATGTCAGTGTCTGTAAAGTCTTAAAATTTACCTCCATTTGGGGTGGGGGGCGCTGTATCACATAACTATCTTTTCCTGTCATATGATTGGTGTCACCAAAATATGTTGTACAGTAGTTGCATGTCTCAAAGATATAATTAAGTCTTTTATTAATTTGTATGGTTTTTATTGTTTCCTCAGATGTCAGGAGACTGGTTGTACATAACTTGCATTATTCCTGATAACGTTTTGAATGCCTTGTCACAAGGCATATCTCATCATTGTTGGAGTGTATACAGGGACAGAAATCTGTGTACACTGTGAGTGTGTGTAGCCACTGTGTATATAGAGTAACACCTAGCCAGAGAGTTGGTGTGTCAACCAGTTTGACATGCTACGCTTGACTGAACCCTGACACAGTGGTGACAAAAATCAAAGCGCTAACAAGGTCTTTGGTTTAAACAAGTTTATTCAATAAATTCCATTGGTACTATAACAAGGTCTTTGAAGGCTGTTGATGATTGAAGTGTGCTCTTCTGCCCCACTTGTCCTGGAATAATGCTGACACAGCAAATACTGGCTACCCTCACACTCAGTGTTACAATGGAGGGTGGAGGCTCACAACTACTTTCCATACTTCCCACAAACACCAGTCTTTATAAGCAAGAGTCTGCAAGAGAGTATTACTTGTCAGCGTTATTGAATTGAGGTGACTGCGCAGTGTTATCCAATAGAGGAATTCTGAAAATAACTCTGTCGAGTTTGTATGGGTTGTAAAAGAGTGATGCCCTTGCTTTTTACTCTAACAAACATTGGAGGGGCCAATCACTAGCGAGGGGTGTGTCGGCCAGGACCACGTGTGAAGTTATTTTTCAGAGGAAAAGCAAGGCCAAGGGTATTTACTCTTTCACAACCCCTACAAACCCGATGGAGTTATTTCCGAAAATTGTCTACTGAGGTAAAAGCAGAAAAAACAAGTCGCGTAAGGCGAAAATACAATATTTAGTCAAGTAGCTGTCGAACTCACAGAATGAAACTGAACGCAGCAAGACCGTATACTCGTAGCATCGTCATTCCACCGCCCGTGGCAAAGGCAGTGCCCGTGGAATTGACAAGAAGAGCGGGGTATTCGTTGCGCTAAGAAGGATAGCACGCTTTTCTGTACCTCTCTTCGTTTTAACTTTCTGAGCGTGTTTTTAATCCAAACATATCATATCTATATATTTTTGGAATCAGGAACCGACAAGGAATACGATGAAAGTGTTTTTAAATTGATTTCGAAAAAAAAAATTTGATAATAATTTTTATATATTTAATTTTCAGAGCTTGTTTTTAATCCAAATATAACATATTGATATGTTTTTGGAATCAGCAAATGATGGAGAATAAGATAAACGTAAATTTGGATCGTTTTATAAATTTTTAATTTTTTTTACAATTTTCAGATTTTTAATGACCAAAGTCATTAATTAATTTTTAAGCCACCAAGCTGAAATGCAATACCGAACCCCGGGCTTCGTCGAAGAGTACTTGACCAAAATTTCAACCAATTTGGTTGAAAAATGAGGGCGTGACAGTGCCGCCTCAACTTTCACGAAAAGCCGGATATGACGTCATCAAAGACATTTATCAAAAAAATGAAAAAAACGTTCGGGGATTTCATACCCAGGAACTCTCATGTCAAATTTCATAAAGATCGGTCCAGTAGTTTAGTCTGAATCGCTCTACACACACACACACACAGACACACACACAGACACACACACGCACACACGCACATACACCACGACCCTCGTTTCGATTCCCCCTCGATGTTAAAATATTTAGTCAAAACTTGACTAAATATAAAAAGATTTGCTATCAGCAAGCATCGTCCAGCAAGATTCAGTGTACGACTGAAACAGTTCCAATGACCAAATATGACTCACTGAAGGCAGGTCAAACAATAATAAATGTTAGTAATCAAAAGTTGGTCAGTTCAACAATAGGCTCCAGGGCTCCCCAAAAACGCCCTTCCTAGAGGGTCCAGAGACCCCCAACATTATGTATCGGGGGTCCTAAAAACTTGAGAGGATCGGAAAACTAGGTTTAAAATTCCTGCATTCGGAGGGCATATTGCTCACAAACACATAAACCCTAGAGCGCTCATGGCAATGTTATGCCCATTTTTACCCTTCACACCCAAAAAACATTATGGTCATATCTGTTAGATTAACTAAATTTTCGTTGGTTCAGATTTATCAGAACATTTTGTGAAAACTGATAAGAGGTATGTAGTACGTCGAGGGACCCATTCTTGTCAGGCTCAGTGTGGAGCAGGAGCCCCTTCGTGAATTACTGACACCCCCCCTGTTAGACCTAAAACACTCAATAATCTACTAAACAAAAAGAGAGGTTTATCATGCTATCATTATATAAATATGATGAATAGAATAGTTTTGAACAACTAATTAGTGTGCCCGCGTGTGTGTGTGTTTGTGCGCGTGTCAGACTCAGTGTGTGTATTTGTAGTGTATGTCCGGGTGTATGTCTGTGTACAAACACAAGACATTATACCGAGGACTGGGTGGCCGAGTGGTAACGCACTTGCGCTCGGAAGCGAGAGGTTGCGTGTTCAGGCCTGGGTCAGGCCGCAATTTTCTCCCCCCTTTCCTAACCTAGGTGGTGGGTTCAAGTGCTAGTCTTTCGGATGAGACGAAAAACCGAGGTCCCTTCGTGTACACTACATTGGGGTGTGCACGTTAAAGATCCCACGATTGACAAAAGGGTCTTTCCTGGCAAAATTGTATAGGCATAGATAAAAATGTCCATCAAATACCCGTGGGACTTGGAATAAAGTTAAAAAAAAATTCCATCTCACACGGCATTAAGTCTCAATTGTTGACCCTGGGCGTTAAATGGAAGAAGAAGAAGAAGACACCCAAAAACCACCGCTCACAAGAACACACAAATACGCACGCACACACACTCACTCACACACACACACTATTCGCCACATGCCAAAAGAAATGTGCGGCAGATCGAGAGACTCAGGCACAATGATAGAGCAGGAACAAAACATTTACATCGAGATACATGTTAATGTTCTCACAGACTGTGCAGGGTGCACCGACATCACCGTGGCCCCAGTTTAAACTCTGTCGGCAGTAACTAAAATAAACTTCTTACTTGAACTTCTGAAGAACCGTACTTCTTCGTCTGGCCTGCGATCATCGTTAACATGAGAACGATTGTTGATCCTCTTCTGAAATCGATTTGACGCAAGCATGTGAAATGAATGGAACAAGCGTGCGTCTGCTAAAAGACCGATAAACATCCGGTAAGGGAAGTCACTCTGGACGCATCCTGGTCACCCGTTTCCTTCTTGGAAGAAAGTTCTTTCAGCTGTGATTTGGCTTTAGAGGCGTGACCACAAGTATTGTGTGAGTGGCTCAAGTAACGGATTTCGTATTTCATTCATGTCGATAAAGATTTGGAGTTAAACCCAGGAAGTTGTGTCCAAGATCAGAACAGTTGTAAGGCGTTGCGGTGTGAATAGGTAAGGAGGCTTTGAAGTCCAAGTTTTCCACGGTCTTTTAGTGACTATAGGTATAGTGAGGTACAAACTAAAATGCTAATTTGTGGTTTTGGTCGAGTCATTCGAATTTTTCCTGTTCTGTGCATTTTACAGGTAAGTTTGAGCGAAGGTGCTTCATGCATCTGGGTACCTCATAAATCAAGACTAAAGTGTTCTGGTGTCAGAATGCAGTGTAAGAGTGTTGCATTTCAACCTTATGAGTTGTGTGCCATCAAATTATCATGTTTTGTTTTTCTGTTTAAGGTCCAGCTCACTGAAGAGAAATGGCGAGCAACAAAGTTGACGCGAAAGTAGTGCTGCTTGGAAAGTCCTATGCTGGAAAGACATGTCTGGTGGAGCGCTATCTGAAAGACAGATTTTTGGGAGAAACTGTCCCCTATCAAAATGTTTGTACACATTTTTCTGGTTTGTTCAATCATAATTGCTTATGTGTGTGTATGTGTGTGTGTGTGTATATTTGTGTGTGTGTGTATTTGTGTGTGTCTGCATATGTGTGTGTGTGTATGTGTGTGTGCGTATACTGTGTGCATGTTCATGTACTTGGTGCATGGTTGATGTTGCATACTTGTGCACTTACATGTGCTTGTGTGGGTATGTATACTTCACTGTATCATTTTATGATTTACATGCTCAAAGGTTTACATTTTGTGGTGCATGTGTGCAGACGATTGGTGCAGCGTACGGAGCAAAGACAGTGAACATTGATGGACACTCCATAGTCATCGGCATCTGGGTGAGTCAGGAACTGATTGTTTCGAGTAACAACAGCTAACTAAAGGATATATACCCATTACTGCATGTGGCGCCTACAATGAGAGGACATCTGAGAACAAAGAACGTACATTTCTAGTTATCCACTTTCACTGGGATGGGTCAGTAGCTAAGTGGGTAATGCTCTGGCATTAAAACAAGATTGTCGCTACATGTATCAGTGTTGATTTGAAATGGAGTTTGGTGCAGCATTTATCAGTAAAAGTGGACTTTGTGCAGACTCTTACAGGTGTCCAAACACCTTTGATCATGTGCATGCACGCTCACATTACAGAGCTCACACTCACAGCGAAGGTCTCACAGCTTGGTAAACATCAACACATGAATGCAGGAAAATGAAAATACTTGGCAGCGTGACTCCATTGTTGTGAGCTATCCAAAAGGATAGCAGCCTGAAATTCTGTGGACAATGTATACTCAAAGGAAAACAAACGAGAGAACAAAATGGAAGCAAGTATCTCTGTGAGTGGGATGCAGAGACAACTGCAGTGAAAGAAATGCTGCTTGGTCGCAAGGGTGCCCTATCAATAATAGCATGCAGGCTATATACTGTATATATACTGTATAGGGCAAACTCCCTGAACTAGGAACATGCCCCCCCCCCCCCCCCCCCCCCCTCTGTAATATGATAGTTCTCACAGCAGGGAGTCTCCTGACAGCAAGTCTGGCAGTTAGATCCGGTTGACCTCATTCTGGATTACATTGACTTGTATAGATCTGCTTGCCTGGATTGAGTTTTTCATCACAATGTGTACAGTTGTACAATGAAGGAATTCTCGCTACATAATCCCCCTCCCTGCCTGGAATCAAGGATGAGATTTGAATAAACAGTTTGACCCTTGATATCCCACTCTTAGTCTGACAAATAATGCACATGGGAATATGATCGTTTTTGGTTTCACTAGGACCAGAAGGACTGGTCATTCTTCTTCTTCTTCTTCTTCTTCGGCGTTCCAGGATACTGGTCATTCAACCCACTGTGTGATATGATGCTTTGTAAAGTTCAGTCAGTAATTCAGCATGATCAGATTGGAAGTTAAAGTTTCAATGGGGGAGAATAAAAGTCATTAACTGTGAATTCGGATACAGTCATGTGCAAACATGTTGGTTGATTCAAAGAAATGTGTGGTTACTATCACTTTTGCAAGACCTTACAACTCCCTTGCTAAGAACTTCTGCTTTGCACTAAACTTTTCCCCATATTTTTAGCTCAAGTCTTTCCCCAGAAGTTCAAAATAACAGATTCAGCTATAAAAGACAAAGTGAGTTTTGATATCTAGGGTAAAACAAATGTCAAATGACACTGACAGTGATTTGATTGTGTGTAACCATGACCAATGTAGAATGAGAGTATAGACACAACAAGTGATTTGTTTGAGTGTAACTATGACCAATATAGAATGATAGAATATGCACAACGTAATGTGTACAGGACACGGCTGGCAGCGAGCGGTACGAGGCGATGAGTCGGATCTACTACCGAGGGGCCAAGGCCGCCATTCTCTGCTTTGATCTTACAGACAAGTCCAGCTTTGATCGCATACGATTCTGGATCGGCGAGTTGCACCAACATGAAGAGGTCAGCTCATTTAGATTTGCCTGTCAAGTGTCATTGTGTGTTTGTGTCTTGTTTGATTGTGTATTGTTTGATTGTGACTTGTTTGTTTTGTGCATAGTTTTAGCTGTATTTGTCAAGTTTGTCTGCGCTTATATTTTTTCGTAAAGGTTCCACCCATCATGAAAGCAAACTAAACGAAACAAAAATTCAATTTGAATTAAACCTATTTACCCGCATTAGGTGTGACCATGGTACTTATTCCTCTGTTCGGAATAGATGGTGTTTAGAAATAAAACTGTCAAGTTTTTATGGTTTTTGGAAGAGTGCTTTCCCTTTTTTTTCCTTGATATTCCAAGACATAGTGACACTGGCGCAAGCTGAACGTAGGCCAATCAATAGCGAACGGAGTGACTCATATTTCCAAGAATATTCACTCTTTTACAATATATATACAAACCTGGCCGAATTATTTTTTGGAATTTGTCAATTAGTATTGACATCCACAATTGTGGTGGTTTTTTTTAATGAAAATCAGATGTTATTTCAGAAGCATTTTGATGAGGGATTATCCTCTGGGCTGCCAGGTACATGTATTAACCAAAGGAAATATTATGTGTTTTTCACATGCACATGCTATCTTTTACAGTGTAATAATGCATGAAGAGCTTGGAGCTGTGAATTCGAACTTGTGCTATAGAAAAGTGATTTAATATTATTATTCTTCTTCTTCTTCGTTCATGGGCTTAGACTCCCACGTTCACTCATGTTTTAAGCACGAGTGGATTTTTACGTGTATGGCCGTTTTTACCCCGCCATTCAGGCAGCATACGCCGATTTCGGGGGAGGCATGCTGGGTATTTTCATGTTTCTATAACCCACCGAACTCTGACATGGATTACAGGATCTTTTCCGTGCGCACTTGGTCTTGTGCTTGCGTGTACACACGAAGGGGGTTAAGTCACTAGCAGGTCTGCACATAAGTTGACCTGGGAGATCGGAAAAATCTCCACTCTTAACCCACCAGGCGGCAGCGACCGGGATTCGAACTCACGACCTCCCGATTAGGAGGCCGACGTCTTACCACTGCGCCACTGCGCCCGTCTATTTAATATTATTATTATTATGATTACTTTTGTGCGTGGACGGAAGTGGTTATGGTTGTGTGAAAATTTCACTGAATATTAGGAATATATTGTACTGTTATATCTTGTTACCAATGCTCTTGGCAACATTTTTTACAGAATTGTAAAATCTACCTGTGTGCGACCAAGTGTGACCTGGTAGAAGAGAATCCCGAGCGGCGAGCTGTTCAAGACAGCGTTGCCAAAGCGTTAGCTAAGGGTGAGTACAGGTTTAAACATTGTTCTTAGTGATGTCTCCAAGCAGGCATCTCATGTTCTGTATCTTGAGATGTGGTGTGGTTCATTCAAAGAGTGTTATTGTGGGTGTTGAGTGTGTATAACTTTCCTATAGATTTAGGCAGTCTCTTTTCTGAATGAAGATTTTGGTCAGACATGAGATCAGGGCTCCCCAAAATGCGCGTCCCTGCGTCCTATACGCACTAGAAGCTCAAATCACGTACTAGAAAGTCATGGAGGGGGTCCCGGGACGCACTAAACCTATGAAGAGCGGGTCACGGGCGCACTAAACCTATGAAGAGCGGGTCCCGGGACGCACTAAACCTATGAAGAGCGGGTCACGGGCGCACTAAATTTATGTTTTTGTGCGTCCCGTATACTCTTTTTAGACTGTAGTCGTCAGCTGAATCAAAGTGTAAACACAATTCATGCCAGTTTCACGCGGGAACAAAGTTTGCGTGTGTTGCATTTGATAAGGTATAGTTGAAGTGTCCTCGAATATTCTGGGAATAAAAAAAACAACACTTCATATCACATTATTCGCGTTCACAATGCGTTATAGGCACATAGGGGGTTTGGGAACTCCGCTTAGGGGGTCCCGGGACCCTCTAAACATTACAAGTGGGGGTCCCGGAACCCTCTAAACATTACAAGTGGGGGTCCCGGGACCCTCTAAACATTACAAGTGGGGGTCCCGGGACCCTCTAAACATTACAAGTGGGGGTCCCGGGACCCTCTAAACATTACAAGTGGGGGTCCCGGGACCCTCTAAACATTACAAGTGGGGTCCCAGGACCCTCTAAACATTACAAGTGGGGGTCCCGGAACCCTCTAAACATTACAAGTGGGGGTCCCGGGACCCTCTAAACATTACAAGTGGGGGTCCCGGGACCCTCTAAACATTACAAGTGGGGGTCCCGGGACCCCCTAGGATGGGTGTCCATGGGGAGCCCTGAAGATTCTTACTCCCTATGGGGGAGTTTGTACTGTTCAGCTCCCCTGGTGCTCAGTTCGGGATGACAAGTTTAATTCATTGTGAATCAGTAAGGAGCACCATCTATTACACATGTCTTCTCTTTATTCATGGATGAGACCATCTAAACTCATCTTGACGACTGTGAATGTAGTATGGTTGGTTGGTCGGTTGTTGTTTTTAACCCTTTGCTGCCTGGAGGATGTCAGCTGACGTCCTGGGTGACTTGCTTTCTGACAACAAACCTTGTCTGTTTTCCCAGGGAACCGTTCAATAAACAACAAAAAAGAACAACAAACAAACAAGCAATGTGTTTGTGTGTGTGTGTGTGTGTGTGTGTGTGTGTGTGTGTGTGTTCATTTATACATCAAGGGCACACTGTAAGTTGTCAATTCAGGTAAATACAGGTATCGCTTTGTATACAAATATTTCCAGGCAGTGAACAGGTTAACGACCCTTCAACCAATATGGCTATGTAAGACCCATGCAAATTTTTTTCCCTTTTCAGTTCACATGGCAGTATCCGCGTCTGAAATTATTTCCAATAATTCTACATTGTACAATGTATCACTGTAAAATAAAGAATGTTGTAAAAATGTCATGTGCAAGAAACGACATGAAGTGTGAAGCCTCTACTGATTGTGCCGTTTGCTGTTGCAGACTGCATGGCTAACATCTATGAGACATCCAGCAAGACAGGAAAAAATATTGGTATGTAGGGTGTGTGTGTGTGCACGTGAGTGCGTGTGTAAGTGCTTGCATGTATTTGTGTGTGTGTGTATGAGTGTGTGTACAAGTGTGTATGTGTGCATGCCTGCATGTGTGCATGCCTTTGTGCGTGCGTGTGTGTTTTCTTCAAATATTTTTTTCTTAATGATTTGGCACTCTTGTTTGTTTGTTTGTCTGTTGGTTGGTTCGAAGCAGACATTTCTGCGGATTATGCACATTTGTATTGGGCATTCGTCTATGTATTTCCTTTTCTTTTTATATTTAGTCAAGTTTTGACTAAATATTTTAACATCGAGGGGGAATCGAAACGAGGGTCGTGGTGTATGTGCGTGTGTCTGTCTGTGTGTGTGTGTAGAGCGATTCAGACTAAACTACTGGACCGATCTTTATGAAATTTGACATGAGAGTTCCTGGGTATGAAATCCCCGAACATTTTTTTGATAAATGTCTTTGATGACGTCATATCCGGCTTTTCGTATAAGTTGAGGCGGCACTGTCACGCCCTCATTTTTCAACCAAATTGATTAAAATTTTGGTCAAGTAATCTTCGACGAAGCCCGGACTTTGGTATTGCATTTCAGCTTGGTGGCTTAAAAATTAATTCATGACTTTGGTCATTAAAAATCTGAAAATTGTAAAAAAAAATAAAAATTTATAAAACGATCCAAATTTACGTTCATCTTATTCTCCATCATTTGCTGATTCCAAAAACATATAAATATGTTATATTTGGATTAAAAACAAGCTCTGAAAATTAAATATATAAAAATTATTATCAAAATTAAATTGTCCAAATCAATTTAAAAACACTTTCATCTTATTCCTTGTCGGTTCCTGATTCCAAAAACATATAGATATGATATGTTTGGATTAAAAACACGCTCAGAAAGTTAAAACAAAGAGAGGTACAGAAAAGCGTGCTATCCTTCTTAGCGCAACTACTACCCCGCTCTTCTTGTCAATTTCACTGCCTTTGCCATGAGCGGTGGACTGACGATGCTACGAGTATACGGTCTTGCTGAAAAATGGCATTGCGTTCAGTTTCATTCTGTGAGTTCGACAGCTACTTGTCTAAATGTTGTATTTTCGCCTTACGCGACTTGTTTTATCTTTAAAAGTTTATGGAGTGCTGTCTTTTTTTCTTCTAGATGAGCTCTTCGAAAAAATTGCTGAAGATTATGTCAAGGAAAAGGTGGCAGCTGACGAATGTAAGTTTGTTTTGTTTTTCTGGACATTATCAAGGTGACAACTGATGGAGGTTTTACTGCAGTTTTGTTTTCTATTGGTCGTTCGGCTTGTTGGCTTTGAGTAAGAATTTCACCTTGTGAGGATTTCAACTTGCCTTTTGATTAGAGGTATCCTGGGGAAGACAAGTAACGGCTACTAGGAAGAAGGAAGTGATTTATCATTCATTTATTTGATTCAACTGATTTATTGATTGATTGATTTATATGATTTTGATTATTAGATTAAACATGCGTTTCATGTGAAACGGTGTACCTTGTTTGGGTGGGAAGATCATGTGAGGTGTGTTGTAAATTCTTGCTTGTTCTGGATTGACTGTCAAATTTGTGTACATGTACTACATTGGTTTTATATCTCCTTTTTTCAGTGGAACAGGAAGCGATCAGAATAGCAGAAATCGGCAGAAAGGCTCACTGCCCCTGCAGTTAATGGTGCTTCAAGTGCTACTTACACTACACACGCACGCACACCAAAGCGACCTGAAAAGAACCACACCTTGTTCTACTGTGATATGTAGGGCGAAGCTTTGAGGTGTGATGAACATACGCAATAGATGTTTTTTCGGTAGAGTAAGAGTAAAAATCCTGACAGAGTTATTTCCAAATATCGTCTGTTAACATGCTTGAAAGTCAAGAAGATGGAGTGAGTGTCACTGAAGTTGAAGGCATTCCTGATGTGTATATTTATTTCTCTTCAATTTTCTCCTATTGCTAAACTTGTTATAAGAGACACTGAATAGCCGAAAATAGCGATCGTGCTATGTTCTGGGTATAGTTGTCCATTAGTGAGTTTTGCAATTGGGGATTCAGTGGGTGCATTTTGTAAGGAGAGTGTAAAGGCATAGATATGGAACCACTCTGTTCTGTATTTCAGGAATCAAAGTACACACTTAAATAGTTGACTGTTGATTATTTCTAGATTCTGCTTTTACATGTATAGGTCTTTTGCAGAAATTATGGATTTGAACTGAAGTAAAATGGTTGAATTTTTTACATGCAATCCACTGAAAAATTACTGTCGCTAATAATTGTTTTTATGTATACATGTGCGTGTGTGTTATAGGGGGGGGGAGGGGGGGGTGTTATAGGGGGGGGGTGGTTTGCTTTACTTCAAAACAAATGTCTGTTCAATAAAGTGGGGTTTTTTGCCAGTAATTATGACTTTTTATTTCAGATTCATGCAGTTAATTATCTGTTTAATGGGAACCTGTTTTCAAACAAGCAAAAAACTGGCATTTTTGTATCATCACATGTGTAAAATGTGTTCCATGACTGATACATTATGTATACATGATTAGATGTGTATTACGATACACCGAGTAAATCACACTGTGAAGTTTGTGTACTTTTACAGGTATCAGGTTACATAACATTGGTCAACCACCTATTAATTATGAGGAATAATCAACCTTTTACATATTTTTGTTTTTACATCTGTTTTGTTTCAGTGTGTTTAATGATTACCGTTCTGAGAAATCTACACATGTGTTTCTTGTGTTATACGGTAGGAACAGATTGTCAGTTTTGAGACATTGAATCACTTTTTATTTGTGTTACATTTTTTCAGGGCCTGTTTCTGTTTTTTAAATCACTGATTATGGAATTTTATTAAGGTGGGTTTTTGGTGGTTTTTTTGTGGTTTTTTTGGGGGGGGAGGTGGGTGTTAAGTTAAACTGTTGCATTATGGATGATAATGTCGGTGATATTAGCATGAACACTTGGTGATACAGATATGGTTTGTGCTCCCAGTTCCACATTGCTACCTAGTAAACACAGCAAAGGACAGTGGAACCCCCCTTTTAACACACACACACACACACACACACACACACATGCACACACACTGCACACACTGCACACACTGCACACACAGACAATTTAAGACTCCCCCCTTTTAAGATCAAATGTTCTCAGATTTCCAGTTTATAAGCCTGCAAGTTCACCTACAGTTTAACTTAAGACCCCATCGATCACGTTTCAGACCTCATTTCCTCGTATTGTTGATGGTCTAAAGGGGGGTTTACTAGACAGTCAATTAGATGATCGTGTTTTACACAGAAACAGTGAAATTTCACCCCCAAAATATGTTCAGTTTACTTGCTTCGTGCTTTTGGTTTAAACTATGTTAAGTTCAAAGGTACAAAACTCAGCGTACATGTACATTCTTGTGGGTTGCAAAAAATTAACTCCAAAATTGTAAATGATAGCATGAGTTTGGAGAGAGTTCATTATCTTTGTGTAAAATGTGTTCCATAACTGATACATTATGTATACATGATTAGATGTGTATTACGATACACCGTTTCTAATCAGGTAGTTGAGGAATTGTGTACTCAGTTGTCCTTGGGTTGTTTGCACAGGCTACTCCTGTCGATTCCTACATCCTACAAAAACCTCACTTACAATCAGATGATGGTTCCTTTGTGTGATTGTCAGATTTGTATGTACAGTTATAACATTGTTGCATGTTGTAATAAAATCACGATGAGATCGATGATTGATCAGTGAACAACCACATTTGTGATTCTGTGTCAAATGCTTCAACAGTGACTGAGACTAAACAGCCCTGCTAGAAATGCTTGTACTTTGCCGTCTTTCTTTATTTGGTGTTAACGTCGTTTTCAACCACGAAGGTTATATCGCGACAGGGAAAGGGGGAAGATGGGATAGAGCCACTTGTCAATTGTTTCTTGTTTACAAAAGCACAAACCAAAAAATTGCTCCAGGGGATTGCAACGTAGTACAATATATTACCTTACTGGGCTTTGCCGTCTGTGTTTGCCTGCTTTCACTGCACAGCTGAGGGTGCTTTACAGCATCGCCATCATCATCATCATCATTGCCATCGTTATCATCATCATCATCAGCTTTATCATCATCGTCGTCATCATCATCATTGCCATCGTCGTCATCATCATCATCATCGTCATCATCCATCAATCATCAATCATCAATCATAATCAATCATCAAATGGAAACTGATCCTTCTTGGATTTTGTATATGCCGATTCTATCATGATGAAATCTGTCGTTCTGTGCCAGCAGTTCAGTATTGTTTCTTCATTGTCCTTTGATGGCTTCTGCGTATAAACATTGAGCTCACAGATTATATTGATTGATTGTACCGATAAAGTGAGTGTTCATGTTTTTATAGAAATAATGGATAATAAACATTTCCACAAATGCAGTATTCTGTGACAGTCTGCATTGCTTCATCGCTTCCTGCTATCACACCTTGTCCGTGAATTGAAAGAAATGTTTTAACCATGAAAGGAAACTGTTTTGCATCCATTGTTGATTGTTGGTCATTTGTTTTCAAACGCTCTACTTTTCCAATGTGATTTGAAAAAAATGACATGTGTCAAATCATTGCTGTGACACAAGCTTTAAGCCATGTTTAATGCAATAGTTTAACTACATAAAACCTCATAAATGTATGTTGGGTTTACAAAATTAGATTTACAGTGGGAAATTGTACACATTATGAATGCAAACCCAATGTTCTTGTGCAAGATAAAACATGTAAAAATACAGCCACCCATTTGATGGTCTTTTTTTCAGATGAAAGATTAAGATTACTCTAGTCAGCAAACTGGAAGAGAGAAAAAATAGAAAGGAAAAGAAGGGAAAATCAAAAAAAAGATTTTTGCTTCGAGTTTTTAATTTTGACAAGATTTACTGAATTGTTGCTGTTGTATCTCACACGGCATTAAGTCTCATGAAACATGAATACACGCATGCAGGAAAAAAAAAATAAATAAATAAAATATGGGTAGTGCCGCATGTATGGCAGCTCGCTTTCCCCGGGGAGAAAGCAGCCCGAATTTCCATGAGGGTAACCTCACTGGACTGTAAATCTTATCCTATCCTATCCTATCCTATCCTAAACCGCATGACTAATCACACGCACAACGAAAAGTCGCACTGTATATCTACCAATGTATCCAGAAGGGCACACACAAAATATTGTTGGTGTTTTAAAGTACACACAAAGCTCAATGCACCAGGGTATGATTATCTTTTACAGTATAAGTGTATTGGATTCTTCATGTTACTGATGCCACAGGTATATTATCTATCATGGATGCTACAAGTAAATTGTCTATCAGTGACACCACAAGTATATCATCTATCAGTGATGCTACAGGTAAATTGTCTATCAGTGACACCACTAGTATATCATCTGAGTATGACATACTTGTGGTGATGGTAAATACTCTAGATTTTGTTCCATCTAAATAATGAGCTTGATTTCGAGCTGTAAGAAAACTAAGTACCCTGTGTGTGATGGATGCATGTTGCATGCAACATACCACCTGCTGGGCGACTGAAGAGAATCAGTGACAACTGTGTGATGGATGCATGTTGCATGCAACATACCACCTGCTGGGCGACTGAAGAGAATCAGTGACAACTGTGTGATGGATGCATGTTGCATGCAACATACCACCTGCTGGGCGACTGAAGAGAATCGGTGACAACTGTGTGATGGATGCATGTTGCATGCAACATACCACCTGCTGGGCGACTGAAGAGAATCGGTGACAACTGTGTGATGGATGCATGTTGCATGCAACATACCACCTGCTGGGCGACTGAAGAGAATCAGTGACAACTGTGTGATGGATGCATGTTGCATGCAACATACCACCTGCTGGGCGACTGAAGAGAATCGGTGACAACTGTGTGATGGATGCATGTTGCATGCAACATACCACCTGCTCAGCCACTCAAGAGAATCAGTGACAACTGTGTGATGTAGCCATAAGCAGGCCTTGATATTCGTCCTTTGCTTACTCTTGCAATGGTTTCATTTACTCCTGTGACCCCTGATTTTCTGACTCGTTTGTGTGCTTTCTTGAAGTGCTTACTTTCTGAAATTGCTGAAAATTCCATAAACTGTGTGGGTACAAGATAAATTGTGTGTGTTGTTGACACATGTACATGTATTGTTGATCATTGCTAAGCATAGATTGTGTGTGTTGTTAATATTGCTGATCATTGCTAAGCATGGATTTTGTGTGTTGTTAATATTGCTGATCATTGCTAAGCATTGATTTTGTGTGATGTTAATATTGTTGATCATTGCTAAGCTGTGCACATAAAACCAGTGTTGTGTTGCGACAGAATGCTTTTCACCTATGTTTATGTTCCAACTTTGCCTGAACACCAGAGGCTGTGCTATAATGAGTCTCTGAAGTGTTCTGTCACATGCCAGCTTTGCTCCTTCTTGTCACACAAAACATCACGATTTTTTTATGAAAAATAAATAAAAAATGTATGTTTAAAATTAAATTTTATATTGGTGTGCTTTTCTGGGAATGTTTGTATGTATGTTTGCTTCTTCTTCTTCCTCCTCGTTTGTATTATTTAGCAAATCTTCCTGTGTATGGCGTGCAAGCTCTCTCTCTCTCTCACACACACACACTCTCTAACTAACACACACACACACACACACACACTCTCTAACACACACACACTCTTACACTCTGTAACACACACACACAAGCAACCTCACACCACTGTAGTCATCTCAGGTTATTTTCTTTATTGACACAGCATTACAGACTGGACTACAAGCCATAACGAAAACAAAAGAACAAATGTATAAAAAATCTTAGAACATTTGATCAGTTGATCTGCCGTAACTGTAATTGAAATTGGAAAAAAAAAGAGTAAAAGGGTTAACTGGGTGCTTTAAAATGGTAAAAAGATGAGTCTACGTCAAGCAAGTCCTGCAAACATCCGCAGATTCAGATAAAAAAAAAAATCATTGCACAAAACAGAATCACATCTGCCTAGGTAACTTTGGCGTAGTCACAACCGTTTACTACTCAACCTATTACAAGGTACCAGAAGCAGATTTTGTACACATAGTTTTAATACCCAAACCCACACTCATTTTGCTTTGATCACTACAACTGCAACCTACAAGAGATGGTCTCTCCTTGCTGAAAGACGATCGCTCTACGCTAGGAATACGTTACCCAAAGCACCAAGTCCTAGTGTGAAAGAGACCGCAGTCTCACACATCACTACTGCAAAACACCTTTCTCTGCCAGAAGCATGTAGTCTACTCTAGTTATTTACCTTGCGTCTGAACAAAACAATGCTGATCTCAGCAGATGTTACCAAAAGTTTGTATCCTTCATTTCAGCAAAGATAACTGTGCTATCATAAAATATGAAAGTTTGAAGAGGCAAATAACCAAGGAGATGTGGTTTACATGAAGGACAAACGCCCAGCACGTACAAAGGACTGAGCAGTGACACGAGCGTTCAATGAGGCGCTAGAAATAACGCTAAGGGATCATTCAAAAGTGAAGATTAAGAAGATCAACGAATATTTACACCCATTGGATCTTACACAGCACGTACACTTATAGCCATGGTAATACTTGTGAGGTGAAATACACCAGCTCAACTCAGAATTAACTCAGCTAGACTTAACATGAAACCCAGAGAAGTTCAATCATAATACTAAATAGTCTGAACGCCAATGAACATCCACTAAAGTAACGGCCGTTGTCTTAAAGAAAACAGTTAAAAATCCACTATGTGTAACTCTCAAAAAGGGCCAGAAGAGGCAAGTTAAGAATTGATCATACCAAATTCACAAATGACATTGAAAAAAGACAACTGTTTCGTCATGCCAGGATGTTACAAACATAATGGTGACTGAACTACGGCCAACAAGGTCCTGTCCATGGTTCTAACGTTTTCCCTGCACTTGGCTGCTCGTCCCACACAACTGATAGGCAGTGGTGTCAAGTTTAAACGTGGAATGTTTTGTTGCTTTCATGTCAACCATCAAGCTAACCCCAGCTAAGTCCATCACTGACGGCCGATTCGTGAACTAAAACCTTGACATGCAGAGGTGTGGGCACATTTCTTTCCTGTAGCGTCTGGCGTTCTGCAACAGTAGCTCTACAACTATCACCGAGCTATGAGAATGCCAACTGGGAAACTCTGGTCTGGCTTCTCACGTCCACACCACTTTCCTCACAGGAACCTTGTGTGCAAGAAAATCATCCCCTGAGGCAAGTGCACACACAAAGACATGATGAAACATCACTGGTCATGGGACAAGAGGAAACGCTATTTCTCAACTAGTGCTTGTTCATGAGAATTACCTTCAGTGCTCTGGAAGGAAAGAAATAAAGAACACAAACAAAAGTGTACCATTCCACGTCTAAATCAAGGCTTTTGCTAACGGAGATGTGTGGTGTTAATGATTTGTATGTGCAACAGTTGCCTTTGGTTTCCCAATGTTTGAGTCTCCTTCCCTACTGGCACTAACCTCTGTAACTACAAGAAGCTGTTTGAATACGAAAAAGTAGAGAATAAAAATCAAACAGGCGAACGTTCAATACTTTGCAAGCTGAATTAATCACTTCTTCAAAGAATTGGCAGTAAAAGTGTAAACATCCGCTAAAAAACATGTCCACTTTTTCGCTACAGAAAAAGTCCAACCGGTAACGGAGAATGAAATGAACTAATTACAACAAAACACAGAGAATGTCAACAGAAACACCGTGTGCCTTAGCACAGAAATGGGGAAACAAACAAAACGTGGATATTTACAGGGTGGTGGAAACAATCAACAAGTAACAGGTTCCCGACTACAGTGAAATAAAGACTAAACAGCAAGGAACGGACTGAGAAGCCCTGTTGAGATAATGAAATCTGAGCAAATCCTGCCTCTATATAATAACAAGGTCAAACAAAGGGAGATTAACAAAACAAGAAGAGGGATGGGGGAGGAGTCAAAAAGCTCTCTTGGTTAAATAGCAGCTGTGTGACTTGGGGGGGGGGGGGGGAGTTACAATGCATGCTGGGCTATGTCTGCCATCTTTCTTTCTTTATTTGGTGTTTAACGTCGTTTTCAACCACGAAGATTATATCGCGACGGGGAAAGGGGGGAGATGGGATAGAGCCACTTGTCAATTGTTTCTTGTTCACAAAAGCACAAATCAAAAATTTTATCCAGGGGCTTGCAACGTAGTACAATGTATTACCTTACTGAAAGAATGCAAGTATCCAGTACAAAGGATTTTTAACATTTCTTACATACTGCTTGACTAAAATCTTTACAAAAATGGACTATATTCTATACAAGAAACACTTAACAAGGGTAAAAAGAGAAACAGAATCCGTTAGTCGCCTCTTACGACATGCTGGGGAGCATCGGGTAAATTCTTCCCCCTAACCCGCGGGGGGTATGTCTGCCATCTGCGCACAGCGTATTACAGCAGTCCCTGCAATGTACGGCCCCCGGCGTGAGCGGACACCTGACATGTACGGACACATTTGCTCGGCACGGAGTGTTTTCCTTCTATATTTGCCCCCCCTTAAACGGACACCTGCAAAACGTGGACGCGGACACTCATTTTCGGTCCCAAAAGCAGGTCATACCTCCAATGTACGGACAGACCATCGTCAAATTTTCACCACAACAAAATCGATAACAGAGCAGTCCGGCTCTTGGTACAAAGATCACAGCCGCAATGGTGTGATGACAGTCACTGATAACTTGAGTGCACGTGTACCCATCGTGTGTCTGTGTGTAACCTCTTTCATTGACAAGATACTCTTGTTTCCCCTCAGCCTTGACCAGTGAGTCGGTTGCCTAATCTATGAACCCTTCAGTTGTCTTGCTTTGTCAAAAGTTACGACACAGTCAACTGGTTTTGCTCTGAGTGAACAGTGCAGCTGGTCTCTCTGCCCACAGCCCCCAACAGTACATGGCTGGAGGGAGTGAGAGAGAGAAAGGCAGGGGGGGGTGGAGGGTTAGCTGGCTAAACTCTGTGGGGTGTCGATGTCCGGTGTCACCGCATGTCAGCAGGAAGAGCATTGGAGAGAAATAGAGAGGTGTACTCTTCCACACAATTTCCAAGCATCAGTTGTCACGGCTTGGGGTAGGCATTAGTGAGGGAGAGTGGGAGCTGTGTTATGTACAGTGTATTTCCGACTGAAGAGTGAAAAGTCACTGCCATGCCACATGATCGGCATGCAGTCAATAAAGCCAGACAAGAAACAAATAAATTACTTGATTATGACATGCAGCTCTATCTGCTGCTATTTATTCAAACTGGTTTTCAAGCTTATTCTTGCAAAGCATCTGCACACGCTCCTCTGTGCTGTGTTTGTGTGGCTGCTTTCGTATGTCAGAGCATGGTGAGTGTGTTCACTGCCTTGAGGATTTATTTTATCTCTTCTTTTCAACACTTTTCATACAAATCATTTTTACAGAACGTTTAAAGAAGTATTAGGAGTTTATTGTTATTGTTTAGTAGCCACAAGAAGTGATTAGCATAGACTCAATCCTGTTGTTTGTGTGTCTCTGTGTGAGTGTATGGGGGAGGGGGTGGTGTGGTCACCCCTCCCGTGACCGGACACCTGCAATGTACGGACAGTTTTGCTATGGCCCAAGGGTGTCCGTTCATGAGAGGGACTGCTGTACGTGAGGCTGTGATGGCGATACAGTGGGCTAAGCATGCGCTAGTCTACACAGGACAACGGCCATTGCAACGTCCTTTACACCAGCATGTAGAAAAATAGCATACAAAATTTGCACAAATTACTGCATGTTTTCCTATCTACCTCTACTGCTGGCACTGATGTTGAGTATTGCTGGCTAAAGCACAAGACCTAAGTCGTCGCTGGCAGCTAAACAGAGCTACACCAAGGAAACAAAAAGATCCTATACAGAAGAAATTCTGCAACAACAAAAAGCAGTCCCCTTTCAGCATTTTGTACATTTAGCAAATTTATCTTGATCATGTTCACAAGCTAACTGTCACAAATCATTGCGTGAATATTAACACCTTACAGGGAGTTTCAAATGTAAAATATATCCAACTAGTTCCATCATTGTGGCCTGCAAACTGTTTACAATGCAGAAGGCAAATCAGGGAAATAAATATGACAACTAATATATCTCATCATCATTTGTGACTGAAGCATTCAGCCTGGTACAAGCCCCAGGGACCAAAGCTTCGCCACAACGGCAGAAAGCGAGGGAGCATGGAATCCACGCTGTAATTGCAGGCACAAAGAAAGACCACCACTGTACACACACAACAAAGGAACTGGCGCTATGAACACACAATGATCTGGTGTACTGCCATGCCAGTCAGCAGAAAACCGCAGAACCAAATCAACCTCAGTCGTCTGCTTACTGCATGCTTTCATAGTGGAGGCAGTTCCAGATCAGCAATATGAGATGCGTACTGTGAGCGACAACGCCATCCATGGAAGAGACACAAAGTTCCCCACTACGGCAGTGTTTTACCTTCTATGACAGCAGTATGCAACCAATGTAACATTGTGATCATTGCTTTTCTTTCATCAGTTATCTCCCTTGACCCTATCATCCTCTGCATTTTGTTGTTAAATTTTCCTTCTAGAAAAAAGACCGTAGTTGGACGTGGTGTAACCTAAATCAAATCACCAACACTACCAGTTAACAGATTTTATTATCTCTGTGTGAACAAGCTAGACGTAATCTCAGTATTGCAAGCAAAAAGCGATAGCTGACAGTGCTGTACACAAACTAGCCAAGCTTCCGTGACGCGTGTGCTGCATACAGGAGCTGTTACACAGAACATGTCAGCTACTCTGACTGTAGCAAATCCCACTGCTGCCATAAATCAAATGGAGTGAAAATAACATTGCAAGAACAGTGAAGCTACAACTTGTCAAGTAAAGCTTGCCAGGTTAGGAATTAACAAAAAGCAAGACATAAACTTGATCAAATCACAACATAGACACATGGTCACAGTATTCACAAAGTCTATGGTACATGGCCACTTCATTTTCTCCCATTTTTTTTCCATCCTGTTTTTTCTTCTTCTTCTTTCTCTTTTTTTTCTTCAATTTTTGTCCAGAGCATACAGATCCGAGCACTGAATACACTACATAATGTTTGTTATTGAGAATCACATACAGCACTGAATAAACTGTAAAAAGTTGTAATGAAAACCGACACAAATTTCTTTCTCACAAAGTAAATCAGACACATTTGTGCCCTTTCATCAGTTCTCATCAATGTTAAAAACAGACACAGTAGAAGTCACAAACATTCAATGTACAGTCAATTGGAACACACAGTTTCAACACCTTCAAAAAAATCCTTTCAAGCATGCAGTAGCATACATAATGAAATGTCAAATGCATTATCAAAGCGATCATGTTCCTGTAATAGCAAGGCTAAAAATGTTCACAAAAATGTTTCACAATGTCTGCAGTACATGGCAATGACTTCACAAAATATTCCTTCAAATGAAAAGCCAAGTGGACAGGCAAGCAAGGCAAGTGACCATGAACAGCGACACCCATCGGACTGTAATCCTAAGCAAGCTCAGTGTTCAAATAAAACCGACATCTCCAAACTAAACAAAGATTCATTGCAAAAGTTATGTCAAGCCTTTTCCTCAAAATCTGTGAAATTTAACAGTACATGTCTTCTTCTTCTACGTTCCCGGAAACAGTACATGTAAAACTTTGTAAATTCCGGCTTGAAAAGACTGCAAGTACAGGATAGCAACACCCAGATGGTTCTAGTTTACACAGATCTCCTATACTGCTGTGACTTTAATGACCGTAAATGTAAAATTATAAAATGCAGATCTGCGTGACTGCCAGAACATTTCCTCCCCCCTGACTGGTTCAGGTCGAAGTCTGACAGATCGCTAAGCGTAACAAAAGGAAGATAAAAGCAGCAAAACAAACAAAATCATCTGGAAGCACCAATGATACAAATGACTTGAGATTTGTGTGCACAAAACTAAAAAGAACGGACAGAAAAATGTGAAAATGAAGGACATCACAGTGGCCACGATCTACACAGATGTAAGTTTGCACATTGCAAGCATATTCACGTTGATGATGATAATTGTGTAATCAAAAACAAAGGACAAAGAGTCAAGATGAAGCATCAGCTTTCCATGGTCCATTGACAGTCACAACAGGTCGCCAAGGATTGTGGGATGGTTTTGATGACCGGGCGAAACATCCATCGTAATTCACCTACACCAGTTTCTCCACCACCCTCCACAGGTAAAGATGCATAGAACACACAAGATGTGCACGCAAGGCCGAGACTATTTGTATTTTCTTTCTTGGTTTTCCCCCCACATAGAGATACATACGTGATTTACCTTTCAGGTGACCAAAAAGAACTCCTTTACTTTCTGTAATTCCGTATACATCCAGGTTACCGTGTTCCACCCCTTCAGTGTAATGCCCAGCATGGGACAGCAGAGAGAACAGTTCCATCAAAGTCAGGAATCTTCAAGTTAAACCTTTCTATCCCGACAGCAGCAAGCCAGGTGATGACGTGTAGACGCATCATGACGATGACGTGTAGAAAGCGAGAGATGCAATGTAAACGCATCATGATGATCATGTGTAGAAACCACATGATGATGACGTGTAGAAAGCAGAGAGATGCGATGTAGACGAATCATGATGATCATGTGTCGGCGCATCAAGATGATTACGCCTAGAAAGCAGAGAGATGCGGCTATGAAGACACAATGGGGCGGGCGAGTGGAGTGAAGATGAGCGACGCGCCGAGGACGATAGACCATGGTCTACTGGCCGTCGCTAGGAGTGATGGCGACTCAGATGGTGCTCTCCTTGCTGTCCTTCTTCTTCTTGGAGAAAGACGGCATGCGGAATTTCTTCTTCTTCTTCTTTTCCTTTGTGGGCGACGGGGCTTCCTTGGTGGGTGAGCCCTGCAACAGTCACACAGACAGTGAGCCAAATAATATTGAACTAAAGACATCACACAGACAGCGAGCCAAATAATATTGAACTAAAGACATCACACAGACAGCGAGCCAAATAATATCAAACTTAATAAATCACACATCAAGTTAGCCACATGATATCAAACTTAATAAATCACACATCAAGTTAGCCACATGATATCAAACTTAATAAATTACACATCAAGTTAGCCACATGATATCCACCTTAATAAATCACACATCAAGTTAGCCACATGATATCAAACTTAATAAATCACACATCAAGTTAGCCACATGATATCAAACTTAATAAATCACACATCAAGTTAGCCACATGATATCAAACTTAATAAATCACACATCAAGTTAGCCACTTGATATCAAACTTAATAAATCACACATCAAGTTAGCCACATGATATCAAACTTAATAAATTACACATCAAGTTAGCCACATGATATCCAACTTAATAAATCACACATCAAGTTAGCCACATGATATCAAACTTAATAAATCACACATCAAGTTAGCCACATGATATCAAACTTAATAAATCACACATCAAGTTAGCCACATGATATCAAACTTAATAAATCACACATCAAGTTAGCCACTTGATATCAAACTCAAGAAGAGATTCAATTCAAGGGACCAGTGGGACATCTGCTATCTTTGTCTACAATCACATCTGCTATCTTTGTCTACAATTGCATCTGCTATCTTTGTCTACAATTACATCTGCTATCTTTGTCTACAATTACATCTGCTATCTTTGTCTACAGAAGACTTCAGCATCTTAAATGCCAAAATTGATATTGTGTTAATGCGTACTTATAATACGATCTGATGCTACAGTCTCTAACATCATTCCTTTACTCAAACAGCCAATACAAAATAACGTGTTTGTGGACAACATGTCCCTGTGAGGAGACAGGCAGTCTGACGTCTGCAGTGCGGTGGTCTCAGTCAGTAGTCCCCAGCAATGCATGGTGAGCTAGCAGTGTGTCAGAAAGATGCAGTGTGGGGTTCTCAGTCAGTAGTCCCTAGCAATGCATGGTGAATTAGCAGTGTGTCAGAAAGCTGTAGTGCGGTGGTCTCAGTCAGTAGTCCCCAGCAATACATGGTGAATTAGTGTGTCAGAAAGCTGCAGTGCGGAGTTCTCAGTCAGTAGTCCCCAGCAATGCATGGCGAGCTAGCAGTGCGTCAGAAAGCTGCAGTGCGGTGGTCTCAGTCAGTAGTCCCCAGCAATGCATGGTGAGCTAGCAGTGTGTGAGAAAGCTGCAGTGCGGTGGTCTCAGTCAGTAGTCCCCAGCAATGCATGGTGAGCTAGCAGCGTGTCAGAAAGCTGCAGTGTGGTGGTCTCAGTCAGTAGTCCCCAGCAATGCATGGTGAGCTAGCAGTGTGTCAGAAAGCTGTAGAGCGGTGGTCTCAGTCAGTAGTCCCCAGCAATGCATGGTGAGCTAGCAGTGTGTCAGAAAGCTGCAGTGCGGGGTTCTCAGTCAGTAGTCTCCATCAATGCATGGTGAGCTAGCAGTGTGTCAGAAAGCTGCAGTGCGGTAGTCTCAGTCAGTAGTCCCCAGCAATGCGTGGTGAACTAGCAGTGTGTCAGAAAGCTGCAGTGTGGTGGTCTCAGTCAGTAGTCCCCAGCAATGCGTGGTGAACTAGCAGTGTGTCAGAAAGCTGCAGTGTGGTGGTCTCAGTCAGTAGTCCCCAGCAATGCATGGTGAGCTAGCAGTGTGTCATAAAGCTGCAGTGTGGTGGTCTCAGTCAGTAGTCCCCAGCAATGCGTGGTGAACTAGCAGTGTGTCAGAAAGCTGCAGTGTGGTGGTCTCAGTCAGTAGTCCCCAGCAATGCATGGTGAGCTAGCAGCGTGTCAAAAAGCTGCAGTGTGGTGGTCTCAGTCAGTAGTCCCCAGCAATGCATGGTGAGCTAGCAGTGTGTCAGAAAGCTGCAGTGTGGTGGTCTCAGTCAGTAGTCCCCAGCAATGCATGGTGAGCTAGCAGTGTGTCAGAAAGCTGCAGTGCGGGGTTCTCAGTCAGTAGTCCCCAGCAATGCGTGGTGAACTAGCAGTGTGTCAGAAAGCTGCAGTGTGGTGGTCTCAGTCAGTAGTCCCCAGCAATGCATGGTGAGCTAGCAGCGTGTCAAAAAGCTGCAGTGTGGTGGTCTCAGTCAGTAGTCCCCAGCAATGCATGGTGAGCTAGCAGTGTGTCAGAAAGCTGTAGAGCGGTGGTCTCAGTCAGTAGTCCCCAGCAATGCATGGTGAGCTAGCAGTGTGTCAGAAAGCTGCAGTGCGGGGTTCTCAGTCAGTAGTCCCCAGCAATGCATGGTGAGCTAGCAGTGTGTCAGAAAGCTGCAGTGCGGGGTTCTCAGTCAGTAGTCCCCATCAATGCATGGTGAGCTAGCAGTGTGTCAGAAAGCTGCAGTGCGGTGGTCTCAGTCAGTAGTCCCCAGCAATGCACGGTGAGCTAGCAGTGTGTCAGAAAGCTGCAGTGCGGTGGTCTCAGTCAGTAGTCCCCAGCAATGCATGGTGAGCTAGCAGTGTGTCAGAAAGCTGCAGTGTGGTGGTCTCAGTCAGTAGTCCCCAGCAATGCGTGGTGAACTAGCAGTGTGTCAGAAAGCTGCAGTGTGGTGGTCTCAGTCAGTAGTCCCCAGCAATGCATGGTGGGCAAGCAGTGTGTCAGAAAGCTGTAGTGCGGGGTTCTCAGTCTTACCTCCTTGCTGCTGCGTTCCTCCAGTGTCTCCCCGCCGCTGGCACTGTCCAGGGGGTCCGACTTGGTGGGCGAGCCCGGCTTGTCTCCATCTCCCTCACCTGCACACACAACACACTCTCGTCAGTTTAGGATTGACAGAAAACATACAATATATTGGGGGGTCAGGACCTGCTCACACAAAATTCACACTTTAATAAGTTTAGGATTAAAACAGAACGTAAAATATAGGGGGAGAACAGAGGAAAGGGCTAGGTGGTGGGGCTGGGTATGGGGGGGGGGGGGGGGGGGATGTCTGCCATGGATCACACACCCTTGTCATGTCACCGTCATTTCCCTGAAAATGAGAAGCGGAATGTGGGCAACAGAAAAGGCTAATGTTGAGGGCAGGGAGGAGAAGAGAGAGGGAGTGGTGGTGGTGGGTTCACTCATCAACTTTTCACCACAGAGACATCCTGACAGGAACAAACGCCTCCATACATGTCAAACAAAAATAATAAACTAAATAACAAATCATGTGATACACCACATGCAAAGCCTCCCCCCGCCCCCCCACCAGTTCTAGTTTTGATACAACACAAACAAATGTCAAATGTACTGTGTTGGGATTATAATATATCCCCTTCAAAACTTTGTAGGTTATTTGATGAACTTCATGGGAACACAAGTCATGTAGTCCTGAACAGTTCAAGAGTTCAGCCAAGCTAGGCTCATCAAAAGTTCATCACAGTTCACACATGTTAACAAAGTTCATGTAAATAGCACTCTGGGGGACTGATTATCCCTGAGGCGGCCCTGACAGAAATAGCAGGAAAATAAAAGATACTTGGGAGATAACCTCCACAAAAAAGCAGGGGAAATTCTGCTACAGAAAATAGCCTTGGCACAAATTCATGCTCTGAATCCTGAAAAATATACAGTAAACTACAAGTTGTAGAAGACCAACTTCTAGTTTTACAGCAACCCTCAACCTGGTCTCAGTTTTCAAGAGACCAAGGCTGTTAGCTGGAGAAAAGATCAGAGGCCGGCACTTCTGGGTTAATGGCCACAAGAGCCAGAGAGGGTCAGAGAGAGAGAGAGAGAGAGAGAGAGAGAGAGAGAGAGAGAGAGAGTCAGAGAGAGAGAGACAGAGAGAGAGAGACTAGAGAGGGAGCCAGAGAGAGAGAAATAGGGGGAGAGAGAGGGAGCCAGAGAGAGAGAGAGAGAGAGAGAGGGGGAGAGAGAGAGAGGGAGAGAGACAGAGAGAGAGAGAGAGAGAGAGAGAGAGAGAGAGAGAGAGAGAGAGAGAGAGAGAGAGAGACAGAGACAGAAAGAGAGTGTAGACATTTGGGTCAGAGGAGGTTACAAGGAGCATTCTGTGCGCTCCAGCTGTCCAGTCTAACAATAGCGCACACAACGCTCACAGCTTTGATAGACCACACAGCCTGGACTGCACCTTTTACCTAATCACCCTACTTTACAACCAGAGCTTTTCTACTGTAGCGCACACCACAGTCTGACTGCACCTTTCACCTAATCACCCTACTTTACAACCAGAGCTTTTCTACTGCAGCACATGCCACAGTCTGACTGCACCTTTCACCTAATCACCCTACTTTACAACCAGAGCTTTTCTACTGTAGCGCACACCACAGTCTGACTGCACCTTTCACCTAATCACCCTACTTTACAACCAGAGCTTTTCTACTGTAGCACACACCACAGTCTGACTGCACCTTTTACCTAATCACCCTACTTTACAACCAGAGCTTTTCTACTGTAGCACACGCCACAGTCTGACTGCACCTTTTACCTAATCACACTACTTTACAACCAGAGCTTTTCTACTGTAGCACACGCCACAGTCTGACTGCACCTTTTACCTAATCACCCTACTTTACAACCAGAGCTTTTCTACTGTAGCACACGCCACAGTCTAACTGCACCTTTCACTTAATCACCCTACTTTACAACCAGAGCTTTTCTACTGTAGCACACGCCACAGTCTGACTGCACCTTTCACCTAATCACCCTACTTTACAACCAGAGCTTTTCCACTGCAGCACATGCCACAGTCTGACTGCACCTTTCACCTAATCACCCTACTTTACAACCAGAGCTTTTCTACTGTAGCACATGCCACAGTCTGACTGCACCTTTCACCTAATCACCCTACTTTACAACCAGAGCTTTTCTACTGCAGCACATGCCACAGTCTGACTGCACCTTTCACCTAATCACCCTACTTTACAACCAGAGCTTTTCTACTGCAGCACATGCCACAGTCTGACTGCACCTTTCACCTAATCACCCTACTTTACAACCAGAGCTTTTCTACTGTAGCACACGCCACAGTCTGACTGCACCTTTCACCTAATCACCCTACTTTACAACCAGAGCTTTTCTACTGTAGCACACGCCACAGTCTGACTGCACCTTTCACCTAATCACCCTACTTTACAACCAGAGCTTTTCTACTGTAGCACACGCCACAGTCTGACTGCACCTTTCACCTAATCACCCTATTTTACAACCAGAGCTTTTCTACTGTAGCACACGCCACAGTCTGACTGCACCTTTCACCTAATCACCCTACTTTACAACCAGAGCTTTTCTACTGAAGCACACGCCACAGTCTGACTGCACCTTTCACCTAATCACCCTATTTTACAACCAGAGCTTTTCTACAGTAGCGCACGCCACAGTCTAGACTCCCTGATGAACATTTTGTATGCCATGCAGCATTATTCAAGGTTACACTTCTATTCGTGACCATTCATAACACAAACATTCAGAAGCTGTCCTGAAAGTCTGCCAGGGTTCATTCAAGACACCATGCAAACTCTACACATTAAGAACTGGCAGTGAGAAGAAAAAGCACTATGCAACAACATCCTAGAGGAAGTGAACATGTATGCATGGATGCATGTGTGGTATGAACACACAGCCTGAACATGTTCAAAGTCACCACTGCCATGCAGTAATCATTCACTTTTCATCATTCATTTAAAGCTGTTATTTTCCACCACTGCCTGCCGGAACGTTCATTAAACTGACGCAATTCTGGCTTCCAGAAAAGAAACAAGCATCGGCAAGTGTATGCCTTGGTACAATCTGCCAGGTTAATGCTACATCAAATGATTCAAGTGACACAAAGCTTTTCTTGCCTGCACAGAAAAGGCAATCCATAAAAAGTGATCTCTTCTCTCTCCCATCCCTCATTACTTATCTGCTTTATTATTTCATTTTTCTTGGGTGTGTGTGTGTGTGGGGGGGGGGTGTGTGTGTGTGTCAGTTTCATTTTGTACAGCAGATTGCACGTAGAGCAAACATGTGTCCAGCTTGACCAGACAGGACTTACCTCTGGGCCGCCGGTCAGAGTGGGAGCGACCGATCCCCTTTCCCTCCAACTCTTTAATCACTAGACGGCAGAGAGCAAACCATGCACAGTGGTAGCCACAGCCAGGCACAGAGAACAGTCACCACACAGGCAAAACATGCTGGTTATTAGCACACAGTACTAGGTAGCATTAACAAGTACAGTCGAACATGTCTATGATGACCACCCAAGGGACCAAATAAAAGTGGTTCTTAAAGACAGGTGATCATTATGGAAAGGTGAATTATAAAGGAAAGAACCTCCTTGGGGTTTCTTTGGGTGGGTTGTGATGGGCAGGTGGTCGTTATCAAGAGGTGGTCGCCAGGACAGGTTCGACTGCAGCACTCAATACTAACTAACATCTAGTGATACTACGTTTCACCTAGAACAGAGGCAGGAGTAAATGGTCTTAATTCATTAGTTCAAACTTGAATAAATCATTTTTGAGCTGATAATATCAACCTGTTGGCTCAAGCATTGAGATTACTGCAAACTTGAGAATCATTACATTGACACCAGCCTCTGAATCAGTCTACAACATCAAGTCAAACACAACACATCCTGCAGATGAGGAACTCTTTAAAAGGGTGGTAACATGGTAAACTCAAGGACAGCTTTATTGCTCTGACCCAAGGTAAGCTAAATCTGGAGTGTAAAGAAAGGTACCGATGAGGAGTGGATGAATGTGGGGTGGAGGGCTGGGTCTCACCCAACTGTTAGCACCCTCCCTGTAAGATAACTCAAGGCAGTTATTTATGGCTCTACTGCAGTAGTGGGCTCCTAAGCATTCACTGTTCCTCCCTGACAGCTTCTTTCAGGAGTGACACTTTTAATACCACTCCCCTTCAGGGGGTTGAAGAAAGTAGCTGACAAAGTCCGTTCAGTTACTCATCTGCGAGTTTCTTATGTTTTCTACTTGTACTACAATCAAAAGATTTGCATGCACAACATCAAGAATAATGACAATAACAAAGAACAATAACAAGAATAACAAAGAAAAACAGCGACAATGACAACAAAGAAAACACTATCAACAGCACGACACTCCTAGTCCTATGCTATGTTTAAGTTGAACGACATCACACTGTCAAACAAAATGCAAACACATGCAGCTAAGGTTGATTTACATTTGGCATGTCAGTGTGCATCATGTCCACCACAAAGGCTGTACTGTGCACCACAAAGACTGTATTGTCCACCGCAGTGCAGTCCTGTCAATACCCATTAGCGCCCACCAACACAGAGAAACAAGACAACCCTTTCGCTGTGTGATACACTTCTACGTTCAACCGTGCCAACTTTGTTCAAGTAGAAACCCGGCCTTGAGGAGCGACTTTATTACTGTGCAAGCCACTGGATCACTGCACTGTGTTGCTCTCAACATGGGTCACAATACACTAGACTTCTGTGAAACGTTGGACTGAAAAGGTGTTATCTTGAAATCCTTATAAACAGGATACTCTCAAAACTAGATGCATGTACTGAAGGAAAAATTCACAAGCTGAGGAAAAGCTTGAGTCTTTTTCCCACAACCGATATGTGTCACACGAAGTAATGAGACTCATTAACTGTCAAGCAATCACATGTAAAAGCCTACGCCTCCACCTAGTTACACTACTACCAGTACCATGAAGTCAGTTTCAATTGGCTTCAGTCACTTACGCGCACGGTTTTTCTCTGGGTGTCTCTCAGATTCTGTTCGGCGCACGGGTGCAGAGGGGGCCGATTCTGTGGACATGCAACAACAAGGTAGCACGTGCATCACAACATCAAACACAAGGAGGGGGGAGGGGGGCACACTGCACAACATTCACATCTTAAGGCAAACAACACAACACACAAACGCAAGGAATAAATGCAAACATCTGGCAAAAGAAACAATAATGACTACCTTCAAAACATCCATGAAACTGTTACGGAGCAAAGTGCATCTTCAAGCATGTGCAAACAAACAGAAAACAAACAGTAAACAATAACCAAAGGACCACATGCCAAACTAGATTCAATATTTTTTTCAAAGTCTTCTTTAATATTTCAAAATTATCAATTAAGTTTCTTTTTATCACTACTGTGTCTTTCTTATTTTTCTTTGCATTTTAATTAAACAGTTGCAACATTTGAACTCAACATTAACCAGCATTTCTTCAAGTATATGACATTGATTTAGAGTCACATTTTTTTAACAGCTGCGGGCCCACTCCCTTGAACATGCTGTATTAGTCTGCACGTTAGTGCAACCGCCAACAGCAGGCATCAATAAATAAGGGTAAGGGAGGGGGTATATTGGTTCCACTCCTTGTCAGCCTGTGTTTATTATGCAGCATGTTACTCTGGGCTAGTCAATCGTTTGCAACAGTTAAACAGCACAGATACATCAGGCATTCCTACATCAGGCATTCCGCTCTGTGCCTACAAGGCACACTGTTATTTCACACTCATCACACAGCTGCACCTCATAACCATCATGACATCACAATGACCACAACACTAATTACATGTGATATTACTTTAGTACAGTCGGCTGCATCTCATGGGTACACTGAGTGCCAGATTTACATAAGTTCAACAACTTACTGTGGCAAACATTCCATAGGACAGTTTGTGCTTGGCACAAATATGGAATATAACAAATATATGCTGACTTATGTTATTTTGCATTCACCCATGCATTTAAGATCGTGTCAGGCAACACAATCACTGGAACAGGTGGCTGCAGAAAGTACTCTTTCTGGCTTTGCTTAATCAAAAGACAGCACAATTAACTACTTGTTTACACCACCACTGTTATAGAGATCGCAAAGTCTGTGCTGAAAAAGTTTGTGGTGGTTTTTCTTGCATTACAACTCTGCACTTAGAAACTAAAATGAAAGATTATAAAGGCAAAGCAACCGAAAGAACAAGGAATGGAGCTTCTTCCAACAATTAACTTAAACTATGCACCCCTTTACCCTATCAAGGAAGAATCTAAATTGAGAGGAATGTGTTGGAGTGCTCCCCACTTTGGCAGAGGCACCCAAGTGTAAAGAGTTGCGTGATTAGACCTGGCACATGTTGTGCGTTATTCTTAACACTAACATGTCTTAGCATCAGCCTATTTATGATCAAACACTGCAAGCTGTAACAAGTTACATGTTCACACACGCCATATTGTGCTACAACAATGACAATACTTTCATGGAGTTAAAGACAGGATAGTGAAAAGCTGCAAACATGTACAACTTATAAGTTTGAGTGTGATACGTATTGAATAAATAACAGTATTGAAGCTGTGGGTACTGGCCTGTACAAACCTAAGAGTAAGAATGAAGTACACTGGAATCCCCTGACACCCTCCCCCAATTTAAGACGGTCCGCCTTTTAAAACCTTGCCTTTTCAGATTCTAGTCCAAACCTATATAAATGTAGCTCCATTTTAAGACTCCTACCTTTTAAAGATTATCTTTCCCAGATTTGTGGAGGTCTTATAAGTGGAGTGTCTCTGTTTAACCATTGCTTATTGCTATGCTTTTGTGTCACTGTTTAACCATTGCTTATTGCTATGCTTTTGTGTCTCTGTTTAACCCTTGCTTATTGCTATGCTTTTGTGTCTCTGTTTAACCCTTGCTTATTGCTATGCTTTTGTGTCTCTGTTTAACCCTCGCTTATTGCTATGCTTTTGTGTCTCTGTTTAACCATTCCTTATTGCTATGCTTTTGTGTCACTGTTTAACCCTCGCTTATTGCTATGCTTTTGTGTCACTGTTTAACCATTGCTTATTGCTATGCTTTTGTGTCACTGTTTAACCATTGTTTATTGCTATGCTTTTGTGTCTCTGTTTAACCATTGCTTATTGCTATGCTTTTGTGTCTCTGTTTAACCATTGCTTATTGCTATGCTTTTGTGTCACTGTTTAACCATTGCTTATTGCTATGCTTTTGTGTCACTGTTTAACCATTGCTTATTGCTATGCTTTTGTGTCACTGTTTAACCATTGCTTATTGCTATGCTTTTGTGTCACTGTTTAACCATTGCTTATTGCTATGCTTTTGTGTCTCTGTTTAACCCTTGCTTATTGCTATGCTTTTGTGTCACTGTTTAACCATTCCTTATTGCTATGCTTTTGTGTCTCTGTTTAACCATTCCTTATTGCTATGCTTTTGTGTCACTGTTTAACCATTGCTTATTGCTATGCTTTTGTGTCACTGTTTAACCATTGCTTATTGCTATGCTTTTGTGTCTCTGTTTAACCATTGCTTATTGCTATGCTTTTGTGTCACTGTTTAACCATTGCTTATTGCTATGCTTTTTTTTAATCTTCAGTAAACATTGCTTGTAGAGTGTATACCCCTGCCCCCGACCCCCGACCCCACCCCTTTAAGATGAGTCAAGCCTTCCCCACGTTCAAGACCCTGCTTTTCCAAATGTTGTGTTGATACCCTCTACTCGCTGCCCTTCCTCTCCTTAAGACCTGATTTTGTCATTATGCTGGCAATCTTAAAAGGAGGTCGCAATGCCGTTCCTTCTGCTGTCACGCAACTGATGAGGAACCCCACTATGTACATTGTGTATTCCCATGTTAAATGGTTGTTCCTCTTCCAATATTCTGCATACAAGTCAATTGCATGTTATCTCAGCTGCCATGATACATTCAATTGTTCTATTCTGTATATGTTCTTTTGTAACGGGCCTAGAGCCATAGGTTAGGCACTTAAAAATGTCCAGTTACTATTATATTATGATGTTAGGGGGTGCAGGCAGCCTCAAGAAATCATGTGTGTAATGTACATGCACCCTTAATTCCACCTGTTAATCTGTCATGGCCATTTTTTATAGGTAGCAAACTGCTGGATTATCAGCTAATTAGATTAATCACGGCTTCCATGTAAATGACACCATTTTACATGTATGTACGTCGACTTTGTGCGATGATTATGAACGTTCTGAGGAGCTATGGGTAACACCTTGAGTACATGAAGTACATAGCAGACATCCATTCCACTTGGTTAGAATATGATCTACCATTGTCAGGTCCAGTACTGCAGAGCAAAGTACATTTCTTGAGAGCCTCCTTCTCAACTTCTCATGTGACAAACAAACAAAACATTGGGAATGTTGAAGTGATCCAGTTTGAAGTTTGTCTTTTGTCATTGTGTTGATGAGCTACTTGGATGAAGTGTGGAGAGGTTAAGCCCACCAATTGACACACACACAAAGCCTTGTTCTAGCCACCCCATTGAGTGACAGCACTGACAAGAGACATAAGCACCAGCCTCTGGCCCCAACACTAGCAAGCAGGAGCTTACACAAGAGGACTGGACCTGACGGAGCAAACCATACCACAGCATGGAGTCTGACTGGCCCTGGACTAGCGTTCAAGAAGGAGGCAGTCAAGAGAGGGAGGAGTTAGGCGGGTACAGTACAGACCCTAGGCAAGGTTAGCATGCACAGACAGAGAGATAGGTGTTGGGAGGAAAGAGAAAACAATTACCACTGGCATAGCCGTGGCTCAATGCATCACAGAAGCTGTCATCAGCAAGCAGGGAAGTATCGTGGGGAGATTGTCTTGGCAGAGAGGGGGCGCCACCTCTCCCAGGGGCCTCGGGGAGGGAGGTGCGAGAGCGAGTTCTGCGAGGCTGGTACAGTCGGTTAGCGTCACTCGCGTTAGGGGTGCGTGACCTTCGTCGTCTGCCCGCGTTGGCGCTGTAGGTGGGTTCTCCAATGGACCGCGACCTGCGCGACCTTGAGTGCGGAGGGTGAAGAGTGCCTGCCTTAGCTCGCCACGGGTCGTTCATGAGAGGGTTGCTACCCACGCTGGTTTGACTGGCCCCCGAGTGGGAGCGCACTCTGTAGCCCATCGAGTGCAGCGACGTCTCACTGGCCAAGGAATCTTTGGACCGGTGGCGCCGAGGGGGATTGGACATGGTGGGGGTGTAACCATCGTCAAACGACACGGATCTCATGGGTCTGGGTGTCACTGACCCGTAACTGCCGGTGGAGATCTTCCGTGCGGGTTTGGGCGTCTGTGGCGGTGACACCGTTGTGTCCCCTACAGGGCTTGGCTTTACGGGTGCCTCTGTAAAAGCGTCCTCCCCGTCATCCAGTTCATCCTCTGTGTCCCCGTAGTACGCAGATGCACCATCCCTTCCTTGACCTTTTCCTGACCTCACGCCATGCGTTTCTTTCTCAAAGGATGCATCAAAGGAGCTTTCTCTGTGGAAGGAATTGCCCATGGGGTGCAGCAGCTTGTTGGATTCTTCTCGCTGACGTCGCCTCCTTGGCTCCTCCCGGTACTCACCTCCCTCAGGGACAGGGGGGGCGGGGGGAGGGGGCATCTTTTTCCTGTCCTTGGATGAAGAACGGTCTTTAGACTTCTTGGCTTTTGCACCAGGTTTGGTCTGTGAAGTCTCCATGTCTGGTCCACCCACACATGACAGTTTCTTCAGCTTGCTCTTTTTGGGAGGAAGCTCGGGAGGCTGATCGGCAAGCTGAGGGGGCTGGTCAAGGACTTCCCATGACCTTGACCTGCGTGGTTCCGTGTGGTATTCTGCCAAGCGTTCCATGGAGCGGTGTTGTTTAGGGGGCAGGGGTGGAGCCGGGTCCTCTCTGTCCAGACTCTCCCTGGATGCTGCGTGCACGCGGATCTGGGGCGGGGGCGGGGCCAGGGCTGGGTCTCCCTCCTGCCGCCTCCTCCTCATCCGTCTCTCACTCTCTGCTCCACCTTCACCTCTAGCCTCTCTCCGACCCTTCATGCGACCCTCTGACCTTGGCCTGTCGATGACCTCCAGGGCTCCACCGTCATTGTCTCTGGGGTCAGTCTCCACCGGGCGCCTGGCTCTCCTGACCCTGGGCGGCTCGTCGTCATAGCTGACCATGTCCAGATCGACCGCCCTCAGGCCTCTGTTCTCCCCTGACACCAGGCTGTCTCTGGACGCCCTGTGATCTCTTCCCTTGGCTTGAGTCACATCAGTCTTGGACCCTCTGTTCTCTCCTGACACCAGGCTGTCTCTGGACGCCCTGTGATCTCTTCCCTTGGCTTGAGTCACATCAGTCTTGGACCCTCTGTTCTCTCCTGACACCAGGCTGTCTCTGGACGCCCTGTGATCTCTTCCCTTGGCTTGAGTCACATCAGTCTTCGACCCTCTGTTCTCTCCTGACACCAAGCTGTCTCTGGACGCCCTGTGATCTCTTCCCTTGGCTTGAGTCATATCAGTCTTGGACCCTCTGCCCATTGACTCTGTCTCCTCCCTTGATCTGTTCCTGGCTTCAGCTCTGCCTGTGGTGTCTGTGGGACCCTGGTTCTCATCCCTGTTGCCTGGCGGTCGTCCACCTGACCTTCGGGCTCGGGGAGGTTCGTCCCCATAGTCCACTGTGTCAAGGTTACCTGCGATAGGTACCACATCTTCTGCCACTACTGGCATCATGGATTCCTCTCTAGCCTCCTTGGCTGTGTTCTCTTCCTGCAGGGAATCCCTATCTGCTGACATTGTTGAGCGCTTGACGGACAAGGAAGGAAAGTCTTCGCCCACAGTCTGTTCTGCATGGAGAGGTTGCTTGAAAGACGACATGAATGCCCTCTCTTCCACCGTCGCTTCTTGCACAGGCTTTTCCTCCAAGGGCTGTTCCGTCTGCCAGTGATCCACAATCTCTACAGCGCTTGATGCGTGTGGAGTCTCGTCTGAAATGGCTTTCACCTGTTTCTCTCTTTTCTTCTTTGGTCGCCTAACCCTCGGTGGCTGATTTTGTTCATCTTGGTCATCAAAATGTTGTGCCTGGAGAGTTTGTTGTGGGTGTGTTTCCACCTTGTGTTTCTCTGCTTCAGGCAAATCTACAGACACAGCGTCTTCCTGGAGCAGGTGTGGAGGGGGAGGGGGCAAGTCCTGAGTGTCCAGAAACTCTGTATCAAGAGGTGCAGTGTGTGGTGGTGGGGGTGCTGCCACCAGCTGTGGTACTTGATCCTCCCAATGGTGTGCATCAGGTGTGCCTGGAGCTCTGTCAGTCTCTGCTTGACTGTCTGCCTCCACTGCTGCCTCCTCCCTGTCCATCTCTCTCTGTCTTCTTCTCCTTCTCCTGCCCGAGCTACGCCGGTCAGCCGTGTCCTGGTCAGCAGCTGCTTGGTTGACAGTGTCTGGCGCGGTGGGGTCATTCTCGCTGTCCACTGCAGCCCTCTGCCTGCGTCTCTTGGGCCGGTCAGACCTGGCCTGGACTGACCCCCTGTGAGGGTCGCTGCCCTCCTCCTCCTTGCTGAAGTTGTCCGGTCTGCTCTCGTCGCGCCCAGTGCTCATGCTGGACTGTGAAGGGGGTGGGGGGGCATCGTCTATCAGCGTCTCCTTTGACCTCACTTTTTCTCTGCTTCGTCGGCCGAGCTGTCGCTGGCTGTCCAGACTGCTGCGTGACACAGAGTGCGAGTCGTTCCCCAGGCTTCGGTGCAACCTGTTCATGCCACCGCGTCGCCCAGTGTCATCATGCGTCGTCATGCTGTTGTTGCTGCTCTTGGCTTCCTGCCCCAAGTTTGGTGTGAAGAGTGAGGCGTGGTCGTCAAGCAGCGTCTCCTTTGAGCGGTTCTTGCGGACGTCGTAGTTCATGGGCAGACTGATGGACCTCCTGGCCGCTTGGCGCTGCCTGCGCTCTGTCTTGAGAGGCGTCACCTCCAGCAGCGTCTCCTCCGACTTGCCCATCTTGGACTGGTACTTCTTGAACGACCCGTCCCGCCGCCGACCCAGCTTGGGAGAGCTGGTCACAAGGGGTCCCTCATCTTCCGCGAGATCTTTCATCTTCTGGGGCGAGATGGCGGAAAAATCCATGGCGTTCTGGTCAACAGCCTCCTCTTCTTCCACTGGGTCTTTCTGAGCAGGGGGAGGGATGTCTGAGAACTGCAAGGGCTTCCTGGCGATGAACACCATGTCTTCCTTGTACAGCTTGGCCCCCTTGGTCACCCCGCCCCCCTCCCTGGCCTCGGCCAGCAGGTCTTCCAAGGAGCGCGACTTGCTGGGGTTGGAGTCAGACTCGGGCAGGGCATCGTCCGTCTCCTCAGTGTCGTGAATGAGGACCTCCAGGGACTTGCCGTAGATCATGACGCCGTCCAGGTCCTCCACGTCCAGCTCCTCCACCGACTTTGACACCGTGTCCATCAGAGTCCACTTGTTGTCGCTGGACGTGGATCCCTTGCCCGGAGACTGCAGCAAAAACGAGGACATGGGCCTGCCACACTCGGTCAGCTTGGAGGGGTCGATGGTGACCGTGCGAAAGGTGGAGTCGATGATGGTCGTCTTGCGATTCTTGGAGTGGGGAACAGGCCCTGCACTGTGGACGCGGCGAACAGCGGAGCGACCTTTCTGAGATCGTCTGGTGACGGCACCCGGCTCGTCCAGCTCATTCTCCACGCTGCGCACTCTCTGCAGCTCCCGGTGGGTGGGGTCTGGGAAGCCGGCAAAGGGAGGGCTGTTGATGATAGGGGAGCTTTCCAGCGAGGCAGAGTCTGTTCTGTACAGGGCAGACCTGGTCCCTTCCTCAAGTGGGGAACTAGTGGCACGACCACAAACATCTTCATCCTCTACCTCCTGGCTGGCCAACGGGGCGACACTGGTTGGAACACTATTAGCTTTCTGAGCAGCTGTGGACACCATGGGAGCTTCTACAATGGACTCTGGTGCCTCTGCAGGGTCATCCCCTTGTTCCTCCTTGGCTTCCAAAGTAAACCCTCTTTCACTTTTAGATTCTGATTCTGATAGACCTCTGCTGTCCTGTTTTTGTTCTTGGCTTTGCTTGTTGTGTTCACCGCCCTCATTGTCCTGGCTTTGTGTTTCTTCTTCTGGAGCAGAGGTAGCGGAGGTGAAGCTTGTGTCACTCTCAGCCTCCACTGGGCTTGCCACTCCCTCCTCCTGTGCTTTTGCTGGAGCTTCTTCCTGCTTCCTGGGAGCAATGTCCCCGTCAGAGGCCTCAGAGTAGGTGTTGGACACTTCTTCGTCTACAGACTTGATGTCCTCGTCCATGTTGCGGATCTTGGTCGCCTTTGTTTCCGGCTCAGTCTCAGTCAAATGCTCCTGGGTCAATGTCCCCATCTGTTCACCGGTTGTCTTGTGCTGTGCTGGGTGCTGGGACAGGGGCTTGTTGACCGCTGTGGGCGCGATGAAGACAGGCTGATCAGCTGAGCTGGTGAGGTGTTTCTCTCCTTGAGGCGTGAAGGTCCCAGTCTCATCCAGGTCCTCAGCCGTGGCGATAGGTGCGGGCGTGTCAGGAAAGGAGGCGGGCGTGTCAGGAGAGGAGGCTGCCTGTGACGGAGCCCCTTTGAGCGGAGTGGGGGCCAGGTTCTCCTTGTAGTTGTCGGTCATCATCAGCAAGTCCTCCAGACTTTCGTCTGTGTCCACGTCCACGTTCTGCCGAGCCAGCAGCGCTTCCAGAGTGTCCTCCCCTTCCAGGAACTCTTCTCTAACAGGGGACAGAGGATGAGTGAGCCCTCGGCGAGCCCAGCGGGGCGACTTCTTCCTAGGCTTGCCCAGCTTTCCCCCATGTCGGCCCGACTGGTGTGGTCGCTTGGCCGGGTTCTGCTGATAGCTGGGGCTCTTCACTACGCTGGCTGGGGCTTCCTCCTTCTTTGGGGGTGGAGGGGCGACGTTGTTCCGCTGCTCCTGAAGCACCCTCACTCTCTTCCTGCTGGCCTGCTGGCCATCCTGTGGCTGTACGACGGTGACCCGGGGCTGTGACTGCGTGATGGTCACATCCTCGATGGGCCACGACCCCTTTGGGCCCTGCGTTCTGCGGCGCGTGACCTTGGACTGGATGGTGAAGGAGATCTTCATCACACCATCCCCTGGCTGCCCCTGGAACAGCTGGAGGGGCTGGAGCTGTACTGTCATCCCCTCGGGCTCCTGTGAGGACCCCCCGCCCTCCATGGGGACGTCCACCTTGACCGCGTTAGTCTTGACCCGCACCATCCTATCTGCCGCACCAGCCTCTACAGCCCAAGGGTCGGGTTCAGGGGGGTGTTCAGCGAGGGAGGGAGGGTAAGAAAAGGAAGCGGGGGCACTAGCGTAAGAAGAGAGAGGGTCCCCGGGAGAGAGGTGGCCCTTACTGAGCGCGGCGGCCATTGCGGCCCGCACCACGGTGTCCACCAGCTGACCCAGCCCCTCCTCCTCCAGCTGGGGGCCAGGGGGCGCCCTCCACGCCCAATCCTCTGTCACTGAGCGAGACAAACAGTGAGGGTGGTGGACCAGCAAGAACAACACAGGCAACCAACTAACACACACACCTCTCTCTACTCCCCCCTTGTGCTGTGTACTGCTGACGCTGCAAAACATTAGTCAACACACTCTGGGAGGAAAACAGGTGAGAGAGAAAATTGGCACACACACACAGTGAGAAAGACGACGAGTTCATTCCACACCTCCCCCAAAAGAAACCACCCTCAGTCTTGAGTGTGTACAAATCTAGTTCACAAACTATATCAGGCAAAAAGTAGTTAAAAAATGAAGTAAAAATAAGCTAGCAGAAAATGGCAAAGATAGAATAACATGCTGCACAACACACCGGCAAATGATTCATGGCCAACCACCCGCGTGTAAAGAAACAAATCTTGACAAGCTTTTCTTTTACATTTCCCCAATCCCTCCCCCTCAAAAGATAAGATAACAAGCAGAGGTCTAACAAAAACACATGAAAATCAAGCACAACAACCACAAACAAATCAACACTGGAAAAACAAGCAGGATGACAAAACCGAGCAATGCAAGTTGCTGCAAGCAAATGACAAACCCGCTTCATGTTAGTGATATAAAAGCCATGTGCAAACGACTCAGTCAAAGAACAGACGTAAAAGAGCGGATTCAGCTAGCTTTCCAAGTGTTGAAACAGTGACAACTGTCAACCTTATGCTAACAACAGTGCCATACTGTTCACCAAATATCTTACATAGGGAATGGTTTACATATTTTACAAAATTCCCCAAAAGCATACAGAAATAACACCTAAAAAAATCAAGAAAGAAGTAGATAGGAAGTTGTGTTCTTAACAACAGCTCCATACCATAGAAAAACGGTCTCAGCTTTGTGCATTAAAAAGTATGTCAGCTCTGACAATAACAGTGAAAGCTGTCTTTATTCTAATGGCTTCATGCTCTGTGAAAGCTGTCTTTATTCTAATGGCTTCATGCTCTGTGAAAGCTGTCTTTATTCTAATGGCTTCATGCTCTGTGAAAGCTGTCTTTATTCTCATGGCTTCATGCTCTGTGAAAGCTGTCTTTATTCTAATGGCTTCATGCTCTGTGAAAGCTGTCTTTATTCTAATGGCTTCATGCTCTGTGAAAGCTGTCTTTATTCTAATGGCTTCATGCACTGTGAAAGCTGTCTTTCATAACAGAAAAAGCATCTACTCTAAAGTCCAACGTTAAAAGCTTCATGCAGTATATGAAAGCTTTCAGTTGTGAGCTTTCACTGTTTCATGCAATGTGACAGCGATGTTACCATGAAGAGTACACGACTAAACATGCTTCGCTCAACTAGTGCTACATGCAGTAACCACAACTCCATGCATTTTGACAAGCGTGCCAGCACTTAGCCGCACAGCAAATCGTTCAGCCTACTTTTAAGTCTGTCCGTGGCTGGGTGGGGTTAGTAACATGAGCGTTAAGACAGTGTTATCAGCAGTGAGCGCTGTTAGGGTGTTTACCTTTGGGGTTTACCGGTGGCGCTGGGCTGGACTCTTTTCCTCGCTCACCGTTGACAACAGTATCAAGGTTAGTTTCCTGTGTGGGTTTGGCTACAACAAAACATGCACCTGGCTACAACATCTGACAACAACCATGCAGTCACTGACAGTGGGCGGACAACATTAGTCACTCCCTTCACACACACGTAACTTTACCAACAGAAAACAACCCTACACCACACAGGAGAGGAGGGGAGTCTTCACTCATACAAGAGTGTGATAGGTAGACAGTTAAAACCAAGTCATGATTACAACAAGAAGCTACGATACACACACCTACAGCTTGTATTTTATGTGCAGAAAATAAAGTGCTCTCTTGGTCTGTGGCCAGCATAGTGTCTTCTAATCAGTACTATTGACAACCATAAACCATCAAATCTTTTGCAAAATGTTCAAGATGCACAGAATTAAATAAATCAACGAAAGTAGCAGCGCCTCTCCATAACCAAAAGAACAAATTATAACTGGCATGCAGTCTTTTCTACAAACTGTACAACCAATAAGTTTTCTGTTTTTCTTCTTTTTTTAACATTTAGACTTTGTCTCAATTTGCCTTATTGGGGGTTCTGTAACTGAGACCACTTAGAAGGTGCTGAAATATTTTGCCATCTCACCAATAAACACTTTCATTTTAGGCCTTGTCTTACGTTACTTGGTTCGGTCTAACATATTTACGCCAACACCAATATTCAGAGCTCTTCTCAGTGGGCATCTCTTAGGGGTTGTACACTTGCAAGTCAGGGCATATAAAGAGCTTAATTGTGCCTGAAAGTGAGTCTTTGAACGGCTCTGTTAGAAACTATAATGTTAGAAATTATTTCAGGAGTATTGTAGTTAATGTGTAACATCTGTATTCCACAGCTGTTGTTATTGTGTGTCCAAATAGCGGAAATTGCCCTACACCATGACGGGTTGATTACTTATTAGCGGGTCACTCTTCAACTCTCGCGATGCCAAAGATACAGTCATACAGAGGGGATACTTGATGCAAGCTATCAAAACACCAACACAACACTCATCACAATCATATGGTGCCAAGGAAATGTCACAACTACAACATCCAAAGATACAAAACAGTGATCTCCATACAATCACAACTACATCACTCAAAGACACAACATAGTGATCTTCACACAATCACAACTACAACACTCAAAGACACAACATAGTGATCTTCACACAATCACAACACTCAAAGACACAACATAGTGATCTCCACACAATCACAACTACAACACAGATAACAAATGCGTCAGGAAGTTTCTTTGACGCAACTCACAAACAACACGCAGATATCACAGCACAAAAGTGTGGTACAACATCACAAGTACAAAAATAACAACGTGACTTCCAGGCCCCACCATGTATCTCTGTGGGACGGCCATTCACAGAGTGAAACATGCAGTCCTTGCACGTGTAACTCGTGGCCTCGAGTGAGAGGAAGACATGAAACAAGACAGCGACAGAGCCCACTAGCGAGTGGGAAGAAGCACTAGAGAAAAGGGTGACGGGGACAGTTCCTACCTTCAGTGTCGTGCTGGACATCTTCCCGTGACTGCTGGATGTGGTGCATGCGTTCCTCTGTGGAGATGAGGCGACCGTCTGGCCCTGGGGCGTCTTCTGCAACCAAACAAGTCAAGGGCTCAATGTTTTGCAAACAAGTCAACAGCTCAATGATTTGCAAACAAGTCAACAGCTCAATGTTTTGCAAACAAGTCAACAGCTCAATGTTTTGCAAACAAGTCAACAGCTCAATATTTTGCAAACAAGTCAACAGCTCAATGTTTTGCAAACAAGTCAACGGTTCAATATTTTGCAAACAAGTCAACGGTTCAATGTTTTGCAAACAACTCAACAGCTCAATATTTTGCAAACAACTCAACAGCTCAATATTTTGCAAACAAGTCAGCGGCTCAATACTCGGAGAGCAAACCTTTAAACTTCAGTTTGTCAGAAATTTGTTCCTGCATAATCCATATACCGTACTTTCGGGACTATAAGGCGCTTCGTTATATAGGGCGGAACCCCCACTTTAGTGGTAAAATTGAGAAAAAACATCACATTAGGCGCTTCCGGTCTATAAGCCGCACATCAAAAGAAGAATACAGAGTGGAAATATTTGTGCTCTGTGTGTGCCGCGACAGACGGGACCTTCTTCCCCGGGGTCAATGACCCAGTTTTAGCTATGAGAAGTGGTTCCCCTTTCATATCTGAGAGAGGAAACTATCCCTGCACCGGGGTCAATGACCGAGTTTTATCTATGATCTATGAGAGGGTCGGTCTCCTTCCATATCTGAGAAGAAACACTGGTGTGCGGTGAGATCAAAGGCAGGTCCTTTGTGACAGCTGGGTGGCCTTGTTTACAGACACGACCTTCTTCCCCGGGGTCAATGACCGAGTTTTATCTATGGGGGGGCGGTCTTTTTGATGTCTTGAGAGGAAACTTGGCCAGGGTTGTAACAGTAGCTGAAACATGCATTATCACAAGTTGTTTGACTGGTACTCAGGCGGTCTCTTTGATGTCTGAGATGAAACTTGGCCAGGGATTTCTATTTTAACAACACATAGGGCGCTTCCGTTCAATAAGCCGCAGGGGTCAAGATTGAGAAAAAAAGTTGCGCTTTCTTGTCCGTAAAATACGCCTTCTTGTCCGTAAAATACGGTACATCTGACAGCAGATTATGTCTACTTATCTTTAAACAGGGTTTGTCAAAGAGATTCATTACCGGTAGTGCTTTCCAATAGTGACAACAACTATCCCAAGTACCTGCCTGCCCCCCCCCCCCTCTCCTCTCCCTACACACACACACACCTTGAAGGTAAGCTCCTGGTTTCTTGTAAAGTGCAAAGACATTTTTAGAAAGAAGCTTGTTAAAGGTTGAGGCGCCCACGCACGCACCCATCCACACACACACACACTACTCACACCCATCCACCTACCCACACACACACACACTACTCACACAGAGACAGACACACTACTCGCACAGACACACTCACCTGGTTCCTCTCCTCGATCTTGTCGCTCGACGTCCATCTTGTATGCGCGGACCTCCTCCTCACTCATGTTCTCGAAGGGGTTGGCTGCGTAGTAGGAGCGGTAGACCACGGCGTTGTGCTGGTGGTCACGCTGAATGATGCCCTTGGATGCTGCTCCTACTACCACCGTCTGGTCTCCCCCCTCCTACGCGCACACACACACACAGTACTGTCATCTTCAGACTGCAAGGCGTTACTAAATATAGGGAGCAACAACTTCTTTGGGGAACACAAATGTTTTGTCCATATACATTGGGACCCCCCTTGTAAGACTTCCTCCATTTCAAGACCTGTTTCTTCAGATTTTCTGTTCATCATTCATGTCACCTGTAAAGTTACCTCCACTTTAAGACTCTCTGAGACTTGCCTTTCTCTTGTCTTGGAGGTGTTAAAAGGGAGGTTCCACTGCATACACGATGCTACCCAATGTAAGTATAGACTACATTTTTTTTATATTGGATCTGACCTGTCTGTTTTACAATGGCAAGAAAATGTTGTTGCTGTATGGCCAGGACACAAGTGAACAGGTCACGTACCTTCATCTTGGACGCTTCATCCCACGAAATTCCTTCCAGGATCTTGGACTGGGGGCCGGCTGATACTTTTTCCTCGTAGTAGTCTTTCCTTATCTGAAACACACACATTGCACATATAGTAGTCTTTCTTCTTTCATGCTACTGCCTTGTTGTAATATCTGCAACACACACACACTGCACATATCACCTTTCATGCTACTGCTTTATTGTAATGGAAAAAAATCTTTAAAAATTACATACAAAATAATGCACACGGACACAAACATGAGCAAGTTTCTTGGTTTCTCAGGTTTACATTTCACATCAATCCACAACTTGTGAGAAAAGCGACAGCCTTGTAGGTAGGCGAGAGCAAAACACAACGGACTTACACTTTTCTGTTTCAGCTTGTAGATAGGTGAGAGCAAAACACAACGGATTTACACTTTTCTGTTTCTGCTTGTAGATAGATGAGCAAAACACAACGGATTTACACTTTTCTGTTTCTGCTTGTAGATAGGTGAGAGCAAAACACAACAGATTTACACTTTTCTGTTTCTGCTTGTAGGTAGGCGAGAGCAAAACACGACGGACTTTCACTTTTCTGTTTCTGCTTGTGGATAGGCGAGAGCAAAACACAACGGACTTACACTTTTCTGTTTCTGCTTGTAGGTAGGTGAGAGCAAAACACGACGGACTTACACTTTTCTGTTTCTGCTTGAACTCTTTTGGGTTGACCCCCTGTGGTGCGAACTGGTTTGGGGTTTCCACCTTGATGGCCGTCGACCTGTGCTGAGGATTCTCTCCGTCCGTCACCCACTGTAAACACACAACGCCACAATGACAAGTTATGTCACCCACTGTAAACACACACCACAATGACAAGTTATGTCACCCACGCCACAATGACAAGTTATGTCACCCACTGTAAACACACAACGCCACAATGACACGTTATGTCACCCACTGTAAACACACAACGCCACAATGACACGTTATGTCACCCACTGTAAACACACAACGCCACAATGACAAGTTATGTCACCCACTGTAAACACACAACGTCACAATGACAAGTTATGTCACCCACTGTAAACACACAACGCCACAATGACAATTTATGTCACCCACTGTAAACACACGCCACAATGACAAGTTATGTCACCCACTGTAAACACACAACGCCACAATGACAAGTTATGTCACCCACTGTAAACACACAACACCACAATGACAAGTTATGTCACCCACTGTAAACACACAACGCCACAATGACAAGTTATGTCACCCACTGTAAACACACAACGCCACAATGACAAGTTATGTCACCCACGCCACAATGACAAGTTATGTCACCCACTGTAAACACACAACGCCACAATGACAAGTTATGTCACCCACTGTAAACACACAACGCCACAATGACAAGTTATGTCACCCACGCCACAATGACAAGTTATGTCACCCACTGTAAACACACAACGCCACAATGACAAGTTATGTCACCCACTGTAAACACACGCCCCATTGATCAAGTCACACACACAACGCCACATTGATCAAGTCACACACACAACGCCACATTGATCAAGTCACACACACAACGCTACATTGATCAAGTCACACACACAACGCCACATTGATCAAGTCACACACAATGCCACATTGATCAAGTCACACACACAATGCCACATTGATCAAGTCACACACACAACGCCACATTGATCAAGTCACACACAATGCCACATTGATCAAGTCACACACACAACGCCACATTCATCAAGTCTCACACACAACGCCACATTGATCAAGCCACACACATTGATCAAGTCATTTTGCTCTACTAATTGGACTCCCCCAATACAGAAAAGTAAAGCTAAGCACAACACAGATAGGAGACTTGTCCAGGAACAACATAGAACTACACGCTACTTCCAATCCTTCACAACACCTATCATTGTATCATGTAAAACACAGACTAAAATAATGTTCTTTCTGTGACCGCCCACCTTGGTGATTTTCTTGGGTGTGGTGGTGCCGATCTCTTCAATCTCTGTCTTCTTGTAGGTGTTGGGCGACGTTAGCCAGCCAGCCTTGTACGCCTGCTTCTGTCTCTCCATGGCCATTTTGATCGGGGACCTGCAACAAGCCACACATCTCTCACATACACCACACTTTCACTTCACTTTTTGCACTTCATTTCATACTTTATCATCCCATTCCTCAGAAATTTGAGTCACTCCTTCCCAGTGGAAAGCTAGCAGCAACAAGAGTCGGGATACCCAGGTGTTAGCTTGTTTCTGTGTAAACAGCCACCTGCACTTCTGGCAGAATGATCATGGTCTTTTACATAGCACAGTCTTGACACAGGGGTGGGATATGAATACTGTATGTTAAGTCATCGCATAAAATTGACCCAAGCCCATGGTGGTGTGGATTGGAACCTGTGGTCCAAGGAGGATCACAAGTCCAGTGCTTTAACCACTGAGCTCCCTGACCCAGACCTGTTTACCCCCCCAAATGAAAATCAGGAATGCAGCTGGTACTTTTCCGTAATTTGAGGCATCTTTGAGTAATCTTTTTATCAACCATAAACCAGCTCGAAAACGATTAAACGACACGTTTATTCGCGCGCTACCATGCAAAACAAGTACAAAATTGATAACCTGAACCATGTTTAACAGTTTTGTACTACACACACAGAAGCTCGATGACACACACACACACAAACACACGACACCTGATATATAATATGCAAGTTAACTAAGACAAGTTTACTTTATCTAAAAAAACAAAACTCCACAGTAGGAGCAAGAGAGCTGGGGGGGGGGGGGGGGGGGTACAACCTGGGGTCCAGGGGTTGGGGGGGTCTGGCTGAAGAATTTTAGCTATTTTATTAACAATTTGTAGCTTGTCCTTGATTTTAAACATGATAAATTGGTGTCAGCAGCCGCTCATTATTTCTTTTAAAGTTAGTATTAAATAATGGCAATTTATCTTCATTGATATAGATCTGCTCCCGACAACAACAATTTCACAGACAGAAATTAAATGTCTTTAGCAAGGGGGGGGGGGGGGGGGGTCCGGAACCCCTGTAACATCCCCCACCCCCACCCCTCCGCCCTTGGATTAGTTACAGTCACTTGAAGATGCATGACTGTGAACAAAACCACCTTAGGCTACATTCTGTCACATCAGACATCCTGCATTAAAACCAGTCATAATAACTCTCTCCAGAAGCTACCTTTAATTTTAGAGGACCGATTCGTTTATTTCATTTAAACATTATTTTTGTTGTAAGTTTTTCGATTCAAAGAACTGTGATCTTTGCTATATATTGGAGAAATATTAATGGAGATCAGTTTTAGGCTCAGAAAGACTTGAATTTCGGCAACAGCCAAGTAACTGATGAGCGCGACCATAGACTCCTACATCTCTATCAGTCTATGTCTCTGGCGCGACTGACCGTAGTGAGAGATCGGTTCGCAGGTCTGAGAGATTCTGTGGAAGTAGAGACCTAGGTCAAATAAACTCGATGCGAAGCAGGCTCATGCTTTGCCAAACATAATTTCGTGTTTTTGTTTGTTTCCATGTTCATTTGTGTACTGCATTTTGTTAAAACAGTGCTGCGTCTAACCTCGGGACACGTGCCGCGACGTGACTCGTAACTGACTTGACTGGCTTTGTTGTTGCACTCATCTCAAGTTGATCACCAAAATGAATGTGGTTCGCTCTTCTTACACTTCACCAGACACCGCCACTTGACTTAATAGTTTTGCCGATATTTCTGTACAACTTTCGCTTTTTTGGTTGGCATTTCGTCCCCACAGAGATCGGCCTTATATTACCCTTCGGACCAATGTCGACCTCAAATCCGCGGAATCCGACAAATACCTTGCTATGCACATGCGCAGAAAAGGCTGTTTCGGTCAGCCTTGAAATCACAGTCCTGGTGACTACCACAATTTCGACTTCGAATTTTCACGCACGAAAAAGGTTCTCTCGACCGGAATTTCCGGAATTTTCGGTAGTATTCCGTAATACCGGAATTTAGACCCCAAATCCGTAATAATTCCGGACAATCCGGGAGGGTAAACAGGTCTGCTGACCCAAACCAGCTACTAAACCCTTGAGCCCAAACCAATCATACTCGTCAACATTTTCACTGGACTCAACAAACAACTTGAGTCTGTCACATCCCCAACACTTTGCACAAAGTCCAAGGTCAAAGTGCTCTCTATTCAACCGGACAGAAAATATACAATGTCCATCAGTTATATCTTCACACACTGAATAAACTTGTTTCTATCCCCCCAGCCCACGTTATCTCTATGGAATACGAGTGGCCTATCTGTGAATGTGACAGGCATGGTGCTACAATCTATACTGCAACTTGGGTGTTCTTACTTCGTATGTTTTATTGTTCTTATTTTTGTTTTTTAAGGTTGTTGTCATATGTTGTTTTGGTTGTTTTAAGAGCAGATGAACCACGCTTTTCCATCTATTGTAATTAATTGTATGGACAATAAATGATCTTATGTCTTATGCCTAACTTGGTAGTCAAGTGTACCCAGGTCATGTTGAGTATGCAGTGTCAGAACAATCTATAATAGACCAAATTATGGAATAAGCTACTGACACATATTTGGAGTGCTCATAGTCCCTGTCAAACTATGGGAACTATCTACAATACACCAAATGATGGAATAAGCTACTGACACATATTTGGAGTGTTCGTAGTCCCCGTCAAAGACGTATGTGAAGGAGCTGGAGGTGGGGGGGAGCTCCACGTCGCTGTTGGCTCGCTCTTTCTTCTCCTGCTTCATCAGCGGCTGTTTGTAGATGTGGCCCGTTCTGAAGCCCTGTCAAACCACAACATCACACCCATCAGCAAACTCGCTACGCCTCGCCGGTATTCATCAAGCATTCAATCTGCTGTGGATCAACCAATCAACTCTGTCCCTGGATCACTGTGATATCAAGCAGTGACTCAACATAAATAAGATAATATCCTCATACCTCTAGCAAATTGCCTTTCTTATCAAAACAGGATTCCCCCTCCAGAATCTTGTCCTTGCCCAAGGCAGCACTATGGCTGTGACATCATGACATAAATTTGTAAGACTATCCACACCATCAAAGACTCATCGTCCCTGCAGTACTTTTGAACTTCACAGTGTTGTACATTCAAAGCTTACATGGTTTATAAGGAAAACATTTGCATGACCATTTTGAGAGAAAATAATGATAGATAAAGACAAAAATGGTCATGCCAATGATTTTTTTTATAATAAAACCATGTAAATAATATGCAACTGTACAGTTCATTTCATTACTTGAATGGCAATGCAAATGACTTTAAAAGAGCAAGTTATGCAAATTGAGAGGCTTAGATTGCAGCAGAAAAACCTCCTGGAAGTTACTGCGCTAAAGTTCAGAGATAACCCTTCCCTGCTTCCAAAAGCTAATAGCAGCGAACCAGAAGTCACTATGTTGTCATTATTGCAATAAAGTTCACAATAAATGCGATAAAAGGTCACTATGTTGTCATTATTACAATACAGTGTACAATCGTTGTGATGAGAGGTCACTATGTTGTCATTATTACAATACAGTGTACAATCGTTGTGATGAGAGGTCACTATGTTGTCATTATTACAATAAAGTGTACAATCGTTGTGATGAGAGGTCACTATGTTGTCATTATTACAATACAGTGTACAATCGTTGTGATGAGAGGTTTGTTTGTTTGTTTGTTTAACGCCCAGCCGACCACGAAGGGCCATATCAGGGCGGTGCTGCTTTGACATTTAACGTGCGCCGCACACAAGACAGAAGTCGCAGCACAGGCTTCATGTCTCACCCAGTCACATTATTCTGACACCGGACCAACCAGTCCTAACACTAACCCCATGATGCCAGACGGAGCAGCCACTAAATTGCCAATTTTAAAGTCTTAGGTATGACCCGGCCGGGGTTCGAACCCACGACCTCCCGATCACAGGGCGAACGCCTTATCACTAGGCCAACCGTGCCGGTCGTGATGAGAGGTCACTATGTTGTCATTATTACAATACAGTGTACAATCGTTGTGATGAGAGGTCACTATGTTGTCATTATTACAATACAGTGTACAATCATTGTGATGAGAGGTCACTATGTTGTCATTATTACAATACAGTGTACAATCATTGTGATGAGAGGTCACTATGTTGTCATTATTACAATACAGTGTACAATCATTGTGATGAGAGGAGAAGGGGTACATACAGAGTTGTCCAAGGTGCGCATGAGAGCCTCCCACTCCAGCTCCCCACACCTGTACTTGCGGCCCGAGGTGTCCGCGCCACCGCCTCCCTGGCTTCCAACCTTGAAGGTTCGCTCCTGTGTTTCCTCGTCCACCAGAACCAGGTTATCCAGCCCCACCGGCATGGCTTTCACCTGTAACACAGCAACAAACACCTCAACATTGTACAACATCTGAACCAGGTTATCCAACCCCACTGACATGGCTTTCACCTGTAACACAGCAACAAACACCTCAACATTGTACAACATCTGAACCAGATTATCCAGCCCCACCGGCATGGCTTTCACCTGTAACACAGCAACAAACACCTCAACATTGTACAACATCTGAACCAGGTTATCCAGCCCCACCGGCATGGCTTTCACCTGTAACACACAGCAACAAACACCTCAACATTGTACAACATCTGAACCAGGTTATCCAGCCCCACCGGCATGGCTTTCACCTGTAACACAGCAACAAACACCTCAACATTGTACAACATCTGAACCAGATTATCCAGCCCCACCAGCATGGCTTTCACCTGTAACACAGCAACAAACACCTCAACATTGTACAACATCTGAACCAGGTTATCCAGCACCACCGGCATGGCTTTCACCTGTAACACACACCAACAAACACCTCAACATTGTACAACATCTGATCCTGGTTATCCAGCCCCACCGGCATGGCTTTCACCTGTAACACAGCAACAAACACCTCAACATTGTACAACATCTGAACCAGGTTATCCAGCCCCACCGGCATGGCTTTCACCTGTAACACAGTAACAAACATCTCTACATTGTGTGAGGGAACAACATCTGAACTAGACTGCTAACGTTTTAATAATAAAACAAGACAGGTTCTGAATTAAACATTAAATCAAACATTATCACTTCAACTCAGTCAGAAAATGTTTGGTCAAGAGATTTCCAGCAAGGCATTTAGTACTAATCAAGCGGGCATGTTCCACCCTAGCGCTTGCTAGTTCGATGCCACCCACCTGAGCGTCTGTAGCCGCCATGACGTTGAAGGCATAATGGAAAGCCTCCTCTATTGTCTCACCGCATGCTACCACCCCGTGGTTACGCAGAAACATCACCTGCAACATGGTTTGTCTCATGAACACATGAACTTCTACCTGCTTCTTTCTTCCTATCACAAAGAGCTCAAATCACTTTTACTAACACTTGAATTTCATTCTGATAACCTAAAGACAAATACAAACACACAGAAAAGAACACAAAAAACACAGAAAAAACATGGCTGAGCTATTTCTAGTGTCTGTTCATGCACACACATAAACAACCCATTGTTACAAATATCTGCAGCCATTAACCTAAACTTGCTATCAAACCCACTGCAAGTTTAAAGACTCTGAGACGGTATCCATGTCCTGCCATAAGTGTAGGTGGCTGATTAAACATAAACACGCACACACACCTTGGTAGCGCGACTCTTTCCACTGGGAGGAAGCGACCCAAATTTGCCAGCAATGGGACAATAAAGTAATATGGAAAAAGCAGCAGTTGAGGTGTTTGGCACCTTGTTGAAGCAATGGGATAATAAGGTACTAAACATGATGGGGTGTGTGTTACCTTGTTGAAGCAATGGGATAATAAGGTACCGTATTTGACGGATTACAAGACGCACCGTTTCATAAGCCGCACCCCCGACTTAAAAAAAAAAATTGGGACGAGCCACGTATAGGCCGCGTCACTATATTAGCCGCCGTCGAAAAAAATATAAATCAGATCGTGTCAATCAATCAAAACAACCAGGCACACGAAAGTACGGTATTTGGTGAAATCGGCTCCGAGAATAAACAAGTGAAACAAAGAAGAAAAGTGAAAAAGTTTGAAGAAAAATATCACACACACAATTTGTAACCAACACACACATGTAGTCCCGCCCGGAATAAGCTTTTTTGGGATGATTTACGACTTTTGCGCACATTTCGAGCAGACGAAAACACAACATGGCGGCTCTCGCTCCTCCAACTATCGCAAGACACAAAAAAACGAAATCTCGCACACGCGAGATCCTGATACATCCGGTGTTTCTCTGTACGCTATCTTATCACGATGACTTGTTGACAAACGAAGATTCGCGAAAGAAAGAGAAAAGCGCAGTGTCTTGAGTAGAGAGCTAATAAAGTACCGGTAATCGCTAATCCAGCGAAATGAAAATCCGCGGCGACTTTCATTAGGTGAATGCTATTCAAGTTTAGGTAACGTTTTAGCCGCATCTTTTTATAAGCCGCAATGCGATTTTATTTTTTTTAAAGTCGCGGCTTGTAGTCCGTCAAATACGGTAATAAACCTGATGGGGTGTTTGTCACCTTGTTGAAGCAATGGGATAATAAGGTAATAAACATGATGGGACAAAAGGTAATGGGGTGTTTGTTACCTTGTTGAAGCAATGGGATCTTTCTTTCTTTATTTGGTGTTTAACGTCGTTTTCAACCGTTCAAGGTTATATCGCGACGGAGGGAAGGGGGGTGATGGGATAGAGCCACTTGTCAATTGTTTCTTGTTCACAAAAGCACTAATCAAAAATTTGCTCCAGGGGCTTGCAACGTAGTACAATATATGACCTTACTGGGAGAATGCAAGTTTCCAGTACAAAGGACTTAACATTTCTTACATACTGCTTGACTAAAATCTTTACAAACATTGACTATATTCTATTCAAGAAACACTTAACAAGGGTAAAAGGAGAAACAGAATCCGTTAGTCGCCTCTTACGACATGCTGGGGAGCATCGGGTAAATTTTTTCTCGTCCCAACCAATATGGGACTCCCCCTAACCCACGGGGGGGGAGGAGGGTAAGCAATGGGATAAGGTAATAAACATGATGGTGAAAAAGGTAATGGGGTGTTTGTTACCTTGTTGAAGCAATGGGATAAGGTAATAAACATGATGGTGAAAAAGGTAATGGGGTGTTTGTTACCTTGTTGAAGCAATGGGATAAGGTAATAAACATGATGGTGAAAAAGGTAATGGGGTGTTTGTTACCTTGTTGAAGCAATGGGATAATAAGGTAATAAACATGATGGTGAAAAAGGTAATGGGGTGTTTGTCACCTTGTTGAAGCAATGGGATAATAAGGTAATAAACATGATGGTGAAAAAGGTAATGGGGTGTTTGTCACCTTGTTGAAGCAATGGGATAATAAGGTAATAAACATGATGGTGAAAAAGGTAATGGGGTGTTTGTCACCTTGTTGAAGCAATGGGATAATAAGGTAATAAACATGATGGGGCAAAACGGGGTGTGCTGTACCTTGTTGAAGGGCCCCAGACTCCGGGCCAGCTGGTCCCGCTCCTCCTGGTCCACCAGGATCCCCCGGTAGTCATGGTAACTCACTTTGCCGCATAGCAACGCCTCCTGTGACATGGGCAGCAACCCTTGTTTGGTGGCCGACACCTGTCAATTAGATAGTAGCGAGATAAGTATTTTCAAAATATTTTCTTATTTTGAACATTTTACTTCATTTCATAAAATGTTATTTTAACCAGTACAATTAAGCATGTATCGCATGCTCTAACCACAAACTGAATTGCTGCAACCACAAACTGAATACCGAGCAACAAAAGAAACGCGAAAAAATTCTGCAATGTTTGATTGACAAAATCTCGAACAATTATAGAGTTAGAATTATCAAACCACAAAAGTTTGATAAAGGCATGTTTGACCTAACTGTTGTGTGATTATGTTGATGCTGCGACTGTTTCAACACACAGGACAAGCAGGTTTAACATTAACGAAGTTTTGGAGGTCTCGCTCAGTCAGTCTTCATCGCGCTCTCTGGCCACTGATCGGACACTGGTGGCTTCCAATGATGTTCCCGGTAGTGTCAGTGGCTGTATTGAATCTATCTCGAAGACGTTGTGGCAGGAAAATGCGATCTTGTCTTATTGGGGTAATGCGAATAATTCACCGCGTTGCATAACTGCAGTGCTTCCAATGTCAACAGAACATTGCTGAAGGTGATAGACTGTTGACATATGCATGTTTAAAGCACATGCTAGCGCTTCTGGATCATCCCCAGCTTAAATCGACCTGGCATTTTGGTGGTGTCAATCTCGGAATCCTGGCTGTTTCAAAAGTGAGACTGGCAGCAAGCGTGCCATGGTTTCTTTTGGTTGCTAATGCATTAGGGAACACATCTCACAGATCTAATTTCTCCTGCTCCACTTGCACGTGCTGCGAGAGCGCATTATGTGTTTAACGTTAAACCTGCTTGTCCCGTGTGTTAAAACAGTCACAGCATCAAAATAATCACACAAATGCAAGGTCAAACATGCCTTCAAACTTTTGTGGTTTAACAATTCTAACTCTATAATTGTTGGAGAATTTGTTAATCAAACAATGACGAATTTTTTCGTATTTCTTTTGTTGCTCGGTATATATATATATATATATATATATATATATATATACATATATATAAATAGAGAGAGAGAGAGAGAGAGAGAGAGAGAGAGAGAGAGAGAGAGAGAGAAAGAGAGAGAGAGAGAGAAATGATAAAATATTACAGAGAGAGATAAATGATAAAATATTACAGAGAGAGACGATAAAATACTAAGGTATTGTAGTCTACAGTAAAAGAGTGAAGGGTGAGACTGACAGCGACGGCAGAGGGCGTGTGCAGGTGGATGATGCAGCGGATGTCGGGCCGGGCCTGGTGGATGGCGGAGTGCAGGGTGAAGGCCGCCTTGTTGATGCCCAGCCCAGTGGTCCCGCAGTCCACCACCTCGCCTCGCACGTCCACCTTGGCCAGCGTACTGGCCGTGATCTCTGGGTACAGCATGCCGAACGGGTTGACCAGGAACTGCTCATGCTCCTGACTCAGCCGCGCCTGGAACATCACACTGAGATCTCAAACGTTTAGCTCCTAATAAAATCCAATCTGCCCTGGACAACACCATTCAATAAGGACCTCCTGCCTACCCCTAAGACAGTGTTGTTCCCAGGCCTTGGTCTTCAGTCATTTAAGCATACTTAATTGATCCGTCGCATTTTTCTGACCACGCTGGTTGAATTTCCAATAGCTTTAACACGTTGAATACCTTTTGACAATTTGTTTGTAGCCCGGACATATTGACCGATATTTTGAATCTACTGTTGTCAATGTCTGGGAACAACACTGCAAAGGATCCCTAACAATGTTTTCCTATACAATACACCTTTCTTCCTTACAATACACCTGTCCAAAGCCACCATCTGTCTATGATGACCCATTTGGTCCATCCCTTGCATGGTTGTTAGAGACAGCTTTGACTGAAATAAAATACTGAACATTTCTTGAAAAGACATTCGAGACCAGAATCCAAATACGAGAATGGAGGATGATTCATTTTATAGTAATATCAGGCTACATGTAACATTATTATTATTATTATTATTGTGATCATTTTTATGCGCCTAATCTAGATATAGCCCTAGGCGCTTACATATTAATGAAACATGAAGAAAAAAACCCAGTATTTTCTATTTGTTTTTGTGTGAGGGTTAGGCTGGGATGAAATCTGTCAAGAGTAACAGTCTCTCTGAAACCTTTCTTGTTTTTTTATTCTGAAGTTTGGAACGTTGGCAGTCTCTTTGTTTTTGGATTTAGTCATTCTAATACATAATGTTTGGATGAGAAAATCAGAAATGTAAATATTATAACAAGCTTACATTTACTGTTTGGGACAGACAAATACACACTTAGACAGTAACTGTTTATGATTTTCTTCTTTGGCCTACTTCCGCAGAATATTTCTACCACGCCCAGCACTCAGTTTACAGGAACAAATGACTTATTAGGCTAATTACTGCCAACGCATAATACCAACCCCATCCCCTCCCAGCACAAGCATTCACACACCAGTCCTGAACACAAAACAAACAAAACCAGACTAAAACAATGAGGAAGGGGGAAGAGCAGCCAAGGAAAGAGTGGTTTTGACATGTCTCTTCACCCATACACACAGCAGAAAGGGGAGTGGGTGAAGGGGGGTCAAGGAGGGGAGGGGTGTGCACTAGCGGCTCAGAGCTGGGTCACACGACACTGCAGCCAGGATGTATCAAGTGGATTGCCCTTGCAAAGGTCACACTGCCTGATAATGGGGCCCTCTCTATCAGAGTCATGGGCTGAACCGCTGGAAGCTATGTGGCCCAAATCCTACTGCCTATGCAGCACAAACACAATGCACTGCACCACCTTTTCTCAATCCTCATGTTTCAAGCACGCCCCTCTGTCTTTAATACTGTCTTGCATGTCCGATTCTTTACATCTGTTTCTTTTCCTTTTCTTTACCACAGGAGACGCCCCACTGTCTCTAATATTGTCTTGCGTGTCTGACTCTTTGCATCTGTTTCTTTTCCTTTTTTCTACCACAGGAGAGGATGGTGGAGATTAAATTTACAGAGAGGGGTTGATAAAGGAGAGGGGTTAGCCCGATCACATACATACACACAAACACTATGAACTGTCAAGATTAGCCCAATAACATATACACACAAACACTATGAACTGTCAAGATTAGCCCAATAACATACATACACACAAACACTATGAACTGTCAAGATTAGCCCAATCACATACATACACACAAACACTATGAACTGTCATGATAAGCACTGAATAATAAAGGACATTACTTCATGTACTCTCCCCTATCAAAAACGTGGTACCGATCAGGTCGAACATCAGCATGCCAGCAAAAGCAGGTTGAAAACACTGCCAGTAACTCACACTGATGTGGTTGTAGATGCCATGTGTCCATCCAGAGAGGTCCACCAGACGGTAGGCGGCCGCCAGCTTGCATCGCAACACCTTCTCCTGCTTGGTGTAGCCGAACGTCTCCACCCCTCGGATGTCGTTGATTGGAATGACTGGCGAAGCTGCAACACGCAATACACAGTCCAAGATTCAGAACTATAAAAATTAAACATAAATTCATTTAAACATCACTTCAGAGCGCAAGTACAATAAACAGGCGAAAATGCAGTCAGCTTTTTCCTGGCATTTCCAAATATTTTATAAGTAAAAACCAAAACTATAAAAAAAAAACACCTGTCAAACAATAAGTTGTACCAGTCTTGATAGTAGATTGCATCTGACAGCTTTTTCTGTGTTGGAGTAAACGTACGGCTATTAGGCTTGGTTACTATCACCTAATGAGCGATGAATAACGGGTGCTAGTATTCCCACCTTTTGAGTAATACTGATGTATAGACTACCCCAAAACAATCCCTTCTACAATTTAATCAGATCATATTAACCAAACTTTACATATAAAACCCTTTCGAAAAAAAGCTGTGCTTCAGCATGAGAACAGTGTACATACATCTGGCGAAAGAGGAGCCGCCGGCTCCCCTGGCTGAGGGTCCGAGGAGGTCTGAGATCTGTTGGAGCGCGAAGAGGGAGGCGGGTCCCCCCTGACGGATCTGCTCATTGACGATGGTCTCCAGCTCCTCCTTGAAGGCCTGGGAGTTGAGCACCACCGACACGCGCGACCGGCCCTCCATCTGCTTCATGTCCTCCTTCACTTCCGCCGGGCGCTGCAGGTTGCGGCGGTACTCCGGGTCTTCTGGGTCTGGACATCACACAGGAATAATAGAATGTACAGTGTCACCAAGGAATAACAGTATCAGAGACCGAGGAATAAAAGTATGAGAGCTGTAAAGTCTGACAGGTACAGGTTGCGTCAGTATTCAAGGTCCTCTGGGTCTGGACAACGATAAGGATAAGATTTTATTTAGTCCTGGGAAGTCACCCCCATGGAAATTCTGGCTCCTTTGTCACTGGGACAAGTGAGCTGCCATACAGCAAGGCACTACCCAATACTTTCTGCATGCATGTATTCATGTTTCCCAGCCCTGTGACTCTTGCTGAGAGCTTGGGATCTTTAATGTGCGTATGCAAGCACACGGGGGTTTTCGGCCCCCAAGGAGGGTCAGCAAAAAGTTGACTCTGAAAAATAAATCCCTCGCCAAATGTGGGGATCCAGCCAACACCGATAACGACACCTGGTTTTGAAGCCAGCGCCGCTACCAACAGAGCTATATCCCCACCCCTCAACATCACCAAGGAATAATAGAATGAGAGCTGTACAGTCGGACAGGTGCAGGTTGCGTCTGTACTCAGGTTCTGCGCATCGTCACCAAGGAATAGTATGAGAGCTGTAAAGGCTCACAGGTACAGACAGCATCATCAACGAACAAATGATCATATTCAAGTCTTCTGTCAAATGTTTTGCATAAATTATCTCTTGTTCTAAAACCTCTGTGTAGCTAGAATTCTTCATTTGCATAGACATCTGCCACATATTGAGACATGTATAAACTGTTGCGCTTGCAAAAACTTGTTGAGTTTGCTTGTGTGCACAGTTGTTTTTGTGTAACACAGCAACCTGGAAACACTAGAAGGATACACCTGCTGTGGTATCTCCTTCAAGCCTTTCTTTATTTGGTGTTTAACGTCGTTTTCAACCACGAAGGTTATATCGTGACGGGGGAAGGGGGGAGATGGGATAGAGCTACTTGTCGATTGTTTCTTGTTCACAAAAGTACTAATCAAAAATTTGCTCCAGGGGCTTGCAACGTAGTACAATATATTACCTTACTGGGAGAATGCAAGTTTCCAGTACAAAGGACTTAACATTTCTTACATACTGCTTGACTAAAATCTTTACAAAAATTGACTATATTCTATACAAGAAACACTTAACAAGGGTAAAAGGAGAAACAGAATCCCTTAGTCGCCTTTTACGACATGCTGGGGAGCATCGGGTAAATTCTTCCCCCTAACCCGCGGGGGGCTTCTTCTTCAAACCTGAACGAGTGGTTCTCAAATGTGAAATGACAGCAGTTATCATCACAGATATACAGTGATAAATAAAATAATTTTACCAATCAAATGTAAACTCACTTAAATTTTACTGGGCAATTCAACCATGTCCTGTGCAAAACGTTCAAAAAAAAAGAATAACTTTTAACTTATGACCCGCACTCGACCCGGAACATTGACAAGGGTCAACCAGACTTGACACTGGGAGGTCATCCAACCCTAGAAGTGTGTAGTGTCAAAGATTTAGCTTTAAAAACATCTGAGAACAGCTCAACGTTCATTTTTTGTGTTCACAGACAGAGCTGTTCATTTTTTGTGTTCACAGACAGACAGATAGCCGGCCTGCGGGCCAGCCGGCCATAAAGACATTACACTGGTAATCACTGATTTCTCAGGGGAGTCAAAAAGTGTATGATCCCAATTATACTATTAATTGTGACGACGTGTACTCACCTATGGAATCAATAAATTTTCCCGATGGGCTGGCGGGCCCATTCAAGTGGGCACTGTCACTCATTGCCTTGGTCAGTGTCTGCCACTCCCGCTCCAACCTCCCTTCCACGCCCTGCAACACAAACACAGGTATCAACTTGCACCTTCTGGTAAAACTCTGTAAGCATCGACTTACACCTGCTGGTAAAACACACCTGTAGGTATCAACTTGCACCTTCTGGTAAAACACACATGTAGACATCGACTTACACCTGCTGATAAAACACACCTCTTTCATACTCTAGTCATCACACATGTAGGCCACTATTAATAATCACACACCCACAAATTCTTTCCTCATCTTGCTGGTAAAATAATCTGCTTTGCAATTGCATAGTGTTTTGTTCAGTGTGTGGTGCACAATGACTGCATGAAACACTGTGTTCTACTTGTATCATTGTGATATTTCTCTCATGGTATTAGTTATTTTTGGCATTCACATGAGTTGCAAAATGTGGGAGCGAACCTTAAACTTGCCTAAAACAGTATGAGATGGCAAATGACAACAGCAAAAATTGGCATCGTTAGTTGTCTCTATGGCCTGCGAGTGAGTCAACAACAAAGATGGGGGAGCTCACAGTCAGAGCAAATCTTGTCACACAATTGCATGTGAAATATGACCATTTGTGGACCAAGCCTGCCGGAACCAAACTGCACCCAGGGATCCAAATCCCCACACAGGGCACACTGAGACCAGGTCCAGTTCAATTCAGGTCACATTCACAATGCAGTAATATCTGTCAGTGTTGTCTTAGTGGAACTGTAAGTCAACATGTGAAGCACAACAGTCAGCTCACACACGTCATGGTTTAATCCAAGTCCAACATCCACCCAAAAATCATGATCCAAGGTAAAAGTGTATCTCCATTTGCTCTGCCATTTGTGAACTCCAGCAAAACTTCAACTACCTAACTTCCCCACTTAACTTGGTCAATCTTGCACCAATTGTCTGTTCCAGACATAAGAGCACTACAGACTCTCAGAAGAGACACATAGGCAGAAGAACAAATATACAGCCCCCATTTCAATGAGATTTGTGCTGACCCAAACAACTTGGTACTGGTCATGCTTTAGTGAGCGGCAAAATCGAAGTGCCTGAGCCACTTTCTAACTCAAAAAAAAAATGTGAATCTCAAAGTCAAATACATATAAAGACGGTGACAACAGGTTACTTAGCAGACTACAAAAAAAATGTATTAACGAATCTTCGAACAAATCATAATCCAAAGCAGGGGGAAAAAATCAACCAAGGCAGACCTTTTCATGGTCATTCCTCAAATCACCCAAGTGTAACGGCTGGAAATCACTGGAGCGCAGAGCACTAGATAAAGGTATTCTCCTTTTGCCCGGTACACTCTCAAGGACAGAACACACCACAGTAAAGTCAATTTACTAGACAGCACAGATACTGACTGACTCAGACAGAGGTGACATGAAGTTTCACTCAGCCAGCAGACAGAGGTGACATGAAGTTTCACTCAGAGGTGACATGAAGGACTGGGTGGCCGAGTGGTAACGCACTTGCGCTCGGAAGCGAGAGGTTGCGAGTTCGACCCTGGGTCAGGGCGTTAGCAATTTCCCCCCCCCCCCCCCCCCCTTTCCTAACCTAGGTGGTGGGTTCAAGTGCTAGTCTTTCGGATGAGACGAAAAACCGAGGTCCCTTCGTGTACACTACATTGGGGTGTGCACGTTAAAGACCCCACGATTGACAAAAGGGTCTTTCCTGGCAAAATTGTACAGGCATAGATAAAAATGTCCACCAAAATACCCGTGTGACTTGGAATAATAGGCCGCGAAAAGTAGGATATGCGCCGAAATGGCTGCGATCTGCTGGCCGATGTGAATGCGTGATGTATTGTGTAAACAAATTCCATCTCACACGGCATAAATAAATCCCTGCGCCTTGAATATGTGCGCGATATAAATTGCATAACATTTTTTAAAAATTAAAAAAATAAATCCCTGCGCTTAGAACTGTATCCACGGAATACGCGCGATATAAGCCTCATATTGATTGATTGATTGAAGCCAGAGTGGGTTATGTGTGAGCCCCACTCAGAGTCGCATAACTTAGTCCCCACCTTTCACTCATTGTGTCACACTGACACCAGGCCTGTCCTCTGAGTTTTATGTCTAGAACAAGGACACAAGGCTGCGAGGTGTTATTTGCTCTCCTCTTCACCGTGTATAGGGCCTGTGAGTCAGTATCAATGTGTGTAACTAACTTTTTTCTTCTTTTTCCTCACTACACTGGAGTGAATGCGCTTTTTCCTCTGCATTTAGCATTGTACATTCACAGACATGTGCAAAACACATCTCTCTTCAAACAAGCTCCCAGTCTTCTCTGCACTGTTCAAAAGAAAAAAGAACACTGTGACTGTGTTTGTCCTTGTAATAGTTTGTTTTAATTTTATGCCAGTGAAATGTCAAACGTACAAACAACACACAGTATTGGCGTTAAGCGGTAATCTTCTTCTTCTTCTTGGCGTTCGCAGAGGTTACACAATCAGTCCAGCACTGGTGATAAATGTTGTCGTTTTCTCCAACTCCTGTCGACTGCCGTATAGTTTGGTCTGCAAGGGAGTTGGTGACGGCCACACTTCTTTTCGTTCCTCATCTAGTAAGGGACATCGCTGTAAGATGTGTTCCGCTGTTTGGTCCTCTTGACCGCAGGCACAGGTTGGTGATGGCGCCAGCTTGAACTTTCGGTTCATGTGAGCATTGAGCCTGTTGTGGCCAGTACGCAGCCTGATGAGGTTGACTTGCTGCTCTCTGGACATTGTGTGGTAGTCATCTCTGTTTGTCCTTGGCCTCATCAATGCCTTGATGATTGTCTTCTGCTCACTAAAGCTGACACTGTTTTCAGGTTGGTCTTCCACGGCTCCTTCTTTTGCCAGCTCATCTGCCCTTTCATTTCCTGGTATCCCACAGTGGTAATTATCGGTTGAAGAACCGGAACAAAATTGGCTGCCGGTATGACCTACCGGTTGGTTTTTAAAACTACCTTTTTTTCCCCCGCTGGTAAAACAACAAATCCAGTACTCTGAGTTGGACTCTTACTGGTTCCAATGACCAGCCTACCGTTTTTTTTGCATCAGGCCAAAAAAAATAATAGGTGTGGTTACGGTAACATAGCCAAAAAAAATAGGGTAGGTAGGTAGGCAATCACTTTTTTTTTTTTTACCTTTTTTTCTAATGTGTACAAATTAAACCTACTTGACAGGGAAATAAGTGTGCAACACGGGCGCTTTCGCTTTCATTGCGTTTTTTGCACTCGGTTTTTTGTTTTTTTGTTTTTTTGACAAATGTAATAAAAAGTTATAGGATCGGCCCCTAAAAATAGGGTAGGTCGGGTTACCGTAACCACACCTATTTTTTTTTTAGGCCTCATCATAAAAGTGTGCGTACCGGTTTGAAAAAATACTAGCGCCATGACTGACATAGAGGGAAGTGTTTCTCAACCGTTGCTTTAAATCAGCTACTTTGCTGCAGTTGAAAAAGTCATCCGTCTTTTGTATATGTGATTTAATCAGTCATCAACCAGGCTTCTTTATAACTTAGAGTGACACCAAACCCACCTGCGTTCAAACAAGGTTTGCAATTTTTGTATTATCTGGTCATAAGTGAAGAAAACCTTAACACTACCAGCACAAAATCCATTCTAGAAAACTAACAAAATGAAAGAACAACAAAAGGAGAAAAAAAACACAATTCTAAAATAGATTAATTCAGTTCTTTTCACAACTCTAAGAAAGGTCTTCTTCAGACTGTGAGAGAGAGACTACTAGTACTATACTACAACTTAATGTGGCCCTCTGAGTATGATTAACACTGGTGCAATTATAGTGTCTGTTGTTGGGCACAATAACATCTTTTTCTTCAGCCCTCCCCTTCCTCTAATCTGTGTATAAAGAGTCAACAAAGAGTGTGCCAGAAGACCAGATTGCAAGCAGGGGGCAAAGAGGCCCCATTCTGTGTGGCAACACCAACACTGGAGAGAGAAAGATGAGAGCCCCCGCCCTGCCCTCCGTGCTACAGCACTAGCAGTGTAAGTGGATCCGAGGTGAGCCTGGCCCACAGAGAGATGTATCATGTAGATAGGGCATCAGTGGCACTGCCTGCACAGAAATCACTGTCAGCCTGCACCTGATACAGCACTGCTGGTGGCCTCTGCTGGACTCTACACACCTATCTACAGCACACCTGGGTAGACTGGGCAAAAGTTAGTCCAGCTGGACTGGGCAAAAGTTAGTCTTGGTCCAGGTGCTTGATAATGTCAACATCTCTCATTAACCCAGTCTATTGAATATGTCACTTGCTGTACACAGGAAAAGGAACTAGTATGAATTCCTTGCATTCTTTTGAGCAACAGCTTAAGTTGTTGAGAGGAAATGAGAGGCATCAACCTCTTCAACTGCTTGATCTTTCAAAGATAAAATGTCAGAGCCAGACAGGAGTGAGTCGGAGTGCATTAAACAACTAAGTTTATGTCTGACCACAGCCACACCTAATTCACCCCCCCCCCCCCCCCCCCCCCCCATAAATGGTGAGTATCCTCGGACTGAATAATAATCTTTCCATCACTGAAAAACATGGATGCTGAACGAAAGATTATACACTTTAGCGATATAAAAACTGGTGTCTTAAGACTTAACCCTTACACTGGTGCAATTCTGTAAGTGTAACACATGTCACATTGCCACTGGTGAATTAACAGAGAGAAAAATAAAGAAAAACGGTCATATAGGTTTTCGCATCCATGGGAGGTAATCGGAACCGACCAAACAGACTGAGCCAGTAGCGCGACATATGTCGTGACAACCAGGAGACAGTATACGTAAAGTAGCGCGACATGTCGCGACAACCAGCTTAAGGGTTAACAGTGAAATCATATCATTGTACTGGGCAATCTTTTTTGTCAAAAAGACACAAGAATTTGGAAGTTGACAAGCCATGACTGAGCAATATAATTATGAGTTTTCATCCTTAAAATATATTACAGCCTACATGTATATGAGGGCCCCAAAGGGGGGGTATCATCACGATCACGGGAATTTTAGCTTTCACGATCACAGTTACCTTGATTTTTGTTTTCACGATCACAAACACCTTGACGAATAGAGGATCATAGAGTGATACAGCCATGAAAAAATGTACGTTGAAAATAAAATGCTTTGCAATAATGCCCATCACGATCACGAAAACAAATGACGATCACGATCACGAGACTTGATTTTTTTTGCCATCACGGATCACGGGCAAAGTCCCATCACGATCACAGAAATTTCGGCAATCACGGTCACAGAAAGGTCAAAAAACGCCAATCACGATCACGATTTTAAACCCTTTGGGGCCCTCGTATATAACACCATGACAAAAAGTTTGAGTCTTTGACACTTCTGAGAAATTATGTGCAATGCTTTTATAGTACAGTACATCACATGTAATATCTCAAGTACTTTTTTTTTCAACTCGCACAATTTTAAATTGAACTTAAACACAAATGCTTTTAGTTTCATGTTTTGTAGGAGTAGGACTGTTTCTAAATATTGCTTCTCTTCTGCTTGCAAAGCTCAAAAATAACATGAGAGCTTCACTCATGAAATATCACAGCATCACACTTAGTTCAGAAATAAAACAACACTGCATTTACAATCAGCCAATGGTATTCTTACTTGAGATAATTATCAACTGTCTGAACTAGACAATAATCTTCTACAATAGCATACACATAAAACTATCTGAACTGAACAATATTCTTCTACACAGTACAATAGCATACACTTCATGTGACCACATCCTGCCAGTCAACATAGCTTTGTGATCAAGCAGGTTTCATTGTGAAAAGTCAAACCACTCAGGAAATAGATTCACCATGTTCTAACCCATCCCCTACGATCTTGACCTTGAACACGAACAACCCAATGATCGTTGTGTGACATTTGCCGGGAACAGCTGAGCTGGAGGAGATGATATTGAAAGTTTAAAGTTAAACTTCATTTCCGATACAGACCATGCACATCTACAAACAGCACTTGTATGGTGCTCTCACTCTCAGTGTAGTATTTCACCAGGTATAGAAAGCTATAGATACCATATGAATGCCTACATGTTGACACAGTTATCTCACTCTCAGTGCATTATTTCACCAGCTATAGAAAGCTATCGATACTATATATGCCTACATGTTGACACAGTTATCTCACTCTCAGTGAAGTATTTCACCAGCTATAGAAAGCTATAGATACCATATGAATGCCTACATGTTGACACAGTTATCTCACTCTCAGTGTAGTATTTCACCAGCTATAGAAAGCTACAGATACCATATGAATGCCTACATGTTGACACAGTTATAACTTATAGTTTTAAAGATTAATTTTATTTTATATGTACTTTAAGATCATTTTCTATTGTCTGCTTATTCGCATGCCAAATCAAAACCTGTCAGCTGAAATGGAAGTTGTGCCTTACAATTGTCAATTAGGCCAAAAAAAATAATAGATGTGGTTGCGGTAACATAGCAACAAAAAAATAGGGTAGGAAAGTAGGCAATCACTTTTTTTTTTATTTTTACTTTTTTTTCTAATGTGTACAAATTAAACCTACTTGACAGGGAAATAAGTGTACGACTCGGGCGCTTTCGCTGCGTTTTCTGCACTCATTTACTTGTTTTTTGTGTGTATTTTTTTGACAAATGTAATAAAAAGTTATAGGGTCGGCCCCAAAAAATAGGGTAAGTCGGGTTACCGTTACCACACCTTTTTTTTTTATAGGCCTTATGAATGCTTCTGATAAACACTGCTGAACAAGAGAAAAAAAGATTTTGAACCTGGCCTCCAATCATAAACTATTCAGACTCAAAGCAAACACACTCTCCTATTGATACTGTAGCTTACATACAGTATTCTAGTTCTACTGTGTATAAATTTCCATCTGAAATCACAGCCTATTTCTTTACCTAGCACTGTAGCCTACAAAAAAAGCATGACATGGTGCTGGGGAAAAAAAAGCATGCTGGGCAAGTCTGTCTCTACTTTGAGAGCTGACATCAATAAAATCAATAGCAGACACTCTGTACTTGGTGTGAGTCACATAAGCTGCAGCATGCATGCAGGGCTCGCATTAAATGATTAATCTTTAAAACCAGCTTCACTGATGACTCCTGTATACACTCGCAAAACTTTGTGTAACGTGAGGAAGATAACCATTAACCCAATAAACACTGGATGCCTGTTCTAATCCTTCTTCCATGTTACCTGTTAGTCAAGTTCACATAATAAGAACTGCAGCTGTTTCATCTAAATTTCTCATCACTCATGATTCATGAACAAAGCACCACTTTGTCATTGTGAAATATGGGAAAATCTTTTTGGGGGGCTGGGGGGATCAATCTTCTTGGCAGTAAGAAATGATGACAAAAAGATACATTATAGTAATAGACCTTTTCGGTATCTGAGCAGCTCTCGCGAGACACGCTCTTTGTTATGCTTTGAACATCGCGAGAACTTCGAACCTTGGCTTGTGCAGCTCGCGTGAGATCGCTGTACCGCATGCTTTGCTATGCTCTGAAGTTTGCGAGAGATTACGAGAGCTTGGAATACCGATAGGGTCTATTACACACATTTGACTTAAAAGAAGACTGATTTATAATTTTCTAAGCCCTAGTTAGTCCTAGATGCGTCATGATTGAGTCTGTGAGTGACTGTCATTGATTGAAATTCGAATGGGTAGCGAAAGCAGTATTGCATACCTTGTCCTTGATGACCCTCCACCACCACACACACTCACCCTCAACAGCAGAAACATTACTACTACTGGAGTGTGAATCACTGAATGCAGATCTATGCAATAGGTGGTTTCCTGATAAAGCAGTGAAGTGACAACATAATTATAAGCTTATATCAAAACGAATTTGCAGTATTTAGCATTTCATGTTCAGTAGTTGCAACAATTAATACATATTTGCTGTATCTTGTTCCTTGCAGAGTGAATCAAGGGAGGTTAACGCCCATTTCGTGTTGTATGTTCTGTGTGAAATTCCAGTCAAAACTTATAGATCGTGTACTCGTAGCGTTAGTGCAGAATGGTACACCGGCAAGATAGGGAAAACTGTTTCGCGACTAAATATATTTATAAATCTTGGCTCATGTCTTCTACAAACTGCAAAATATCATCCACTAAGGATGCCCTATTTTGTTGAACATCTCCGAAGCATAAACGTAAACCAACGCAGGCAGGGTTGCTGCATGCCGATGCTCGGCTGAAGTGCCCTACGCTACCCTCGAACACTCTACACACCTGCGGCGGCGAAGGCGATTCAGTTCAAAGATGGCGGCCCCCGCGCCACAAGTCCAAATCCGCCAGAAATATTCAAGATCTACGTTACACTTTGCAGCGATTTTGTAGAAACTTCGCCGATTATGAACAGCTTATGGCAAGGCAGGCACATAACACATGCACACTGCTTGAAAACGGATGACCGGTGGCAAACATAATGAAGTAGCAGACAGCAGCAATGTCTGATTCACCTCTTCCGCATTCTATCAAACAACGAAGCCGGTTAGTTACGGGAACATGCACAGTAACTGGATGGCATTAATAAAGCGTGCAATTAATGATCACAAATTGTACTTACCTAGGCCGTTAAAACGAAAATAACGCCTGTTGTTCAAGAGGATTCAGCCTGACCCAGATCCTCGTCGGGCTTCCTAATACGCTATGCAAATGACAGGAAGAATACAAAATTGCTGTTCTTTCGTATGAAACTCCGCCTACGGAGAGTAAGCCTTTTTTGCTTGCTGCAAAATGAATCATCAATCAAATTGTGAGAGAATTCTTCACAGTATAGAATGAACCTTTATATCTTCAAATCTCTTTCATATTTTAACAAATCTTAACACAGCAATACATTTTTACGTTAAGGGGAAAGTTGTCCATGGAGGGTAATCACAGGAAATGGATATAATGTCATGTGACGTCATCCAATGTCCGCGGGTTAGCAGACAGAAACTGATAAGCATAAGGTGGCATTATGATAATCAACGTCTGAGTGATGAAACAAAACGATAAACAAATGAGTAAATTAGTACTTTTACGCTTTCTCGTACATACTTGTATTTTATTTTATTACTTGCAATTTAAAACGCATACAAACATGATGTATTTGACGTGCATGAAAGTTACCGGCATTGCAATGTTTCAGTCATTGAAATAGCACTGTTGTCGTAACGGAAAACTCGGACTTCTACACATCTCTCTCTCACTCTTCTCTTTACTTTTTACATTTAGTCAAGTTTTGACTAAATGTTTTAACAAAGAGGGGGAATCGAGACGAGGGTCGTGGTGTATGTGTGTGTGTGTGTCTGTCTGTCTGTCTGTGCGCGTGTGTGTGTGTGTGTAGAGCGATTCAGACTAAACTACTGGACCGATCTTTATGAAATTTTACATTAGAGTTCCTGGGAATGATATCCCCGGACGTTTTTTTCTTTTTTTCGATAAATGCCTTTGATGACGTCATATCCGGCTTTTTGTAAAAGTTGAGGCGGCACTGTCACACCTTCATTTTTCAATCAAATTGATTGAAATTTTGGCCAAGCAATCTTCGACGAAGCCCGGACTTCGGTATTGCATTTCAGCTTGGTGGCTTAAAAATTAATTAATGACTTTGGTCATTAAAAATCTGAAAATTGTAAAAAAATATTTTTTTATATAAAATGATCCAAATTTACGTTCATCTTATTCTTCGTCATTTCCTGATTCCAAAAACATATAAATATGTTATATTTGAATTAAAAACAAGCTCTGAAAATTAAAAATATAAAAATTATGATCAAAATTAAAATTTTGAAATCAATTTAAAAACACTTTCATCTTAATCCTTGTCGGTTCCTGATTCCAAAAACATATAGATATGCTATGTTTGGATTAAAAACACGCTCAGAAAGTTAAAACGAAGAGAGGTACAGAAAAGCGTGCTATCCTTCTCAGCGCAACTACTACCCCGCTCTTCTTGTCAATTTCACTGCCTTTGCCACGAGCGAGCGGTGGACTGACGATGCTACGAGTATAGGCTACGGTCTTGCTGAAAAATTGCATTGCGTTCAGTTTCATTCTGTGAGTTCGACAGCTTGACTAAATGTTGTATTTTCGCCTTACGCGGCTTGTTACATTTAGTAAAGTTTTGACTAAATGTTTTAACATAGAGGGGGAATCGAGACGAGGGTCGTGGTGTATGTGTGTGTGTCTGTGTCTGTGCGTGTGTGTGTGTAGAGCGATTCAGACTAAACTACTGGACCGATCTTTATGAAATTTTACATGAGAGTTTCTGGGTATGATATCCCCGGACGTTTTTTTCTTTTTTTCGATAAATGTCTTTTATGACGTCATATCCGGATTTTTGTAAAAGTTGAGGCGGCACTGTCACACCTTCATTTTTCAATCAAATTGATTGAAATTTTGGCCAAGCAATCTTCGACGAAGGCCGGACTTCAATACTGCATTTCAGCATGGAGGCTTAAAAATTAATTAATGACTTTGTTCATTAAAAATCTGAAAATTGTAATTAAAATAATTTTTTTATAAAACGATCCAAAATTACGTTCATCTTATTCTTCATCATGTTTTAATTCCAAAAACATATAAATATGTTTTATTCGGATTAAAAACAAGCTCTGAAAATTAAAAATATAAAAATTGTGATTAAAATAAAATGTCCGAAATCGTTTTAAAAACAATTTCATTTTATTCCTTGTCGGTTCCTGATTCCAAAAACATATAGATATTCTTTCTTTTCTTTATTTGGTGTTTAACGTCGTTTTCAACCACGAAGGTTATCGCGACGGGGAAAGGGGGGGAGATGGGATAGAGCCACTTGTTATTTGTTTCTTGTTCACAAAAGCACTAATCAAAAAATTGCTCAAGGGGCTTGCAACGTACTACTATTACCTTGCTGGGAGAATGTAAGTTTCCAGTACAAAGGACTTAACATTTCTTACTTCTTCTTCTTCTTCTGCGTTCGTGGGCTGAAACTCCCACGTACACTCGTGTTTTTTGCACGAGTGGAATTTTACGTGTATGACCGTTTTTTATCCCGCCATTTAGGCAGCCATACGCCGTTTTCGGAGGAAACATTTCTTACATACTGCTTGACTAAAATCTTTACAAACATTGACTATAACATATTGATATGATATTTTTGGATTAAAAACACGCTCAGAAAGTTAAAACGAAGAGAGGTACAGTAAAGCGTGCTATGCAGCACAGCGCAACCGCTACCGCGCTAAACAGGCTCGTCACATTTACTGTCTTTTGCACCAGCGGCGGACTACGGTCATTGTGAAAAAAATGCAGTGCGTTCCGTTTCATTCTGTGAGTTCCACAGCTTGACTAAATGTAGTAATTTCGCATTATGCGACTTGTTATATTTAGTCAAGTTTTGACTAAATGTTTTAACATTGAGGGGGAATCGAGACGCGGGTCGTGGGGTATGTGTGTGTGTGTGTGTGTGTGTGTGTGTGTGTGTGTGTGTGTGTGTGTGTGTGTGTGTGTGTGTCTGTGTGTGTGGGTGTAGAGCGATTCAGACTAAACTACTGGACCGATCTTTATGAAATTTTACATGAGAGTTCCTGGGAATTATATCCCCGGACCGTTTTTTTGTTGTTGTTGATAAATACCTTTGATGACGTCATATCCGGCATTTTGTAAAAGTTGAGGCGGCACTGTCACACCCTCATTTTTCAATCAAATTGATTGAAATTTTGGCCAAGCAATCTTCGACGAAGGCCGGACTTTGGTATTGCATTTCAGCTTGGTGGCTTAAAATATAATTAATGAATTTGGTCATTAAAAATCGGAAACTTGTCATTACACTTTTTTTTTTAAACGATCCAAAAACAATTTGATCTTATTCTTCGTCATTTTCCGATTCCAAAAACATATACATATGTTATATTTGGATTACAAACAAGCTCTGAAAATTAAAAATATGAAATTTATGATTACAATTAATTGTCCGAAATCGATTTAGAAACAATTTCATTTTATTCCTTGTCGGTCCCTGATTACAAAAACATATAGATATGATATGTTTGGATTAAAAACAAACTCCGTACGCTAAAAAGAATAGAGATACAGAAAAGCGTGTTATCCTGCTCAGCGCGACCATTACTGCACTATTCTGGCTTGTCGATTTCACTGCCTTTGCCACGAGCGGTGGACTGACGAAACTACGAGTATGCGGTCTTGGTGAAAAAAATGCAGTGCGTTCAGTTTCATTCTGTGAGTTCGACAGCTTGACGAAATGTTGTTATTTCGCCTTACGCGACTTGTTTCTTGTAAGGGGAGGGGCTCCTAATATGGACCACTTTTTGTTTCATGCTGATAACTAGCTTGTTTTCTTGCGAAGAAGTTTCATTTTGTGTTTGGTAGTCCTCTCTTAGGTTCCCGTTAGGCTTAATTAGAGTGAAATAGCGTTGATAGATATTCAGCGAAAATTAAATACAGAAAAAACCCACTGAAGCGGCCTTCTCAAATCACTGTAAAAAGCCCCTTATACTTCAAAATAACATGATACAACTTAGTGTGCAAGTCAGACAAATCCAAATATGCTTTAAATTTATCGGTTTCGGTTTGATGAGAGCATTATTTGAAGCACACCAGGAAGCTAAAGAAGCTTATCAAAAACAGAGTGATAATAAGTGAAATTATCAACTTCCACGAAAAGAAGGCTATTTGTGATCTTTTTACATTTAGTCAAGTTTTGACTAAATGTTTTAACGTAGAGGGGGGAATCGAAACGAGGGTCGTGGTGTATGTGTGTAGGTGTGTGTGTGTGTGTGTGTGTGTGTGTGTGTGTGTGTGTGTGTGTGTGTGTGTGTGTGTGTGTGTGTGTGTGTGTAGAGCGATTGACATGAGAGATCCTGAGTATGGTATCTCCAGACGATTTTTTAATTTTTTTTTATATAAATGTCTTTGATGACGTCATATCCGGCTTTTCGTGAAAGTTGAGGCGGCACTGTCACGCTCTCATTTTTCAACCAAATTGGTTGAAATTTTGGTCAAGTAATCTTCGACGAAGCCCGGACTTTGGTATTACATTTCAGCTTGGAGGCTTAAAATTTAATTGATGAGTTTGCTCATTAAAGTTGTCATTAAAATCGATTTTTCGCAAACAGATTTAAAAATTGATTGCATCGTATTCTTCATCACATTCTGAATCTAAAAATATATACATATGTCATGTTTACTCTTAACATGTGATCACAATTAACGAAAATAGATTAATTAGTCTTACGATTAAAATTTAAGAAATCGATCCAAAAATGACTTCATATTTTATTTTATTTATTTATTTATTTTTTTTTAATTTGCCAAGCACATCATTGTGGGGGTTTTAATAAAAACAATTCAAGCATTCGTCTACAACGTATCATCATTCATCCTTCAACATTTACACAATACTGAAATATCTCAACGCTAATTCATATATATCCTAACATCACATTTATATCAATAGGCCTACCATATCTATACTTACTGATACACATTTTTGAAATGAGCAAAATATGATTAATAATTTTGTTTATGGGGGTTTGCACTTCTGGAGAATAACCAAACAATACATCTTTTTCTGTTATAATATTTTCTCCCGTATTAACAAATATACATCTTCTAACATTTTCCCAAAACAATTTCATTACAAAGACTACATAAACTATTTTCTTTTAACTTCATTTTATGCAATAAAATATTTGTGGGATAAATATTATGTAAAATTTTCCATTGGAGTAACTTTAATCTTTCTTCGCTTGTACATGCACTTGCCAGGACCCAATACTTTTTGTCAATGCAAATGTTATACTTGTGGGACCAAAATTTTACAGAGCAGGGTTCACTGGCTTTGGATTGCGTTAATATCGCACGAAATTTCTTCGGTCCATTTATCAAAACACAACACATTCTTTCTGAAAATAATATCTGCATTATTCCACAAACATTGATCAAAAATACTTTCTTTTTGAACAGGAAATAAATATCTGTTCTCAATCCATATTTTTAAAACTTGTTGCCAAAATTTTGATTTAACTCTGGTCAGAACAATAAACTGTTTCGGTTGGGCAGTTGATTTAAAGCAACACAGCTGGCTTCCAAGAACCTCAAAATAATGTCTTGGAATCTACTGGCCGTATAAAATTTCATCTCACACGGCATCACTGCAGAGCGCCTAGAACTGTACCCACGGAATATGCGCGATATAAGACTCATTGATTGATTGATTGATTGAATTGCCAATTTGCAAAATCTGTTTGTTGTAACCTGGCTGCCCAACATAACAAAAAGGATGTCTGCATATCATGCATATTTATCATGTTAATGCCGCCTATTTCTATTTTATTACATACAACTGTTCGTTTCACCTTTTTTCAAAAGCTTTACTATTTGAGTACTTCCGTTTCCACAAAAATTTAAAAAGGATAGTATTTAATCTATCAAGCACTTTTGTCGGTGCAGAGAGTGCCTGCAAAACATATACAAACTGGGATATCAAAAAAGTTTTAATTATACACAATTTACCACTAATGCTTAAATTCCGTTTTGACCACATTCCAACAATTCTTTCAATTCTATCAAACCGTACTGACCAATTCTCTTCAATGTCAGAAGCACCGATATCGTTCATCTTATTCTTTATCGTTTCCTGATTCCAAAAACATATAGATATGATAGGTTGTATTCAAAACAAGGTCAGAAAGTTAACACGAATACAGAAAAGCGCGCTTTCCTGCTTAGCACAATACGCATAACTTTTCTTACATCAGTTTTTGTATAACCTTGTATACAAATAAACTTGCTTAGATGTTTCACCTGTGTAACTTGAAAGCCGCACCAAAATGATGTTCCACACTGAAGTTGGATTTTTTTTTTAAAGGCAAGCAGTCTGCAAAGCCTGCACAAAATAAAACATCATTTTCTCGAACATAAGTTACTAGATGAATACCCGCTTCGCCGGGTACGGCTTCGCCGGGAAGAAGTCGAGCCGCCGGGGACCCATGCCGGCTTCGCCGGCGCACCGCACGAAGGAAGGGAGATAAACGCGCAAAACACTGGAGAAGAGTAATACCCGGCTTCGCCGGGACAGTGACCTTCTAAAAATAGTATAACGGGAATATGGATTGAGCGTTGTCGACAGTGACCTTCTAAAAATAGAAACGGGAATATATTTATTTATTTATTAAGGAGATTTCTATAGCGCATAACTAAAAGCACTATGCGCTTTACAATATCACTAGGTATAAGCACACGCAAACATACTCTGATTAAATAGAACTTAGCCTAACAAGACATACTAAGAACACTAAACATTTGAGTTCATACAAAAATAGAGAATTAAATTAAATACTGGACAAACGATTAAAATAAGCTTAAAGCCTACACCGACTACAATGGACTATTTCAAATACAAAAATTTAGTTAACTATGAAAGGTAGTGCATAAAACTCCATAATATGGATTGACGCCACACGAAGGAAGGGAGATAAACGCTGAAAAACACTGGAGAAGATAAGGAAGAGTTACTGGGAATGGATCCAGAGAAAAACCAAAATCGGTTCAGTGCTGCGCGCTGAGAGCACGTGTTGAAATATTTCATCGACCAGGTTGTGTCCGGGGTGTACCTGAATATGGCCACCAAATTTGAAAGAGATCCATCGAGAACTTTGGCCGTGCATCGCGGACACACACACACACACACACACACACACACACACACACACACACACACACACACACACACACACACACACAGAGACACAAGTCGTATATATAGATAGACTAGATGAATACCCGCTTCGCCGGGTACGGCTGCGCCGGGAAGAAGTCGAGCCGAATACCCGGCTGTGCCGGGAACCCGGCTATGCCGGGTGTACGCCGGCTTTGCCGGCGCACCGCACGGAGGAAGGGAGATAAACGCGGCTGAAAACACTGGAGAAGATAAGGAAGAGTTACTGGGAATGGATCCAGAGAAAAACCAAAATCGGTTCAGCGCTGCGCGCTGAGAGCACGTGTTGAAATATCTCATCGATGAGGTTGTGTCCGGGGTGTAGCAGAATACGGTCTCCAAATTTGAAAAAGATCCACCGAGAACTTTGGCCGTGCATCGCGGACACACACACACACAGACAGACAGACACAAGTCGTATATATATATATATATATATAGATGGTGCACGCGGTGAGCGTCACATGTGCCGCACAGTCTGACTGACTGTCTGCTTTCTGTCGCCCAGCGCCGGGTGGGGTGTCAGCGAATAACTCATTTGAATAATTGGAATTTAATCGCTCACCGCCGCCAACTGGTTATGAATGAGCCGGCTTGGTTCTTATCATATATATAATGTCAGTGTTACGGTCTGTCGTTGTGTTCAGTGGGGGCGGTTGACTTTCTTCAATGTCAGTGTCAGTGTCACGGTAAACATATAGGTCATACAAGTCAGTGTCAGTATGGGTTGGCTCCTTTGCGCATTCATGACTGGCGGCACCAGTCGCCGAACGCGTGTATGTGTGTGTGTGTGTGTCAGTGCGGGTCTGCTTCCACGGTTGCCGGGACGGGTATACCCGTGTCTCGGTGCTGGTTTCAGTGAAAAATAAACCAGCTTAGTTTTTATCCTGGTGCTGATGATGACTGAACACACATACACACACACACGCACACACACACACACACACACACAGTCAGTGTTTACAGCTCTGAAGCGGTGGCGGAATTAATCCTGAACTGACATAAGCTGCCGCCACGGTCACATAAAGACACACAAACCATCACTGTCATCAGTGCCGTACATGTACTTTTATTTTCACAGGTAGCACAAATATTGCATTTATTCCAGCGTGAACTGACATGCAGTATTTTTGCAAATGTCCGCAGTGCAAAGTCACTGTCAGAAGATGTTCCAGCAAATAGGATGGAAGGGAGATGGGGGAGGTTGACCTCAGGAGAGAGACCGAGGGGTGGGGGGGGGGGGGGGCGTACGGTGGGGTGGGGACGGGGCGGGATACCAAGGACAGAGTTGAAACTATGACGGGTGACACCGTTGACAGATTGACCAACATGCATTTCTGTTAAAAAAAAAATAAAAAAAAAAAAATTCTTTGCCCCGCGAGCATGTTGTTGGCACAGGAGCTTGTATCAAAGCGCTTTCATACAAACTCCTGTGCTTGTGGGCGGTTTCAAGTTGTTAGTTTTGTTTTGCTTGCGCAGGTGCCGCGGCTTTCATGTCGGAACACTGGAACCCTCTTTTAAAGACCCCCAATTAAATACTTCCTCCCATTTAAGACCTTTTTTTATGGTCAGATTTTCTGTCACAGTTCATAACCTCTGTAAATTTACCCCGATTTTAAGACCCTCTTTTTTACCTTTAGTCAAGTTTTGACTAAATGTTTTAACATAGAGGGGGGAATCGAGACGAGGGTCGTGGTGTATGTGTGTGTGTGTGTGTGTGTGTGTGTGTGTGTGTGTGTGTGTGTGTGTGTGTGTGTGTGTGTGTGTGTGTGTGTCTGTGTGTGTGTGTAGAGCGATTCAGACTAAACTACTGGGCCGATCTTTATGAAATTTGACATGAGAGTTCCTGGGTATGATATCCCCGGACGTTTTTTTCCTTTTTTCGATAAATACCTTTGATGACGTCATATCCGGCTTTTTGTAAAAGTTGAGGCGGCACTGTCACACCCTCATTTTTCAATTAAGTTGATTGAAATTTTGGCAAAGCAATCTTCGACAAAGGCCGGGGTTTGGTATTGCATTTCAGCTTGGTGGCTTAAAAACTAATGAGTGAGTTTGGTCATTAAAATTCGGAAACTTGTAATTAAAATTATTTTTTTATTAAACGATCCAAAAACAATTTCATCTTATTCTTTGTCATTTTCGGATTCCAAAAACATATACATATGTTATATTTGGACTAAAAACAATCTCTAAAAATTAAAAATATAAAAATTATGATCAAAATTAAATTTCCGAAATCGATTTAAAAACTATTTCATCTTATTCCTTGTCGGTTCCTGATTCCAAAAACATATAGATATGATATGTTTGGATTAAAAACACGCTCAGAAAGTTAAAACGAAGAGAGGTACAGTAAAGCGTGCTATGAAGCACAGCGCAACCGCTGCCGCGCCAAACAGGCTCGTCACTTTCACTGCCTTTTGCACAAGCGGCGGACTACGTTCAGTTCCATTCTGTGAGTTCCACAGCTTGACTTAATGTAGTAATTTCGCCTTACGCGACTTGTTAAGACCTGACTTTTGTCAGGTTTGTTTTTGTTGAGGTCTTAAAAGAGGAGTTGACTGCAGTGCTTGTGCATGTGGGCACACTAGTTATCGTTTCTTTTGTTATCTCTATTCTGTCATCCCCTTGTGCATGTGGGCACACTAGTTATCGTTTCTTTTGTTATCTCTATTCTGTCATCCCCTTGTGCATGTGGGCACACTAGTTATCGTTTCTTTTGTTATCTCTATTCTGTCATCCCCTTGTGCATGTGGGCACACTAGTTATCGTTTCTTTTGTTATCTCTATTCTGTCATCCCCTTGTGCATGTGGGCACACTAGTTATCGTTTCTTTTGTTATCTCTATTCTGTCATCCCCTTGTGCATGTGGGCACACTAGTTATCGTTTCTTTTGTTATCTCTATTCTGTCATCCCCTTGTGCATGTGGGCACACTAGTTATCGTTTCTTTTGTTATCTCTATTCTGTCATCCCCTTGTGCATGTGGGCACACTAGTTATCGTTTCTTTTGTTATCTCTATTCTGTCATCCCCTTGTGCATGTGGGCACACTAGTTATCGTTTCTTTTGTTATCTCTATTCTGTCATCCCCTTGTGCATGTGGGCACACAAGTTATCGTTTCTTTTATTATCTCTATTCTGTCATCCCCTTGTGCATGTGGGCACACTAGTTATCGTTTCTTTTATTATCTCTATTCTGTCATCCCCTTGTGCATGTGGGCACACTAGTTATCGTTGCCTTTATTATCTCTATTCTGTCATCCCCTTGTGCATGTGGGCACACTAGTTATCGTTCTTTTATTATCTCTATTCTGTCATCCCCTTGTGAATGTGGGCACACTAGTTATCGTTGCCTTTATTATCTCTATTCTGTCATCCCCTTGTGCATGTGGGCACACTAGTTATCGTTCTTTTATTATCTCTATTCTGTCATCCCCTTGTGCATGTGGGCACACTAGTTATCGTTCTTTTATTATCTCTATTCTGTCATCCCCTTGTGCATGTGGGCACACTAGTTATCGTTCTTTTATTATCTCTATTCTGTCATCCCCTTGTGCATGTGGGCACACTGTTATCGTTCTTTTATTATCTCTATTCTGTCATCCCCTTGTGCATGTGGGCACACTAGTTATCGTTTCTTTTATTATCTCTATTCTGTCATCCCCTTGTGCATGTGGGCACACTAGTTATCGTTTCTTTTATTATCTCTATTCTGTCTTCCCCTTGTCTTTTTGGACATTGCAGTTGCAGTGTATGGAAATATTAGTGAGTGTAAGTTGCTAGTGCTGTTGTTATTGATGCTGCTGCTGTTGTTGTTGTTGTTGTTGTTGTTTCTGATGTTGTTGTTGCTGCTGATGTTGTTGTTTTAGGTGGTGGTGGTGGTGGTGTCAGTTGTTGCTGGTGCTGTTGTTGTTGTTGTTGATGTTTTTTTTTCTTTCCTTCTTTGTTTTCTTTTAGTTTCTGTCTTTTTAGGGCTGCGTTCGATGGTGAATTTAACATTGTCACATCAGCCCCGACCCCGACCCCGACCCCGACCCCATCTGTCCGCTCTCTTTCTCTACCAATTCCTCTCAGTCTCTCTCTCTCTCCCGCGGATACTCCCTCACTCAGTCTCTCTCCTTGTCTCGACGTTCATGTGTCACTGGTCAGCGTATGTGTTATATGAAGTCTTATATCGCGCGCGTATCTCAGACTCGGACTCAAGGCGCAGGGATCTATTTCGTTTTAATCAGGTTCCAGTATTTCTTTTTCTCCCCACAGTTCATGTTAGCTTTGTTGCCATATATATATAATTATATGATTGTTTACTATCCCGCATTAACTGAAACTGTTGTTAAATGTTCTGCTTATCTACTCATCCAGATGATAAAAGACGGCATCGTCAGGAGCACAGCTTTTAGACAGACAAGACAGGACAAGACAGACAAGGAAAGACACTGATGAACAGAACAATGGGGGTGGGAACTGAGGAAGAAAACTGAGGAAAACAAAGAGAAAAGAGCGAAGGTGGTTAAAATCACAGGTGCACGGATTAGAAAAACGAGCAGATGCCTCTTTCAATAGTACGCAGTACACTGTCTCTTTACATGGTACTTAGTTTGTTTGTTTCAATTGTTAGTTTTGCACTTTCTTTATTTGGTGTTTAACGTCGTTTTCAACCACGAAGGTTATATCGCGACGGAGTTTTGCACGGTTCGTTCGTTCGTTCAACTTTTTCAAAAGTATATATGTTTTGCAGAAGTCACTAAGAAGACGTTTCACAGTATGTCAAGTTTTTGTTTGCTCCTAATTATTTCTTTGACCATTGGCCCAAATTCGTTCATTCATTTCTCTCCCCGGGCCGAATATTTGCCATGGACAGTTTGATATTTTAGCTTTCTACTAATTTCTACTAAGTTTAATGTCACGGTATAATTCGTTACCTGAGCTGTGCACAGCGAATTTGTTAATTTGCACACACACATACACAAATTATAATAAACATTCAACACCACCGTGATGTACCTTTATGTTCGAGAAGTTTGAGTCTCCTTACTTTGTGTGAGAGCCTATCACTCAAACATTATAGAGTCTATTACCCGGCTGTGCCTTTCGTTCAACTTTACTCGGCGCACACCGTAAACATTTCCGGCCACCCCGAGAATTAATTGCTATTTATCAGCTTAAACATAGCCTCATTGACACTTCAGTACTTCATTATATACAACCATTATAGACAAATAACAATTACCGTGATAAAGGATCTGAAAGGGAAGACTGAACATATGTTTTCAGGCATAAAGTGAATCTTACGCCATAAAAGTAAACTTCAGGTACAAGTCAAACAACAATGAGCACTATCATTTCATTTTGACGGAAAGTTAGTAACCTTAGCTTCTTTCATGTAAATGTTTCTTTCACATTGGCAACAAAAAGCAAGTAGTTTGAACCCAAATCCAAAATGTCACTGTCCACAGTCTTTTGTAAACCACTATAACAGTTACTCAATCTCGGAATGTATCCTCGCAAAAGTCGGTTTCGAATAGTAGAGACGAGAAACAATAATAACCTCGCAAAAGTATCAGTTTCTTTTTCTTTTAAATGTGTTGAAACCGGCTCTTTCTGTGGATTCCATGTACCTGTTGCTACGGTGTAGAAAGCAGTGTGTGTAAAACCAGCAGCACGGTGAGGGTCAGATGCCGGGCGGTGCGGGATGTTTACGAGGGGAGGTAAACAGAGCATGCCTTTCATAGCCTCCCGGCATTGTTGTGAAACTGAGATTGTCCCGGTCTTGAGCTTGGGACAGATACTGTGTGTAAATCCCATCAACAGCGAACTGCTCGCCATTTAGCTGTCAGTCTCCTCCTGTGGGAGAGCGTGTGACCAGAAGTCACTCAGACTTTCCATTTAAATTCCTAGACCGCTTTCTGATGCGTGTAATCCGGGAGTCGCCGTACCTGCCTATTATAAGGTCAACCCGCCGTACTGCCTGTATCAGTGAGCAAGATTCAGACAAACTGCGGGTCAAAGACAGAGAGAGAGCGCGAGTCGGAGAGACTGAGATAGGTGCGGGAGGGGGTGCGGGTGCGGTGGGGTCGGGAAGAGACTGAGAGAAGAGAGATGGAAACAGCCGGATAGTTGACGCCTGGACTTCTCCAACTGGCTGACTGACATCAGGTCCCATGTCGGGAATCGATCGATATTATTATTATTATTATGAACATTTGTGCGCCTAATCTAAATATAGCCCTAGGCGCTTACAAAATATAAAATACATAGTGAACATTATACGAAACACAAATCGACAAGGACTCATACACTCACAGACAGGCGCACAGCGAGAACGCGACGCACTCACTCATACCAACTACAGGCACATGCATTCTAGACGGAAAAACAGTCGTAAATAAATAAATAAAGTATTGGATACATAAAGTTTGTTGAGAGAAGAAGAATAGAGCTGGAAAGGGAAGAAGAAGGAGAAAGAAAGAGACAGATCAAGGACCAGCAGGAGAGGGTGATGTGTGGTCATTAACGGACTAGTGAGGGAAGAGGTGTGTTTTGAGTGAGGTTTTGAATGATTGCATAGATGTGGAGTGCCTGAGTGAATGCGGGAGTTGGTTCCAGATGGATGGGGCCTGGTAGGAGAAGGTGCGCTGGCCATATGTTTTGGTGCGTGCTGATGGTATCCTAAAAAGGCGGGTGTCTGCGGAGGATCTTAGGGAGCGAGAGGGGGAGTAGACATCAAGAAGGTCAGAAAGATAGCTAGGGGACGATAGATCAAAGTTTCTGAAGCAGAGTGTGGAGATCTTGAACTGAATCCTCTGTTGAACAGGCAGCCAGTGTAGGGTTTGAAGAAGAGGGGTGATGTGGTCATGCTTGGAAGAACGAAAGATGAGGCGGGCGGCATGATTCTGAACACGCTGAAGCTTTTCGATGATGTAGTTGGGAGAGCCAGATAGAATGGAATTGCAATAATCGAGTCGGGATAGGACAAAGGCGCAGAGCAGAGTTTTAGTGGCATCCTCAGTGAGGAGATGACGGATGGAGGAGATGCGGCGGATTTCAAAGAAGCAAGTGCGACAGACATTGGCAACATGCTGATGGAAGGACAGGGACTGGTCAAGAGTGACACCTAGGTTGCGGACAGCAGGAGAAAGAGCAATAGAAGAACCATTGAGATCGACAGACGAGGGAAGAGAAGGATGATTGAGATGTTTTTTAGGAGAGACAAGAATCATTTCGGTTTTCTCCTCATTAAGCTTCAGCTTATTCAGGTCCATCCACGCCTTGAGGTCGGTGATACAAGACTGGGTGGAGGCAATGAGGCGAGGGAGGTCAGAGATAGGTCCAGAGAGATAGAGTTGGTTGTCGTCGGAGAAGCTGTGGTGAGAGAGAAAGTGGTGAGCGGCAATTGAAGGGATGGGTTGGGTGTAAAGGACGAACAAAATAGGCCCCAGGACGGAGCCCTGGGGCACACCGTACTGTAGAGGAGAAGCAGAGGAAGATAGGCCGTTCACAGAGACAGACTGGTAGCGATCGGTGAGATAGGACTGAAACCAAGAAAGGACAGACTGAGAAATGCCAAAAGAGTTTTGAAGGCGGGACAAGAGCACGGCATGATCAATAGTGTCAAATGCCGCGCTCAGGTCCAGCAGAGAGAGAAGGCAGACGTCGTTGTTGTCGAGTGCAGTCAGTATGTCGTTGCTAATTTTCAGTAGAGCGGTTTCCGTCGAGTGTCCAGAGCGATAGGCAGATTGATTGCAGTAGAGAAGGTGGTTGGCTTCAAGATGGTCCAAAAGCTGGGAGAGTACGATTTTTTCTGTTATTTTGGAGAGAAATGAGAGATTAGACACTGGTCTGTAGTTCTTCAGATTTTCAGGATCCAAGGAAGGTTTCTTGAGAAGAGGTCGGAGGATAGCGGATTTGAAAATGGCAGGAAAGGACCCAGATGAGAGAGAGGCGTTGATGACGGAGGTGAAATGCGGGAGGAGAGTATCTAGACAGTGAGTGAGGATAGAGGCGGGAAGGGGGTCAAGTTCGCATGTTTTGATGCCGGCGTGCATGATAGTTTTTCTGACTGTGCTTTCGGTAACAGGCTGAAATGAGGAGAAGGCAGGGCCAGAATAGGAGGGGTCAGGGATGGGGGACTGGGTGGGGGGGAGAGCGTCAAGAGACTGGCGGAGTGTGGAAATCTTGCTGTCAAAGAAGTCGGAGAAAGCCTGAGGAAGACGAGAAGAAGGAATCTCAGAGGGAAGTGGAGACGAGTCAGATTTACCAAGAAGAGTGTTAGTGATGTCGTACAACTGTTTTGAAGAAGAGCATGCGAGTATTTTGACATTGTAAAATGCAGTCTTGGCTGCGTGAACGATGCTAGTGACTGCTTTGTTGGCAACTTGAAAAATCTGCTTATGAACAGTCAGGCCTGATTTCAACCATTGTCTCTCTGCTCTACGTCTCTCACGCTTGGCATCTTGCAACTGAGGCGCAGCGGACGAGTACCAAGGCGACGGAGGACGGTGAGAGACGCGGCGGCTGGAAGCAGGAGCATGCTGATCAAGAAGAGCTAACAACAGTTTATCAAGTTCGTCAGCGGACGAAGGAGGAGACACGGCTAGTCGTGACTTAAGGTCAGACTCAAACACACTCAAGTCTACGGCATTTAAGTTCCTAGCTTGGACGAAGACTTGGCGAGGAGGAGGACGAGTGAGGTGGAGCTGAGCTAAGACACAGTAATGATCGGAAGGAAGAGTTTGATCGATCGTGATAGTGTCTAGCACTTGCTGATCAGCGCGATGGACAAACCAATCGAGCGTGTGTCCACGTGTGTGTGTAGGACCGCGGACAGCCTGGATCAAACCAAAAGTGTCAAGCACATCGATGATCTTGGCAGTAGAAGGATGAGTGGGTTGGTCGTAGTGAAAGTTGTAGTCGCCGGTGATGACGTAGACGCCATTGAGATTGTTACAGTAGGCTGCAAGTTCACCAAATTCGTCGAAGAACATAGAGTCTTTGAGGCGATTCTTAGGGCTGGGAGGTGGGCGGTACAGACACAGGAGGTGGAAGGTGTGATGGGGGAGGGTGAGTGTGAGTTGAGCAAGTTCGAAGGACTGATGCTGAAAGGGGAAGTCAGTCCTGGTGGTGGCAAACCCCCCCCCCCCCCCCCTCTATAGCTGTGAAGTTTGTCAGTGCGGCTGTCAGTGTGTGTTATGAGTGAATGGTCTGATCCCCGGACTTGCGGCCTGAGTCTCTCAGTCAGTGTCTCTCACTGACTTGATTTTGGTTTGTTGTTCGGTTTTCTTTCATAAGTCAGTTTTACGGCGTTTTCTGTAAGATATGTACACCGGATTGCAAGTGCTTGTCAATGAAATAAATACCCCGGCACTAGCAAGAGTCACAGCCGGATAGGGCTATACCTCTACCCCGTGTTGGTGAGCACAGCGTTACCGGCATCTGTTTAAATAACCCTAAAACATGATTCGAGAACAGGGCTGAGGTGCACGAGAAAGTTACCAACCGAGTGGGAGCCAGTCGCAGGGGGCAGACTATGATTGACGGTTGAAAGTGATACGTGTTTGTGATTGTTAAACAATCTGACCGTCTACACTGAACCGGCTGGCTCCCAGTCGGATGGTAACTTTCTCGTGCACCTCAGCCCAGAGATCAAGCCAAAGAGACGGTACGTGTCATGTGTCTCAGGAAGGCTGAATGAAACTAATCCCGAGATGGGATTTGCACGCGGCGCAGGGCCGGACTAGGCGAAGAGGAGGGGGGGGGGGGTTGCCAGTGGTGGCCCAGGGGGATGTCCCCCCTGGCGGCAGGGGCGGATCAGTTCATTTTATGACTGGGTTTTTTCAAAAGTATATTGTGAAGATATGGGTGTGAAGGCGCGAAGCGCCGAGCCGACGGCGCGAAGCGCCTAGCTTGCTAGGGGGGTCCGGGGGCATGCCCCCCCGGAAAATTTTGAAAAAAAGGATGCAAAATGGTGCAATCTGGTGCATTCTGAGGATGATCATTATCAGTTTCAGGCAGCAGATTTTGTCACTGATTAATACCCCCAAAATTGAAACTCAATGTAAAATAAAGAAATGCATACCTCATTCAATATTTTTATTTTTTGGCTGAGGGGGGAGGGGCCCGGAAACCCTAGAACCCACCCCCCCCCCCTCGTTGTGGGGGTCAGGGGGCGAAGCCCCCTGAAGCTGACGGGTAGGTCATATTCTGAGATAAGAAAATGGTCGCTCCTTGCATAAAACGGCATAAAATAAGCAATAATAAAAAAAATTAAATAAGTAAGGTACATGTTTAGGCTAGGGGGGGGGGGGGGGGTTGTGCAACCCCCATAACCCCCCCGGTAGTCCGGCCCTGCGGCCCAACTGAAATGAAAAGAATCTAGAAGGTAGCCTATATGTTATGCCAGGAAGATATGTAATGATCACTATGTGTCAATACTAATTAAGTGAGTCGCTTGGAGTGGAATACGCTCGGGTGACCGCCGGACTATGGTTATACAGTGGTTCTGGTTTTAAATACTTTTTCAAGTTTGTTTTTTTAAAGACGACGAAATGCATGGCATCACTGATGTCAGGTATTGAGCCGTCCGAGTCTGGAAGCATGAAATAAAAGCCACTGCCGGCTTTGAATTAAAAACTTTCCGTGATGCTGTGCAGTACAGTTTTGCATCTCCTAATTGTCAACGACGATAAATACGTCGTTGGCGGCGTTGCCCATCAAGTTCAAAAGAGATGTATTACTATTATATTATATACTATTACCATGATATTGGCCAGTAATTAAGAGTGACTGAGAAGAGCTGTCAGACTGGCCCACATTCCCCTCTTGTGTTGCTTCTTTCGTGTCTTCGTCGCTAACGTTAATCCGGCCTTTGGTCCCTTTTTAGGCACCGACGCAGAAGGGTCAGTCAGCGGCCGTGTCAATGATCACCGCCGTGACTCGGCCGGTGTCACGTTTTCATCTTTCGCCGTGTTGATGATATTTCGCTTCTCGGCCTCGTTGATCTAGTATAAACTCTACACTGACCAAAAAAACACCCTTCGATAGTACTGATGAGCGACGGGCGCTGTGGCGTGGTGGTAAGACGTCGGCCTCTTAATCGGAAGGTCGAGGGTTCGAATCCCGGCCGCGGCCGCCTGGTGGGTTAAGTGTGGAGATTTTTCCGATCTCCCAGGTCAACTTATGTGCAGACCTGCTAGTGGCTTATCCCCCTTCGTGTGTACACGCAAGCACAAGACCAAGTGCGCACGGAAAAGATCCTGTAATCCATGTCAGAGTTCGGTGGGTTATAGAAACACGAAAAATACCCAGCATGCTTCCTCCGAAAGCGGCGTATGGCTGCCTAAATGGCGGGGTAAAAACGGTCATACACGTAAATACGTGGGAGTTTCAGCCCACGAACGAAGAAGAAGAAGTACTGATGAGCGACCTTGTGTACCTTACATTCATGGGGCCAAATTTGTCCAACCAATTTGTTTTATTTAACTTAGAAATTTGATTCATCCTAAAATGTTTTCCTTCTTACTCAAGGGACGTAACCACTCAGTACACACGTTTTCGAAAAATTCGATTTTGGGGGTGAAATCTATTAAATCTTACCACCAATTTTCTTCACATGCAAGAAACTGACATGCTTTTCGTCCATGAATAATTTCACTTCTTAATTTTACCAGGAAACAACATTTCAGTCTTGAGTATATGTCGAGGGGGAAATATGTACACAGGCGAAAGATGAAATCGTGACACCGGGCAGCGGCCGGCGGATCATTTGATGGAAGGCTACTCAGCTGAAGTTTTTTTCTTTGAACTATACCTACAACGTATTTATCGTCGATGACAATAAGATGCAAAAATGCACACACTACTGAATTGAACAGCATCACGGAAAGTTTTTAATTCAAAGCAGTGGAGGCCGGGAAGGGTGGCTATCTCAGTGGATGTTTTATTTCGTTGCTAAGCCAGTCCACCAATTTCCCGGTGTGTAACTTCCGGCGGGTCGATGACCTTACCACCAAGCCAGGCGTTCGACTCATGGTTGCGATGATGATGAACGTTACAGTTGTGCTCAGCCTGTAGCTCACAGACTGCACACCACACAGTGATATTTATTTTGGTGAAAATACACAGTATGTCTTACCTGATTCTAGGTCCTGTGTCACAGTCACTTTCCAGAGGTAAGTCGGTGCAAGCATGTAAACAACCCACCACACTTGCGCAGTGCACAAGACGGAGTGTTTTTGTTTTTGCATACATTCAATGCAGATGAAAGCTTAGTAATGGATTAGGCTTTTGTTTCATGCTTCCAGACTCGGACGCTCGATAACATGATGCCATGCATTTCGCAAGTATCTAAAACCAGAACCAGTACTGCAGTAGATCGGATGCTTGACTCTCGTGCTACGTTTGTTGACTTTCATTAATATGTCACTTGCCCATTCATAAGTGGGAATGAAGTGCGTTTTCACCACCTCGTTTTCACATAACGGACTTAAACTGCAGTAATCGTTGTCTAAGATTGCTTGAACTTACTAGTTTTGACTGTTGCAGGTCGGTTGGTGTTGCCCGTTGTTGCAGGATGTTGCTGTAAATGCCACGCCAGAGTGTGTAGCAGGTCAGTGGGGTACTACCTTACCAGGGTTCCACATCACGTAGAATTAAGGGTATAATACCCTTTGACCCTCCAAGTCACGTACGAGATGCTCTCTGAAGAGGTATAAATACGTAACTGTTTTCTTCCAAATAGGTGAAAAAACGTACGAGTCAAACGCTGAAAGGGTAAAGCCTTTGCTAGTTTACAAGCAACAGCACGCAGGCCGCCTGCTCTACTGAGACCACTAAAGTACACGCCGTGTTCGTACCACTCCTCTGTCGACACTGGCACGCCGTGAAGCAGAGGTTGCCTCCCTTGTCCTCAAACTGCGCGATATCTTTAAACTGATCATCTCGATGGCACTGTTCGCTTTAGCCTATCCGGTGCTGTCGCCTGCTCAAAAAAATACCTCGCAAAACGAAAGAACAAAAAAAATGACATTTCAGGGATACACCGATTGTCACTCATACCCTGTGAAAAATCTGGAAGGGGTATAAAAACCCTTTACTTTTTTACTGAAAGGGTATGAATACCCTTGACTTTTGGGGTTGTGTCGAACCCTGCTTACTCCGAAAAACCCTGAAAACCCCATCTTAAACAACTAAATCTATTTTCAAAGTGAAGTTTTGGACATGTCTGTGAGAAGTCACGTCTGATTCCTGCAATATGCATCCTTATTTTTGTGTTTAGAGCCAAGCCAGATTTTTTACGAAGTCGATGCATCAATTTCAATGCAAGGGAGGTAATTCTTGTTACTGTAAAGCACAAGTATTGATGACGTCATTCACACATGGATACATACACGTGTGCGCACGAATGGGTAACTTCCATTAGTGATAAACCAAGTCGAAAACCATGTTCAAATCATAAACGGAAACAGCAATGACGCTCACATTGTCTGTTTTCAGTGTTTTTGTGCATTAAATTTCACTTCCTTCAATTACTTCCGCTCCTTCGTAAATCCTCACACAAACACAAAAACAAAGCCATGGACGGTGAAAGTTGCAGATGTAAGTTATGACTTCAATCCAATTCAACAAAACACGATCTAAGGACGATTTATCTTAGTTTCTGAGGAGTTTTTCTTTCTTTTTTTCTGAGTTACATTTTTTTTTTAAGGTTTTCAGGGTTTTTCGGAGAAAATTAGTACCGGGTCAGTGGGGGGTGAAGTTTACAAGGTGCCATATAGTTGTCACACCAGTGCAATGCTGGTGTTGTGTGTTTTGTAATCAGGTGATCAGTTGAGGATGAAAATACTATTACAGTAAAGCATGTAAAAGGACCTAAATACTACATGTAGTCTTTTAAAGGGTTCCAACAAAAATTAACAATCATGTGTATGCTGCAGTGTTTGCCCTTAATGTAGGCACTGCTGACGATGCTTCAACTTCAATCATAATGGTTTTATAACTTTTGGAAATAAGTCAGAGAGAAAACTTGCAATACAGTTCTATTGATTAAAGCTGATCTCTACAATTGGTAAAAGTTTTTACCAGCACTGTATGCGTACATGTAATACAATTTTTTTTCTTTTTTCACACAGACAAAAAACAACAAGAAAACAGTTTAAATGCAGGAGTTAAAAAGGGAAGAAAGAACATGGACAGCAATTTAAGAGCACATTGAAAAGGAAATCTGAGTAATCCAGGTACTGTAACAGATAAAAATGTCAAATCAGAAAGTGTAAAACAGGGTTAAGGTAAATAGGCTGTGTGTGACAATAGTATGCGTAACACAACGTGTGCTCCATTTCAGGGCCCTGTCAACGCAGACGGCACCATGGAACGGTCACACTCACAGAAAGCGAGAGAAATCTTCCCGGCCCCACAGACCTCACCAGCAACAGACACAACTCCAGCCGTTCAGTATACACAGCAGTTTCTTCAAGTCAAAATATCTCCTTCACTCAGGAACACCAGCCAGCTTGTTCGGTACAATCCACGATGACCGTCCCCTTCTCCGCCTCAGTTCCGCTATCAACGTCTGTGATGCTCGTTCTCTGTTTAGCAATTACATGGTAGCTAGTAGTTTCCACTCGTCTGGACTGCTTCTCAGAGAAGAGTCTAAGGTGGAGAAGTCAGTGAAGGCTCTAAAACAAAAGGTGGAGCAGGCTCTGAAGAAGGGAGATGCAGAGAAATTGGAACAGGAACAACAGGTGGCCAAGCCAGAAGTCGTGGCAGCTGCGCTTCCCAAGAAATCACTGGGGCAACGTTTTGTGGCAGAACTGAAGCACTACTACCATGGCTTTCGACTCTTGTTGATTGACATCAGGATTTGTATCCGTCTCCTGTGGAACATGGCCAACGGCAAATCTCTCACTCGCAGAGAAAGACGACAGGTGAGGGTCTTGTTTTCACTCCATAAATATCATATATAGTGTGAGATAGATTCTGAGTGTCTTTTGATAGTAAAGAGTCAAAATTCAGAACAGTCGTAAAAGTTAATCAAAAAGAAATAAAGAAAGTTTGTATTGTTCCCCTGTCAGGTTTTATTGTTTTGCTTTGAATTGTGAAGCACAGTGTATGTGTTTAGAAGAGTCTTCAAACTAACTGTAACTGTCATCCATTCAAATTAATGTATGATAAGTTTTTATGAATTCGAATAAGCATTTATATTTATTAATTTTTAAGGGTGCTGTGTATTACATCATTTGATAAGGAATTGGTATGATCTGTTTGCATTTTGACAGCGTATAAGCAATGGAACGCTAATTTAAGGTGGTCTTTTTACATTTAGTCACGTTTTGACTAAATGTTTTAACATAGACGAGGAATCCAGACGAGGATGGTGGTGTATGTGTGTCTGTGTGTGTGATATCCTGAGAGTTCCTGAGTATGATGTCCCCAGACGTGTTTTTTTCTATTTCTGTATGTCTTTGATGACGTCATATTCGGCTTTTTGTGAAAGTTGAGGCGGCCCTGTCTCGTCTTCCGTCGCGATATAACCTTCGTGGTTGAAAACGACGTTAAACACCAAATAAAGAAAGACTGTCTCGTCTTTATTTTTCAAGCAAATTGATTGAAATTTTGGTCAAGCAATCATTAAAATCCGGACTCTGGTATTGCATTTCAGTTCGGAAGCCCTAAAATTAGTTTGCTCATTAAAGTTGTCATTAAAATCCAATTTTCAGTAACATTTTTTAAAATGATGGTATCGTATTCTTCATCTTCTCCTGAAGATATGTCATGATTGCTCTAAAAATTTGCTCAGAATTAAAGAAAATAGGTTAAGTTAGTACTATACGGTTCGCATGCTTCGCAAAGATGAGCGTGACCCGTCTCCGTCTTCGGGTATGGTTAGTTGAGACTATCAAAATGTAGTCTAGGCGAAGACTGCTTTATGGTGTTGATCTTTTTGTTTGATTTCGACAGATTGACTAAATGTTTTTATATCGCTTCACACGACTTTTTTTCTTTTCGTGTTGTATTGTATTCATATTTTTGTGAAGAAGCTGCTTTCAAGAGAAGCTTGATGTTTCATGATCTGATAAACAAAGGGAAGTAAGCGCTCTAAATGCATATGACATGTGTAAACAAACAATGTGTACATGTGAAGGTGTGTGGGAAATATTTGTAATGTGATTACTCGGCTGTGAAACCCAACTCCTGTGATATGAGAGGGTAAATTTACATAGTGCAATATCATATTTGATTGTATCCCTTTTATGTTTTATGTTTTATGTGTGTCGTCCTATACAATTGTTGTTATAATCGTTTACAGGCAGACAGGGTGTGCCGAAGAAAAATTTCCATTTTTATGTAATATTTTAATGGACAATAAAGTGCTGTTATTGTTATTATTGTTGTTAATAGAGTAAGTGAGAGTTATTCGGAACCAGTCTCCTGGCACCTGAGAGAATAACCAGCATTGAAATGAACAAGCGACTTTGATCCTCATGCTTGACGTTTCAGTTGGTGCGCACGACGGCCGACCTGTTCCGGCTGGTGCCGTTCTCAGTGTTCCTGCTGGTGCCTTTTATGGAGCTGCTGCTGCCCGTCTTCGTCAAGCTCTTCCCCAGCATGCTGCCCAGCACCTTCGCCGAGGAGAACCAGCAGGTCAGCAACACTCATACATTTCTATATCATATCGTGTGTTTGTGTGTATCATGCTCTGGAGAACCAGCAGGTCAGCAACACTCATACATTTCTATATCATATCGTGTGTTTGTGTGTATCATGCTCTGGAGAACCAGCAGGTCAGCAACACTCAAACATATCTATATCTGTATCATGTGTTTAGCTATGTGTGTCGTGTTTAGAAATGTGTGTGGTGTTCAGCAATGAGTGTGGTGTTTAGCTATGTGTGTGGTGTTCAGCAATGTGTGTGGTGTTTAGCAATGTGTGTGGTGTTTAGCAATGTGTGTGGTGTTTAGCTATTTTAGCAATGTGTGTGGTGTTTAGCTATTTTAGCAATGTGTGTGGTGTTTAGCAATGTGTGTGGTGTTCAGCAATGTGTGTGATGTTTAGCTATGTGTGTGGTGTTTAGCAATGTGTGTGGTGTTTAGCTATTTTAGCAATGTGTGGTGTTTAGCAATGTGTGTGGTGTTTAGCAATGTGTGTGGTGTTTAGCAATGTGTGTGGTGTTCAGCAATGTGTGTGGTGGTGGTGGTGGTGGTGGTGGTCCCCCGCGGGTTAGGGGGAAGAATTTACCCGATGCTCCCCAGCATGTCGTAAGAGGCGACTAACGGATTCTTTTTCTCCTTTTACCCTTGTTAAGTGTTTCTTGTATAGAATATAGTCAATTTTTGTAAAGATTTTAGTCAAGCAGTATGTAAGAAATATTAAGTCCTTTGTAGTGGAAACTTGCGTTCTCCCAATAAGGTAATATATTGTACTACGTTGCAAGCCCCTGGAGCAAATGTTTGATTAGTGCTTTTGTGAACAAGAAACAATTGACAAGTGGCTCTATCCCATCTCCTCCCTTTCCCCGTCGCGATATAACCTTCGTGATTGAAAACGACGTTAAACACCAAATAAAGAAAGAAATAATGTGTGTGGTGTTTAGCAATGTCTGTGGTGTTCAGCAATGTGTTGTGTTCAGCAATGTGTGTGGTGTTTAGCTATGTGTGTGTTGTTCAGCGATGTGTGTGGTGTTTAGTGATGTGTGTGGTGTTTAGCAATGTGTGTGGTGTTTAGCAATGTGTGTGGTGTTTAGCTATGTGTGTGGTGTTTAGGAATGTGTGGTGTTCAGCAATGAGTTTGGTGTTTAGCAAGTGTTGCAATGTGTGTGGTGTGTTGCAATGTGTGTGGTGTTTAGCAGTGTGTGTGGTGTTTAGCTATGTGTGTGGTGTTTAGCAATGTGTGTGGTTTTTAGCGATGTGTGTGGTGTTTAGCAATGTGTGTGGTGTTTAGCAATGTGTGTGGTGTTTAGCAAGTGTTGCAATGTGTGTGGTGTGTTCCAACGTGTGTGGTGTTTTGCAATGCGTGTGGTGTTTAACAATGTGTGTGGTGTTTAGTAATGTGTGTGATGTTTAGCAATGTGTGTGGTGTGTTGCAATGTGTGTGGTGTTTAGCAATGTGTGTGGTGTTTAGCAATGTGGGTGGTGTGTTGCAATGTGTGTGGTGTTTAGCAATGTGTGTGGTGTGTTGCAATGTGTGTGGTGTTTAGCAATGTGTGTGGTGTTTAGCAATGTGTGTGCTGTGTTGCAATGTGTGCGGTGTTTAGCAATGTGTGTGGTGTTTAGCTATGTGTGTGGTGTTTAGCAATGTGTGTGGTGTTTAGCAATGTGGGTGGTGTGTTGCAATGTGTGTGGTGTTTAGCAATGTGTGTGGTGTGTTGCAATGTGTGTGGTGTTTAGCAATGTGTGTGGTGTTTAGCAATGTGTGTGGTGTTCAGCTATGTGTGTGATGTTTAGCTATGTGTGTGGTGTTTAGCAATGTGTGTGGTGTTTAGCTATTTTAGCAATGTGTGTGGTGTTTAGCAATGTGTGTGGTGTTCAGCAATGTGTGTGGTGTTTAGCAATGTGGGTGGTGTTCAGCAATGTGTGTGTGGTGGTGGTGGTGGTGGTGGTGGTCCCCCCGCGGGTTAGGGGGAAGAATTTACCCGATGCTCCCCAGCATGTCGTAAGAGGCGACTAATGGATTCTTTTTCTCCTTTTACCCTTGTTAAGTGTTTCTTGTATAGAATATAGTCAATTTTTGTAAAGATTTTAGTCAAGCAGTATGTAAGAAATGTTAAGTCCTTTGTACTGGAAACTTGCATTCTCCCAGTAAGGTAATATATTGTACTACGTTGCAAGCCCCTGGAGCAAATGTTTGATTAGTGCTTTTGTGAACGAGAAACAATTGACAAGTGGCTCTATCCTATCTCCTCCCTTTCCCCGTCGCGATATAACCTTCGTGGTTGAAAACGACGTTAAACACCAAATAAAGAAAGAAATAATGTGTGTGGTGTTTAGCAATGTCTGTGGTGTTCAGCAATGTGTTGTGTTCAGCAATGTGTGTGGTGTTTAGCTATGTGTGTGTTGTTCAGCGATGTGTGTGGTGTTTTAGTGATGTGTGAGGTGTTTAGCTATGTGTGTGGTGTTTAGCAATGTGTGTGGTGTTTAGCTATGTGTGTGGTGTTTAGGAATGTGTGGTGTTCAGCAATGAGTTTGGTGTTTAGCAAGTGTTGCAATGTGTGTGGTGTGTTGCAATGTGTGTGGTGTTTAGCAATGTGTGTGATGTTTAGCTATGTGTGTGGTGTTTAGCAATGTGTGGTTTTTAGCGATGTGTATGGTGTTTAGCAATGTGTGTGGTGTTTAGCAATGTGTGTGGTGTTTAGCAATGTGTGTGGTGTTTAGCAAGTGTTGCAATGTGTGTGGTGTGTTCCAATGTGTGTGGTGTTTTGCAATGCGTGTGGCGTTTAGCAATGTGTGTGGTGTTTAGTAATGTGTGTGATGTTTAGCAATGTGTGTGGTGTGTTGCAATGTGTGTGGTGTTGAGCAATGTGTGTGGTGTTTAGCAATGTGTGTGGTGTGTTGCAATGTGTGTGGTGTTTAGCAATGTGTGTGGTGTGTTGCAATGTGTGTGGTGTTTAGCAATGTGTGTGGTGTTTAGCAATGTATGTGCTGTGTTGCAATGTGTGTGGTGTTTAGCAATGTGTGTGGTGTTTTGCGATGTGTTTGGTGTTTAGCAATTTGGGTGGTGTTTTGCAATGTGTGAGGTGTTTTGCAATGTGTGTGGTGTGTTGCAATGTGTGTGATGTTTTTCAATGTGTGTGGTGTGTTGCAATGTGTGAGGTGTTTTTCAATGTGTGTGCTGTGTTGCAATGTGTGAGGTGTTTTGCAATGTGTGTGGTGTGTTGCAATGTGTGTGGTGTGTTGCAATGTGTGTGGTGTTCAGCAATGTGTGTGGTGGTCCCCCCGCGGGTTAGGGGGAAGAATTTACCCGATTCTCCCCAGCATGTCATAAGAGGCGACTAACGGATTCTGTTTCTCCTTTTACCCTTGTTAAGTGTTTCTTGTATAGAATATAGTCAATTTTTGTAAAGATTTTAATCAAGTAGTATGTAAGAAATGTTAAATCCTTTGTACTGGAAACTTGCATTCTCCCAGTAAGGTAATATATTGTACTACGTTGCAAGCCCCTGGAGCAAATGTTTGATTAGTGCTTTTGTGAACAAGAAACAATTGACAAGTGGCTCTATCCCATCTCCTCCCTTTCCCCGTCGCGATATAACCTTCATGGTTGAAAACGACGTTAACCCCTTCACTGCCCACCCCGTATGTAATACGTGGTCATTTTTGGTTTGTCGTACGCCCATAACCGTATTTCATACGTGAGATTTGTGTCACCAACATTTCAGGACATTTCTGAAAACTAAATGGGAGGTAACCACTGTCCAAGTACTTGTAGGGGTTCTAAACATAGTTCTTTCCCATAGACCGTTCGGATAAGTTCCTAAAGTTGCTACCACGTTCTACCACGTGTTGAAAACTGTGTTAGCATTCTCGCCATTCACAATGGCTGCCGAAAGTCGGACCTCAACTCGTAGACCTGTTTTCAAGCGATACAGTGTTCTGGAAGCTGTACAAGAAGTGATTTATGGATTACCACACAGAAGAATACTTTTATGGGCTGTAATGTGAGTACCTGATGTTTGACACCAGTTTTAGCAGTGTTTTGTGTGGTTTTACGTGCTGCAATGTGTGTCACTGTGTGTGTGTAAGTCCGGAAACTGTAATTTTGGACGAAAATGGTCATTATATCAATTTTTACTATAACAATCACAAACAAAGTCCAATGATCATGTCATCCTATAATAGCCAAGGGTATAAGCAAAACACATGCCAAAGATCTAAGAGATATCTCAATAAATGATCGAGCAGTGAACAGATTAGTGAACCTACCGAAGAAAGCGAAATTTTGCCCTGGCACACAGCAATACCAAAATGATGTTATACTGTGGCAGTGAAGAGGTTAAACACCAAATAAAAAAAGAAAGAATGTGTGTGGTGTTTAGCAATGTCTGTGGTGTTCAGCAATGTGTTGTGTTCAGCAATGTGTGTTGTGTTTAGCTATGTGTGTGGTGTTCAGCGATGTGTGTGGTGTTTAGTGATGTGTGTGGTGTTTAGCAATGTGTGTGGTGTTTAGCAATGTGTGTGGTGTTTAGCAATGTGTGTGGTGTTTAGCAATGTGTGGTGTTCAGCAATGAGTTTGGTGTTTAGCAAGTGTTGCAATGTGTGTGGTGTGTTGCAATGAGTTTGGTGTTTAGCAAGTGTTGCAATGTGTGTGGTGTGTTGCAATGTGTGTGGTGTTTTGCAATTTGTGTGGTGTTTTGCAATTTGTTTGGTGTTTTGCAATGTGTGTGGTTAGCAATGAGTGTGGTGTTTAGCAATGTGTGTGCTGTGTTGCAATGTGTGTGGTGTTTAGCAATGTGTGTGGTGTTTTGCGATGTGTGTGGTGTTTAGCAATTTGGGTGGTGTTTTGCAATGTGTGAGGTGTTTTGCAATGTGTGTGGTGTGTTGCAATGTGTGAGGTGTGTTGCAATGTGCGTGTTGTTTAGCAATGTGTGAGGTGTGTTGCAATGTGTGTGGTGTGTTGCAATGTGTGAAGTGTTTTGCAATTTGTGTGGTGTTTTGCAATTTGGGTGGTGTTTTGCAATGTGTGTGGTGTGTTGCAATGTGTGAAGTGTTTTGCAACTTATGTGGTGTTTTGCAATGTGTGAGGTGTGTAGTGTGTTGCAATTTTTGTGGTGTGTTGCAATGTGTGTGTTGTTTTGCAATTTGTGTGGTGTTTTGCAATGTGTGTGGTTAGCAATGAGTGTGGTGTTTAGCAACGTGTGTGCTGTGTTGCAATGTGTGTGGTGTTTAGCAATGTTTGAGGTGTTTTGCGATGTGTGAGATGTTTTGCAATGTGTGTGGTGTTTTGCAATGTGTGTGGTGTGTTGCAATGTGTGTGGTGTGTTGCAATGTGTGTGGTGTTCAGCAATGTGTGTGGTGGTGGTGGTGGTCCCCCCTTCATGGTTGAAAACGAAGTTAAACACCAAAGAAAGAATGTGTGTGGTGTTTAGCAATGTCTGTGGTATTTAGCAATGTGTTGTGTTCAGCAATGTGTGTGGTGTTTACCTATGTGTGTGTTGTTCAGCGATGTGTGTGGTGTTTAGTGATGTGTGTGGTGTTTAGCAATGTGTGTTGTGTTTAGCAATGTGGGTGGTGTTTAGCAATGTGTGTGGTGTTTAGCAACGTGTGTGCTGTGTTGCAATGTGTGTGGTGTTTAGCCATGTGTGTTGTGTTTAGCAATGTGTGTGGTGTGTTGCAATATGTGTGGTGTTTAGCAATGTGTGTGTTGTTTAGCAATGTGTGTGGTGTGTTGCAATGTGTGAGGTGTTTAGCAATGTGTGTGGTGTTTAGCAATGAGTGCGGTGTGTTGCAATGAGTGTGGTGTTTAGCAATGTGTGTGCTATGTTGCAATGTGTGTGCTGTTTTGCGATGTGTGTGGTGTTTAGCAATGTGGGTGGTGTTTTGCAATGTGTGTGGTGTTTAGCAATGTGGGTGGTGTTTTGCGATGTGTGTGGTGGTCAGCAATGTGGGTGGTGTTTTGCGATGTGTGTGGTGTTTTGCGATGTGTGAGGTGTGTTGCAATGGGTGTGGTGTGTTGCAATGTGTGTGGTGTGTTGCAATGTGTGTAGTGTTTTGCAATGTGTGAGGTGTGTTGCAATGTGTGTGGTGTTTTGCGATGTGTGTGGTGTTCAGCAATGTGGGTGGTGTTTTGTGATGTGTGTGGTGTGTTGCAATGTGTGTGGTGTGTTGCAATGTGTGTGGTGTGTTGCAATGTGTGTGTTGTGTTGTAATGTGGGAGGTGTTTAGCAATGTGTGTGGTGTGTTGCAGCAAGAGAAGCTGAAGAAGCAGCTGAAGGCCAAGCTGGAGCTGGCCAAGTTCCTCCAGTTGACCATTCGGGAGACGGCTCTTCAGAAGAAGAAAAAGAAAGGCAGTGCTGCGGAGGAATTTTCCAACTTTGTGGCAAAGGTCAGTAGAGTGTTGAGAGGTTATTGTCTTTGTGGGGTATACAGACCTGGGAACCCATACGATGTCGCCATATTTTGTACGCTCGATTGTCTAGAATACGATCAGTACAGTCAGTTGAAAAACAACAAGTCGCGTAAGGCGAAAATACAATATTTAGTCAAGTAGCTGTCGAACTCACAGAATGAAACTGAACGCAACGCAACGCAGCAAGACCGTATACTCGTAGCATCGTCACTCCACCGCCCGTGGCAAAGGCAATGCACGTGGAATGGACAAGAAGAGCGGGGTATTCGTTGCGCTGAGAAGGATAGCACGCTTTTCTGTACCTCTCTTCGTTTTAACTTTCTGAGCGTGTTTTTAATCCAAACATATCATATCTATATATTTTTGGAATCAGGAACCGACAAGGAATAAGATGAAAGTGTTTTTAAATTGATTTCGGGGAAAAAAATTTGATAATAATTTTTATATATTTAATTTTCAGAGCTTGTTTTTAATCCGAATATAACATATTTATATGTTTTTGGAATCGGCAAGTGATGGAGAATAAGATAAACGTAAATTTGGATCGTTTTATAAATTTTTATTTTTTTTTACAATTTTCAGATTTTTAATGACCAAAGTCATTAATTAATTTTTAAGCCACCAAGCTGAAATGCAATACCGAACCCCGGGCTTCGTCGAAGAGTACTTGACGAAAATTTCAACCAATTTGGTTGAAAAATGAGGGCGTGACAGTGCCGCCTCAACTTTCACGAAAAGCCGGATATGACGTCATCAAAGACATTTATCAAAAAAATGAAAAAAACGTTCGGGGATTTCATACCCAGGAACTCTCATGTCAAATTTCATAAAGATCGGTCCAGTAGTTTAGTCTGAATCGCTCTACACACACACACACACAGACAGACGCACATACACCATACCCTCGTTTCGATTCCCCCTCGATGTTAAAATATTTAGTCAAAACTTGACTAAATATAAAAACGACGATAGACTGCTTTTCTTCACAAGTGCATTCCGAAGCCGATATAGTATTTTGACTCATGATGACTGTTTTTGTCAGTAAAAATTGAAAGAAGCATTTGCTTTAAATGTATTGGTAAACTTAATAAACGGTGTGACGGACGCGTGTGAAGCACGTTTTAATAATGCATGTTCAAATGCTGTGTGGAGTACGCTCATTTTTCTGAAAATACACCAAGTTTGTTTGAGAATACTTTATGTGCAAAAGAGGGGTTCCCAGGTCTGAGTATAGCTAGCAGGGGTTGCTGTGTTTACAACACTGATCTTCTTACAAACCTTGTGGCTCTTTGTTCATAACTCAAAATAATTTGAAGTAAACATCTCAGTGGTACAGGCCAAAAATGTGGTCTTAGTTTAAAATGATAGCTATAGTTTAAGACAACTTGAGGATGCTCTCGGATATTTTGGGCTTAGGCCTTGCTATTGCTTGTATTCATCAGCAGTGATATATCTGTTATGTTTTATCTGTTATGTTATATCTGTTATGTTAGATCTGTTAGGTTGTATCTGTTATGTTATATCTGTTATGTTATATCTGTTATGTTATGTGTTATGTTGAGGCATTGCACATCGCTCAGACCGCACAAAACATACAGTCCTGGGCCCGCTACACAGCAGCTCACAGTATACGTTCTGTACGTTCAGCGTATACTTTCTGGTGGTATCAGCGAAAAATCCTTATTGGAACTACCAGCTGAACGTATACGGTCTCTTTAGATAGATAGATTGACGTGACGTCACACGGAAAGAACGGAAACTCGCAGTAAAAGAAAAAAGTCGCATATTTCAAAAACAAAATTTCCGAGGTCTGGCTATTCCTAATCACACGTCTCTCTCTCTCTCTCTCTCTCTCTCTCTCTCTCTCTCTCTCTCTCTCTCATGGGGTGGAAGATGAATACCGTCTCTGGGTCTGCACATAGAGTTGACCCGTGCCGTCCCGGCCCGGATTCGAACCAGCGACCTTTCGATCACAAGTCCAGTGCTCTACCACCTGAGCCACCCGGGCCCCCGTAATGTATCTGTTTCCGATAACAGTTTTATACTGTCACTCCTCATCAGTCATCGGAGACATCGCTTCGAACCATACTACAGTATACGCTGACAGCACACACAGTGTATGTTCCCCTACTGTTCAGCGAGAAAACATACATACGTTATGTCTGCTTATACCGAGGTGCAATGGGTGGTTATGTTATATCTGTTATGATATGTCTGTTATGATATATCTGTTATGTTATATCTGTTATGATATGTCTGTTATGATATATCTGTTATGTTATATATATTATGGTATATCTGTTATCTTCTTCTTCTGCGTTCGTGGGCTGAAACTCTCACGTACACTCGTGTTTTGCACGAGTGGAATTTTACGTGTATGACCGTTTTTACCCCGCCATTTAGGCAGCCATACGCCGCTTTCGGAGGAAGCATCCTGGGTATTTTCGTGTTTCTATAACCCACCGAACTCTGACATGGATTACATGATCTTTTTCGTGCGCACTTGGTCTTGTGCTTGCGTGTACACACGGAGGTGTTTGGACACCAAGGAGAGTCTGCACACAAAGTTGTCTCTGAGGAATAAATCTCTCGCCGAACGTGGGGACGAACTCACGCTGACAGCGGCCAACTGGATACAAATCCAGCGCGCTACCGACTGAGCTACATCCCCGCCCGTATATCTGTTATGATATGTCTGTTAGGTTATATCTGTTATGTTATATCCAGTGTTGTTGCCAGGCCTCGGTCTTCGGTCTCTGACGCATTCCTTTCTGATTTGACGCATTGGACCTAGCCTTGTCCGGTCGATGGACCGATAGTTTTATGTTTTGGTGGTCAACTGACCGATACATATTCGTACTTCTTCTTCTTCTTCTGCGTTCGTGGGCTGAAACTCCCATGTACACTCGTGTTTTTTGCACGAGTGGAATTTTACGTGTATGACCGTTTTTTATCCCGCCATTTAGGCAGCCATACGCCGTTTTCGGAGGAAGCATGCTGGGTATTTTTGTGTTTCTATAAACCACCGAACTCTGACATGGATTACAGGATCTTTTTCGTGCACACTTGGTCTTGTGCTTGCGTGTACACACGGGGGTGTTCGGACACCGAGGAGAGTCTGCACACAAAGTTGACTCTGAGAAATAAATCTCTCGCCGAACGTGGGGACGAACTCACGCTGACAGCAGCCAACTGGATACAAATCCAGCGCGCTACCGACTGAGCTACATCCCCGCCCACATATTCGTACAAGGCGGACAAGGTCTGCAATGAATGGAATGGGAGTTGCAAAGTCGAAAAACAAACTCCGATCGAAATGCTCATGTTCGCTACGAGTGAAAATGCACTCGGTGCCTAGTCAGTGTCTGTCGTCATTGACACTCGAGGCTGCGTTTACGGAAATACTCGATCCAGCCGGTGTACCTATTTACCGAAAACGGCGCAAACAGCGGAAAGTTCATCAATAAATACTACAGCATGGTAATGCGAAGATCCGGCAGGATCCCTACATTCGCACACCGGGCACTGTATTGGAAAAGGTAGGCCAGGAATGTCAGGCTCTTTCTCCTCGCAAAGTTTATGGTTTATTGCATGTATCAAAGGTATAATAATAATAATAAAGTGTATTTATATTGCGCCTATCCCTTATAAAAAACAAAAATATTTGGCTCTAAGCGCATTACAACATGTGTAGGGACTTGGTACAATCAAGTCTGACAAATACAATAACACAATATACAGTCGGTCTCTTGGGTAAAAATGGGAAAAGCAGCTTCGACATTTAAACACTGCTACTAAAAAATCCTCTAACAATGCATACTGCTTTACAATGTGCATTTATGTATAAATAGAGTTAAAGAACATCAAGTTAATAGGAATTAGAAAAGGTTCTTATGATAAAACTATCTAGCGAATGACGAAGAAGAAGAAGAATAAAACTATCAATGTCAATGTATAACAAGTCATTCAACGTAAATGGCCAAAGAACAACAACAAAACAATAATAATAAAACAGTTATACTCAATGGCTAATAACGAGGCAGAACTAAATAGTATCGACACAAGATTAAAACAAAACATATTCCTGGAGACACATTTATACATGTATCAAATAATCAATATACAAAATACAGCCCTCGCACACTCGCACACACACGCCAAGGCACGTGTAGTCGCACTCATACACCGCGACAGCTATCGCGCGCACGTACAAGGGAAAAAACATGGAAATAAACAAAGAAACAGGCACATGAAATAGCAACCCGTCCCCAGCCGGTCCACAGCGCGCTACGATGGCAAGTGACAGTATGGTATGGCGGTACAATTTGGACCTATTGTTTATTTAAAGCCAGGACATTTGGATCTATTTTTTTGGGGGGGAGGGGAGGTCCAAATGACCTATTGTCTTCTTAGGCTGGCAAAAACACTGTATATCTGTTATGTTATATCTGTTATGTTATACAGCAGTCCCTCTCATGAACGGACACCCTTGGGCCATAGCAAAACTGTCCGTACATTGCAGGTGTCCGGTCACGGGAGGGGTGACCACACCACCCCCTCCCCCATACACTCACACAGAGACACACAAACAACAGGATTGAGTCTATGCTAATCACTTCTTGTGGCTTCTAAACAATAACAATAAACTCCTAATACTTCTTTAAACGTTCTGTAAAAAGGATTTGTATGAAAAGCGTTGAAAAGAAGAGATAAAATAAATCCTCAAGGCAGTGAACACACTCACCATGCACTGACATACGAAAGCAGCCACACAAACACAGCACAGAGGAGCGTGTGCAGATGCTTTGCAAGAATAAGCTTGAAAACCAGTTTGAATAAATAGCAGCAGATAGAGCTGCATGTCATAATCAAGTAATTTATTGACTGCATGCCGATCATGTGGCATGGCAGTGACTTTTCACTCTTCAGTGGGAAATACACTGTACATAACACAGCTCCCACTCTCCCTCACTAATGCCTACCCCAAGCCGTGACAACTGATGCTTGGAAATTGTGTGGAAGAGTACACCTCTCTATTTCTCTCCAATGCTCTTCCTGCTGACATGCGGTGACACCGGACACCCCACAGAGTTTAGCCAGCTAACCCTCCACCCCCCCCCCCCCTTTCTCTCTCTCACTCCCAGCCATGTACTGTTGGGGGCTGTGGCCAGAGAGGCCAGCTGCACTGTTCACTCAGAGCAAAACCAGTTGACTGTGTCGTAACTTTTGACAAAGCAAGACAACTGAAGGGTTCATAGATTAGGCAACCGACTCACTTGTCAAGGCTGTGGGGAAACAAGAGTATCTTGTCAATGAAAGAGGTTACACACAGACACACGATGGGTACACGTGCACTCAAGTTATCAGTGACTGTCATCACACCATTGCGGCTGTGATCTTTGTACCAAGAGCCGGACTGCTCTGTTATCGATTTTGTTGTGGTGAAAATGTGACGATGGTCTGTCCGTACATTGGAGGTATGACCTGCTGTTGGGACCGAAAATGAGTGTCCGCGTCCACGTTTTGCAGGTGTCCGTTTAAGGGGGGGCTAATATAGAAGGAAAACACTCCGTGCCGAGCAAATGTGTCCGTACATGTCAGGTGTCCGCTCACGCCGGGGGCCGTACATTGCAGGGACTGCTGTATCTGTTATGTTATATCTGTCAAGATATGTCTGTTATGTTATATCTGTTATGTTATATCTGTTATGTTATGTCTGTTATATGTCTGTTATGTTATATCTGTTATGTTATATCTGTTATGTTATATCTGTTATGTTATATCTGTTATGATATGTCTTATTTTATCTGTTATGTTATAGCTGTTATATGTCTGTCATGTTATAGCTGTTATTTTATAGCTGTTATGTTATAGCTGTTATATGTCTTATGTTATATCTGTTATGATATATCTGTTATGTTATAGCTGTTATGATGTATCTGCAATGTTATATCTGTTATGTCATATCTGTGAATTTACAGTCGTGGTCGTATCAATGGTGTTAAAGTCAAGAGTGCTGCAAAATGGTGTTTCAGATCCGCAGTGAAGGGATCCGGCCAACCACGGACGAGATCCTCAAGTTTGCCAAGCTGTTTGAGGACGAGATCACACTGGACAACTTGTCGCGCCAACAGCTCCAGGCGGTGTGTCGCGTGCTGGGCATCCAGCCAATCGGCATAGACGCTCTGCTCAGGTTCCAGCTGGACATGAAACTGCGGCAGTTGAAGGCTGACGATAAGGTGTGGCTTGTTATCTGCTTTGGTGGTGCGGGGATATAGCTCAGTTGGTAGCGCGCTGGATTTGTATTCAGTTGGCCGCTGTCAGCGTGAGTTCGATCTCAGGTTCGGCGGAAATTTATTTCACAGAGTCAACTTTGTGTGCAGACTCTCTTCGGTGTCCGAACCTCCCCCCGTGTACACTACATTGGGTGTGCACGTTAAAGATCCCACGATTGACAAAAGGGTCTTTCCTGGCAAAATTGCTTAGGCACAGTTAATAATTGTCTACCTATACCCGTGTGACTTGGAATAATAGGCCGTGAAAGGTAAATATGCGCCGAAATGGCTGCAATCTACTGGCCGTATAAAATTTCATCTCACACGGCATCACTGCAGAGCGCCTAGAACTGTACCCACGGAATATGCGCGATATAAGACTCATTGATTGATTGATTGATTGGTGCGTTGGTGTTTTTCTTGTCAATTGTGTGTGCCATGAAATAGGGGCTAGAAGCTGAAGCAAGTACGCTTCTTTCCTTTGCATGTCTGTTTGCTTCATCATTCAGTCTCCGTCTCTCACATCCTACCACGCACCTTGCCCCTAAGTTAAGTTACAGTCACACTTTTCTGAGTTGCTTCAGTCCTACTTGCTGACATCTCTACACTCTGTCACGGTCACTGCATTGTCTGTGTGTCACGGTCACTGCATTGCCTGTGTGTCACGGTCACTGCATTGTCTGTGTGTCACGGTCACTGCATTGTCTGTGTGTCACGGTCACTGCATTGTCTGTGTGTCACGGTCACTGTCACTGCATTGTCTGTGTGTCACGGTCACTGCATTGTCTGTGTGTCACGGTCACTGTATTGTCTGTGTGTCACGGTCACTGTATTGTCTGTGTGTCACGGTCACTGCATTGCCTTGTGTGTCACGGTTACTGCATTGTCTGTGTGTCACGGTCACTGCATTGTCTGTGTGTCACGGTCACTGCATTGTCTGTGTGTCACGGTCACTGCATTGTCTGTGTGTCACGGTCACTGTATTGTCTGTGTGTCACGGTCACTGCATTGTCTGTGTGTCACGGTCACTGCATTGCCTGTGTGTCACGGTCACTGTATTGTCTGTGTGTCACGGTCACTGCATTGTCTGTGTGTCACGGTCACTGCATTGTCTGTGTGTCACGGTCACTGCATTGTCTGTGTGTCACGGTCACTGCATTGCCTGTGTGTCACGGTCACTGGATTGTCTGTGTGTCACGGTCACTGCATTGTCTGTGTGTCACGGTCACTGCATTCAGGCATGGGAATTGTCCGCCGAATGGCGGATTTCCGCCGAATTTTTTTTTTGTTCCGCCGAAAATGCAAAAGTGTCCGCCGAAAATTAAAGGGGGGAGGCACACAAAAAAAGCACCGGTTACTTTGGCCTTTGCGCAAAAGCCCGCGAAAACTTTCCGTACTTTGTTCACGCACTGCTACCGCCCGCCTCAGTTACATTTTCCTGTTTGTCTCAACAGATACATTTTTTTACAAATTTAAACCATATATAATACATGTAAGCAAAATTTGGTACATTTTTGTACTAAAAACTCTGATTCTAAAAACAGAATTTAATGGCAAACTTGGAGCTCAGATGACACCAGATTGCACCATCTGGGTTCTTTGGAGAAAAAAAATTTCCGGGGGGGCATGCCCCCGGACCCCCCTAGTAAGGCTAGGCGCTTCGCGCCGTCGACTTGACGCTTCGCGTCTTCAGTTATAAATTTTCCGCCTTTTTTACAATTTTCAATTCCCATGCCTGTGCATTGTCTGTGTGTCACGGTCACTGCATTGTCTGTGTGTCACGGTCACTGCATCGTCTGTGTGTCACGGTCACTGCATTGTCTTTCTCTTCGCCAGATGATCAAGAAGGAGGGGCTCGACTCCCTGACGATGAATGAGCTGCAGGCAGCCAATCGAGCGCGAGGGATGAGAGCGCTGGGCGTGTCGCATGAGCGACTGACGGAACAGCTACAACAGTGGCTGACCCTGCACCTGGAGGAGCAGATCCCAACGTCGCTGCTGTTGTTGTCCAGGGCCTTGTATCTCCCCGAGACTCTGTCCACTGAGGAACAGCTCACCGCAACCATCACTGAACTGACAGCCAAACCTTCCACGGTGAGTTGACTTTTAGGCTCATTTTGCAATAACGAGATAAATCGTATAATTTCTTTCTTTTCTACCTGATATAGACTGATTGGCTGAATTTTGCACAAGCATTTCATGGAGGTTGGGTCAAACTTCATTGATGAAGTGTACTGCACACATTTTAAAGTTATGCATACACAAGCACACACATATTCACACACCTATGCACACAGATAAACGCACACACACACACACACACACATGCGCGCGCACGGAGGTATGTGTACATACAAACATACATGGATAGAGACATGCTTTCACACACAAAGAGTGATGCAAATGAAACCTAAGCACATCACCTAGAAAAAAGCAGCAACTGATATTATCCGTTGTTTGGCCAGACGGAGGAGGTGAAACTGAAGGCGGCAGAACTTGCTGGCGAGGACGTGGACAACAAGACGAGACTGGACATCATCAAACACGAGGAGGACATCATCGCTGCGGAAACCAAGGCACGACAAGATGAAGAGGCAGCCGAACAAGAGGAGAAAGCACGGGTGAGCTTTGCTGCTTCTGTTCCACAGGGCTTTTGTGGCTCAACTTGTTTCTGATTGTTGATGGTTTGTGTGTGTGTGTGTGTGTGTGTGTGTGTGTGTGTGTGTGTGTGTGTGTGTGTGTGTGTGTGTGTGTGTGTGTGTGTGTGTGTGTGTGTGTGTGTGTGTGTGTGTGTGTGTGTGTGTGTGTGTGTGTGTGTGTGTGTGTGTGTGTGTGTGTGTGTGTGTGTGTGTGTGTGTGTGTGTGTGTGTGTGTGTGTGTGTGTGTGTGTGTGTGTGTGTGTGTGTGTGTGTGTGTGTGTGTGTGTGTGTGTGTGTGTGTGTGTGTGTGTGTGTGTGTGTGTGTGTGTGTGTGTGTGTGTGTGTGTGTGTGTGTGTGTGTGTGTGTGTGTGTGTGTGTGTGTGTGTGTGTGTGTGTGTGTGTGTGTGTGTGTGTGTGTGTGTGTGTGTGTGTGTGTGTGTGTGTGTGTGTGTGTGTGTGTGTGTGTGTGTGTGTGTGTGTGTGTGTGTGTGTGTGTGTGTGTGTGTGTGTGTGTGTGTGTGTGTGTGTGTGTGTGTGTGTGTGTGTGTGTGTGTGTGTGTGTGTGTGTGTGTGTGTGTGTGTGTGTGTGTGTGTGTGTGTGTGTGTGTGTGTGTGTGTGTGTGTGTGTGTGTGTGTGTGTGTGTGTGTGTGTGTGTGTGTGTGTGTGTGTGTGTGTGTGTGTGTGTGTGTGTGTGTGTGTGTGTGTGTGTGTGTGTGTGTGTGTGTGTGTAATTTGTGTAACTCTTAACCCCTTGACTGCCAGGTATGTTTGTATCTCTGGGCATTCCTTGGTGCCAGGAAGAAATGAAGTGAACACCCCCTGCATTTTTTAAATCATCAGTACTCGGTTATATCTTAACTGACGAACTTGAAAGTTTTGAATTCCGTTTTCATAAATTGCGTTTGTTATTTTGTGAAATTGTCACACCCAAGTGTCTTTCACGGTCACAACCAACAGTATCAGTGAGCATGTCAAAGGGCAGGGGATGGTGGTTCTCAATCATCATTATCACTTTCAAACAAGCCTTCCTCTTCACTTCCATCCCATTTTGGATCTCTTCCAACTCTTAAAGAATAGTATACCTCCAACAAACAATCACCACCCAGTGCATTAGATGTGCTGGCAGCCATTCTGGTGTTTGTGTTCTCCAGCCTGACTTATAAACCATTGTTTAAATTACATATTCTTACCCAACTCACATAGATAGATAGCAATAACTTCATTTTGTTGCTAAGGTATTGAAGCACTCATCCGTAGTAACACGGGGAGGTAACTCTTAAAAACAAAACTCTATGCCATATAAGGCATGGTCCATGGTAGTTACCTCCCCTACCGGTGTCCTGCGCATGCGCCGGACATACACCGGTGACACGCATTCCTTTTCCTTCAACCCACGTTGCATGACGTGTTTTGAGGTGCTCAGGGTTTTTCTTAAGCCATCGGCCTATCTCTCAGGGAAGGCCATCGAATCTTGGTAACATATCAACGTCCTTCTTCACTTCTTCAAGAATTGGTGAGAGCGTTCCTACATATATATAACGAGAAGATTTCTTAGCGTTTTTGAACGTTTTGCCACCTGTCTTTTGTAACAGTTATTCGCCATGTTGACTTTCAAAATGGCCGACAACCTACACATAAAGAGAGAACTTTGCAGATTTGCTCACCTTTTTCTCAATCGGGCAAAACGGTGAAAGCTGGCGCTAATCCACGAACTTCTTATACTATTCTTAGGTCTCAAAGTTCTCAAAGTTTTCTTAGCAAGAAGCCGTCTTTAGTTTGGAACTTTACCCTGATACGCAGCATTTTATTCTATTGTTGATAGATACCTCTTCTCCCTCAGTTGACATTTCAGCTTCGGTTAATAACCACAGGTGTTACAACCATGATGAAGTTAAGCCAGAGGATCTGCTTGCCTTTTTGTCATCGTTTATTCTGAGGTTCAGGGCATGTTAACTGCTGATTGTAAACAAATAGCAAGTTAGGCTTCTCTGCTGCTCCCTGCAGGAGTAGGTAATGCACTGTCGCTCGCACGGGTTCGTTCCGAATCTTCTGCAACCATTACGTCTATCGACGTTGTTGCAGAGCCGACAGATGTGTTTAGTTCGGCGTCAGGTTTACCTGTCAACGAACTTTTGTCTGCCTGTCAGACATCAGCACTGCCCAGTCCTCTCGGCGCTTTAGCGTCGCGGGCGGTGTTTTTGCGCTCTCGTACGGGGTCAGAGCTTTGGCTCGCCTTGGCGAAGAACAACAGCCTTTGGCAACGGTTCCGCTCCGGTGGATTTGCATACCAGCCGAATGGTTCCTCCCACACGATACCCTTACGACCTTTCATGGCACGGGGCGGAGTGTGAAGAGCATGTGTCACTACCTCTCTTTCTGGTCTCGCTGCTGCGTTTCCGCGATCAGGTAGTAGGACAACAGCGTCGCCCGGTCACCTTTTGGGCGGGCTGATGCTTACCAATCCACTGCTGGATCTGCTTCCGTGGTCTCGGTTTCCGGTGGCAGGATGGTATGCCTTTGGCTTCCGGATTTCGCTTTCGCGACTTCCGGTAACGCTTTCCGCTTTAGCGGATTTGCACACCAGCCAAACGGTTCCTCCCACACGTTACCCTTACGACCTTTCATGGCACGGGGCGGGGTGTGAAGAGCATGTGTCCGCTACCTCTCTTTCCGGTCTCGCTGCTGCGTTTCCGCGATCAGGTAGCAGGACAACAGTGTCTTCTGGTCACCATTGTTGGGACTGGTTGGGGCTGATGCTTACCGATCCGCTGCTGGATCCGCTTCCGCGGTCACGGGTACCGGTGGTAGGATGGTATAGCCTTCCGCCAATAACACTTCGGTGTTGGCGGTCGGCACTCATCAGCCTCGGCTTTCGGTTTCGCTTCGGTGGTTTCTGGGTGGTTGGAGGCTGATACTTACCGATCCGCTGCTGGATCCGCTTCCGCTTCCGCTTCCGCTTCCGCGGTCGAGTTTCCGATGGCAGGATGGTATCGCCTTCCGCCAATAACACTTCGGTGTTGGCGGTCGGCACTCATCAGCCTTTGGCTTCCGGTTCGCTTCGGCGGTTTCCGGCGCCGTTGTACAGGCTACAACCATTTCCGCTTCCAGTTGTTCAGCTGGCATGAGGCAGGTCGATGGAGGATCCGTTCAAGGATGTCCAACTTCCGGGGGGTTTTCCCAATCATTTCCGGCTTCGGCCGATGTTGCCTCTGCGGGGTTGATTTCCGGATAACACACTTTCGATGATCGTTGGGATACTCCGGAACAGGATGATGAGGATGTGGAAGACGATGCCTCTGAGGCAGATGGGGATGCCCCTTTTTCGACTTCCGGTTGGGGTTCAACGTCTTTGATTTACACGTCACATTGGCAGGCTTGGACCAAATGGCGTAATGTTAACGGAAAGAACTCCACTTCTTCCCGTTCAATGCAGGTGGCAAACCACCTATCCTGGCTTTCTGACCAGGGAATTTTCTCCTACTTCGTTGAAGTAAGACGATACGCGATATCAGTTACACTGATAGGGAGGCCCGGCGGCCATTTTCATTTTTAACGTTTTTTCCATAACTTTGGCCATTCATAAATCAACGAATTATGTCTTTATTCTTCTGAAATTTTGTAGATATGCTTAATATAATATTGTCTATGGGATCCGAAAATTTTAGGGATGTAGCTCTATTGGAAATTTAGTTAGGAAGCACCAAAGTCGGGGAAAATGTCCATCAAACCAACCCCAGACCACCTTAGAAAAAGTTGTGCAGAGCACTAAACACAAAAAAAGTTCTTTTTCATCAACTGTTTTATTAATTGTACTTATTGAATGTTAAAACGCATGTATATAGAAATTATTTGCGAAAAAAGTAGTTAATGAAGTCAATTTAGCCAAATTAAAAAATGGCCGACATCTTCTGAATACTCTTATTTCTCAGATATGCAGATCTTCACTTTAACATGATTTATTCACCTAATATAAACATATAATATATCAAATTAAAGGAAATTAGCTGCTCTTCATAGTTAAGACATACTCAATCAGATTTGATGGGGAAAAATATCAATTTTAGTTAGAATAATGAAAAAGTAAATATTACGTCACATAAAAATTCTTTCAAAAACCATTAAAAATAAAAAGTTTGTTCAAAGCAGAGACACCAACGGCAAGTCACAAGGATACTATTTGTTATATGAACCAAACTAAAAGAATAAAGTAACCAAATAAGTCTTAAAAAAAAAAAAAAAAAAAAAAAGTTTAAAAAAATCAAACGGCGGATCTGTCAACTCAATTTAGCAGCACAACCAGTGCATAACTTCTTTTTTTTAAATCACAAAAGGATAACACCTCCATCATGAAGTACATTAGAACTTTCAATAACATACAGTACTGTATGTGCAGCTTAATCACAGCACACAAAAAGTCACAAGTGTTGACGTGGCATTATGACAACTGACATTTGGGGAGAAAAACATGCATCACTTACCTCTAGCAAAGTGGGATACTGTGCATCTTTGCAAAAGCCAAATACAAACCGCCAATGTCCTTCACTGATTTCGACAGGATGAACCTCTTCTTCTCACATGGCACCAGTGCAAGTCCACTCAGAAACACACTCCCGGCATCGGTCACCAACACGTCCTTCTTCGATGGGTAGAAAAACTCTGTACAATCTGGAACAGGGACTTTGTGGCTGGTTGGGTGGAGGTACTGGATCGTGGCTTTGGTGGGTGACTTGATCGACTTTACAGTCCCAGGGTACCACACCCCACCGGCAAAAGCCACCACAACACACTGTTCCTCTTCAAGAAAATGAAATCTTTGTTCCGGAGCCACATCGTCCAATTCCTCCTCGTCTGATGACGGTGTTTCCTCTGAACTGGACCCACTGCTGCTTACATCCTGGGCGGCCCTGTCAAATCCAGCAACAGTGTCACGTGATGGGACGGTAGTGTCCATGTTGGCCTGAATAAGCTCCAGGAGCCTGGCCTTCCTTTCGTGAACTTTCAGGGTGAAATATCCTCTAGTCAGGTCAACCTGGCACACTGTCACGCCGATCCCAGAGAGACTACCCCACATCTGGAGCTGTTCCGTCAGTGCAGGGCCCTTGAGGTGAGTCACATCTGGCGTTCGGATCAGCTTCCCTGACATGACCTTGTTGATGATGTCCTGTTGCTGCTCGTGTTTCTTTGCGCGGTTAGTGCGCCGGGTGTCAGCCTTCTCGCGCCTCTCCTCCAACGCAGGTCGCCAAACCTTGAGCAGCTGGTTCTCCTTCGTGCCGGCCTCCTTCCTTGCACGCGCCCCAGACTTCCTGGCAGTGGCAACCATCAGCTCCTGGATGGCAGCATCCTGCTGGAGAACGTAGGCCACAGGCTTGTCACGCTTGGCACAGACGATGGCACTTGTGTTGACAGGGTTCCTCTGGGGGTTCATGGTCTGCTGTCTGTCAAGCTGGCCAAACCCACTTTCCACAGTGTCGTTTGTTGCAGTCCCTAGCAGTTGTCCTGCTTGAACCGCACTCTCTGATGGGGTGAAGTAGAGGCCGCCTGGTAGGTGCTCCTCCGCATGGGCCTGAAGCTTCTGTTTCCCTGCTGCTGCCATGATCGAAAGAACATGAGTGACCTGAAACATAACCAAAACAAACATAAATAAATAAGAAAGATCTATAACAAAATGTGTGTACCTACTACCTGTTTCAAAAGTAAAATACACTGCTTCTAATTCTATATATATCAAGCACAAAGTAAAACTAAGCTTCATTATGGCTACATTTGAGTATACAGTTATAAATAATAGTCAGACATAAAATCCTTACCTTCTCTAGCTGCTGTCTGGCCATTTCTTGAATCCGAGGAATGTACGGGCGGTAGGGCTCTGTCTCCTTGATGGCGCCGGCCCAGATGTCGGGATCCTCTTCAAGTAGAGCAGCTGGGTTGTCAACGTAGGACATCAGTTTGATGGTAGCAGTCATGTAGAAGTAGTTCATGTCCAGAGGGTTCTTGGCAGACTTTGCTCTGGACAGGAGTGGCTGGCAGACAAAGAAGTGGAGCAGAGCATAGGCACAGAGCTCAGCTTCGACGTCAGGACTGACGTAGCCCTGGAAGACTGACTGCTCGAGCCTGTTGAACGAGGCTGCACCTTCCTTCCCGTCTTTCAGCTGCTGAAGGTAGACCATGACCAGGTCTTTGGACATGAGGGTTGGGGTAGCGTTCATGAAGAAGACGATGTACCTGTTTCCAACAATGGGCTGGAAAAGGCGAGCAGCTGTTCCCCTGTACACCTCCTGGTCCTGGTCAAGGCAGTACATTTTGAAGTCGAGGCCGCGGCCGTATTCCTTGCGGGACTGGGTGCAAAGCAGCTTGTTGACTTCGTAGATCTGCTTCTTTGCACCCTGAAGTTTCCGAGGGTCAGCGTCAGGAGAGAGGGAAGCAGCCGCAGCAGCAGACATCGCAGACGCCATGTTGTTGACTTTGTGGGAGGCACAGGTAAACTGAAAAACCTGCGCCCGCTCTGTCTTCTGCTCCTCTGTCAGTTCCTCCCATCCTGGCGATTGATGCAGCAGCCTCCGCTTCTCTTCGATGAGCAGTTTTGTAACTTGCTGCTCATTTGCAGCTCGGTCCGACATTCGGGCGGTCACTCTGGTGATGGCAAACGTGTCCTCAGTTGCATTCAGGCCCATCTCATCCGCCAGTCGCTTCAAGTCAGCCATTTGTTCAGTGAACTGCTGCACACAGTCCATAGCCTTCCCCGAAGCAACTGGTGACACAGTCAGTGTGAAGGTCTTGGGTCCTGAATCACTGTCCAACTTAAGGACATGCATGCCCCAATGAATAAGCGACTTAGTCGTTCCATCAGAATGGTGACCAAGGTTGCCATTCTGAAGTGCCAGTTCATAGCACGCCCTGACTTTCACAAGCTGGCCTGCCTCGGTCACCATCCTCTGGGCTGTTGATCTTGACGGCAGCTTGAGGTGCTCTGCATCAATCTGGGTGGTGTGCGTCAAGACTGTCCTAACCACGTCCTGAATCGTGTTCGCAGACACGCCCTTTGCCAGCAAATCGTAGTACAACAGTCGCACATTTGCAGTGTAAATCCCGTTGTTCTGGGTGCTGATGGTCTGGAGGTCCTCTAAAGCTGTGCGCAGCTCAGCTTCTGTCTGCGTTCCTGCAGCCACCTGCTGTTCCAGCATGGCTACAATCTCCTGATAGTAGGCGTCACCCGCCTCCTTGTCTGTCTCCAGCTGTTGATGTGAAGCGGCCGCCTTCTCCTTGAGGTTGATGATGCTGTCCTGTTTGCGGTGGGTCGACATGCGCAGCTTGTTGGCCCGTTTCTCCAGGGAATCAACTTTCTCCCTAAGTCGCTCGTTTTCATTCTCGCCGGCCTCAAACTGAAGACTCAGCTGGTTGAAATCTTTGGTGAGCACCTTACTCTTCTGCACTAGTCCTGCAACTATCTTCTCGTGAACTTTCCTGTCAACAGTTCCTTGTTTGAGAGTTTTAATCTTATCTCTCAGGAACTTCACCTTGGTTTCGAGTGCTAGAGTCTTTTTCTCCAGCAGTTTCCTCTCTTTTAGAATTCCCTTGCTGTCCTTTGACATAAAAGATGACAGTTCCTTAATCTTTTCTTCCAGAGAACTGTTCAATCTAAGCTGTCTGTCAAGTCGGTAGGCAAGCAAATCTTTTTCGGTATTGCAGCTCACCAAATCCCTGTCGAATAAAGTCTTGCCTTGACGAAGAACAATCTCACAGTCACTCTCCGGCACGTCGACGGCACAAGGAGCAGGGATGGTTGAAGGGGCCGGCTTCTCTGGAACAGCCACTATTCCATCTTGTTCAGAGATGCATTTTGACAAGACGTCAAGTTTCCACACGAAAGGCTGACACAAAAAGTCAAACAAGGCCGAGCAGTTCTTTTCAGTTGGTCGTTTGTTGTAGTTACTCACAAGCTTGACGTAAACCTTTTTCACACGCCCACACTTTGCTTGCACGGAAGTTTGAGACCTGGAGTTGAACGCCTGAGTGGTGAACTTCATCAGCCAGAAGTGAAGAACTTCGAAGTAGCGACTAAGACAGGAGTCGTCCGGAAGAGTAACTTTGCCACACTTCTCCACATTCTCAGCCGAGAGCGTGAGAGAGATGAAGTCCCCATTTGTGATGTCTCGCAGTGTGCCAGCATTCTCCCCCAGTGGTCCTGATTCAGTTGTTAAGCAGCCGCTGAGAAGAGAGGTTCCAGGTACAAGTGAAAACTTGGTTCCAACAGCCTTCTGATCAGGGATGCAAACAATCTGAAAAACAAAAGAACATAAAACATAAAACAACTATATATTCACTAGAATGAATACCCGCTTCGCCGGGTAGCCGGCTTCGCCGGGAAGAAGTACTTAGAGCCGTACGCCGAACTATGGACCCGTCAAGCTTAGGTCCCTCCCAGATTCGTGGAATGGGAACAGCACGAAAATGATTCAGTGGCCATAATGCCATTCCTGACCATATCGAGTCCCATCCTTGTCGACGAATGTAACCGTGTTAATCACCTTTGGAGGCGAACTCCACTCAAACAGGACTGAGCAAGTTATGGCTTCTCAAAGGAAGGCCAGTACATAAAATTACACAAAAGCCGCCAGACCACATCACAAACAGAACTGAAGAATGCACAGGTGTTGCTTACATAGAGACACACACACTCACACACACACACACACACAAACACAGAGAAGCCGTATCTATAGAGAGATAGATGACAGTGTATTTTTCGCGTGGCTATAAATTGATTCGACCTTTGCACTTTTACAGTGAGGATAATTTACGGGTCCAATTTACGTTCTGTACACTGCGTTGACCTTCTAAAAATAGGTAACAGTAACAGAACGCCGGGAATATCCGAAGACGCTCAGCGCAGTGGACAGCGCAGTGTAGTAACTTACAACTGAACGGGAAAGCCACACGAAGGAAGGGAGATAAACGCCAAACACTGGAGAAGATAAGGAAGAGTTACTTATAATGGTGAAATGAACACAAAAACGAAAATGAGTTCAGCGCTGCGCGCTGAGAGCACTTGTTGAAATATCTCATCGATGATATTGTGTCCGGGGTGTAGCTGAATACGGTGTCCAAATTTGAAAAAGATCCACCGAGAACTTTGGCGTTGTGATGTGGTGTAGCGGCTATGGTGTGTCGGTATGGGGGCCCGGGTAAGCTGAGGTGGAACCAAAATAGCTGAGGTGGAACCAAAATCGGTTCCGCGCTGCGCGCTGAGAGCACGTGTTGAAATATCGACCAGGTTGTGTCGTGTCCCGGGTCTACTTGAATATGCCCACCAAATTTGAAGCAGATCCATCGAGAACTTTGGCCGTGCATCGCGCACAGACACACAGACACACAGACAGATACACAGACAGACACACAGACACTAGTCGTATATATATATAGAAGCCTAAAAAAATATTAATAGAAACACAACATTTTGTCTTTCTTTCTAATTAATTCACATACGACAGTGAAAAGATGTAATAATAATAATAATAATAAATGAGCATTTATATAGCGCAACATCATAACTTTACAATTATGCTCTTTGTGCTTGACACATTTGAAATTAAAACACAGTTATACAAGCATTTACATCTACATTCATAGTCAACAACGCTTAATTAAAAGCATACACCATCAAACATACATTACAAAAGATTCTTCCACTAACTAAGTAATAAAAACATGAATAAAATAGGTAGTGAAAAATCACTAAAACAACAAATACACTACATGTAGCAGTGTCTCCAGCTGTATGGTAGTATCCCAAAAAGAACAGGAGTTGATCCCTTATTTACCAATAGTAACAACAACAATCTAAATCATTTCCAGTCATGATTCATATTCAGCAAACTTCTTCTTCTACGTTCCCGGGTAAGCTTATTCAGCAAACAAAACTGGTACAGTAGTCAGTACTCAGTAGCTATTGTGATATGACACGTTTCATTCCTGAAGTGCCACTCTGATCTATTAGATTTGTTACCATCCAGAAGAAAATATCAAATTTACAGATTTATTGTAAATATCTCATCAATCTTATGTTTAATGAGATTCAGGATGCGTTTACTTAAGCTTACTTTAAAAAACAAAACACAGCTCGATCAGCGAAACCTCGGGATTGTCCGACAGTGGTATCGCCCAAATACCGGGGATGATGATTTCCACATCAAAATCGAATATGTTGCATCTAAGCCGATTTACAAAAACAATTTAACCTTCGATAGCTTGAAACACTAGAACTTAGTTATAATTTGATTTTCATTTAAAACTAATGCATATTTCGACAGAGAAACAGTTCAGATCAAATACATACCCACTCGACGCCCCCACAGGCACAGCAGTTAGTTGACTCGCCCGCCATTACACATTCTGCAGCTTGGAACACAGCAACTCAGTCTCCACTCGGCTTTGTCAGGAGTGCGATTCGACGCTCAAATTCTCGTCTTGAAAACGCTCGCGTTGAAAAACCGCTTCGATTACAAATGAGAAACTTTGGCACAAGAAAATTCAAGATGTTGACGATCATACGCGATGCGTTGAACTTCGAACGATGAATGGAACAACCGTGAGCTCTTCGTTTGAAAATGGTTCGTGTGTGATATGCTACAGTGCTTCCCATTGGTTCAACGCTTGATATGACGTAAACAAAGGGGAGATCGTTACTTGTGCCAAGTTTCATTGGTGAATTATTTATAGTTTGCAAGCGCGAACCAACCAAAAACGGGATGTTTTGGGACCGATTTAGAACAAAGCCGTGGCTTGGGGCCAAATCGCTGCACAGCGAGCCAGCGGCTAAGTCCGACGCACGCGCGCGACGCTTTGGGGCATTTTACCCATCCAAATACAACTATGTTAACACATTTTTTGCACATCAAACTTAGATGAGTGTACTAAGATGACTATACTCAAGAGCAATCATACTTTATTTGTTTCTAATAAAAATTCAAATAAGCACAATTTTGAGTTGAAAACAGCTCTTTGTACTCTCTGCTTGACTGCCGGGGCCGCGGAGAGCGTGAGCCTCCCTAACACTGAAACAGCTAGGTCGCACTATTTCACTTGAGGGCGTTATCGCCAGCGTGATTAAGGGAGCCTCCCTTCGGTTTGCTGAAAACAAATCTCCCGTCCCGACTTGGGATTTGCTCCTAGTTTTGGAGTATTTGAGATCGGATTCTTTGAGCCGTTACAAAAAGCTAGCCTTGCTAATCTAACACGGAAAGCGGTCATGCTTACTCTACTAGCTTCTACTAGAAGTGGGAGTAAGTGCATTGTCTGTCTGGTTTTGCTATAGACATCTCTTTGGAGAAAGACGGATCTATGGCGCTTAGGTTTCGTTCAAATTTTCTCGCAAATAAGCAGAAACCGGATAAACCAGCTCCGATATTAGAATTCAAACCGCTGAGCAATATTTTGGCTCCGTTAGAGCCATTTTTAACCATTTGACCATTTGAGTTTTGAAAGCTTTTTTGACTCGCACTGTTCCGTTTAGATCATCAAAACAAAGGCTCTTGTGCATATCCATCAACACTGATAGAGGCAATGACTTAGCGAAGTCAACCTTAGCTAGATGATCTGCCACATTGAGTAGGCATGCCTACAAGTTGTGGCAAGAAAAGGGGGGGGGGGGGGGGCAGTCAGTCCTTCCTCTTCAGGCAGCACGGACTCAAGAAGTCAGAGTGTGGGCCTCTTCTTTAGCTGTACTCAAGTCTGGAAGACTTGCAGAAGTTATGAATGCAGCTTATTGGACGTCCAAGGACGTATTCATGAATTCTATCTGCGGGATATTTCAAGTACCCACCATTATAGTACACATGGTTTGCCAGCTTTAGTCGCTGCCGGACAAGTACTTACAAGATATTGACTGTGAATATTTCCCCACCACCTTAATTAGCAATCTGCTATCTATGTGAGTTGGGTAAGAATATGTAATTTACTATAAAGTTTCAAAAGTAAACTTTGATTTAATTAATATACTTACCAACTCACATACTGAATTCCCTCCCAACCTGCCCCGCATATTGTGTTTAAAGGGGTATGTGTTTCAGAACGGAATGAGTGTCACCGGTGTATGTCCGGCGCATGCGCAGGACACCGGTAGGGGAGGTAACTACCATGGACCATGCCTTATATGGCATAGAGTTTTGTTTTTAAGAGTTACCTCCCCGTGTTACCACGGATGAGTGCTTCAATACCTTAGCAACAAAATGAAGTTATTGCTATCTATCTATGTGAGTTGGTAAGTATTTTAATTAAATCAAAGTTTACTTTTGAAACTTTATAGTTCTCCAGCCTGACTTATAAACCGTAGTGTTCTCCAGCCTGACTTATAAACCATTGTGTTCTCCAGCCTGACTTATAAACCATTGTGTTCTCTGTCCTGACTTATAAACCATTGTGTTCTCCAGCTGACTTACAAACCATTGTGTTCTCCAGCCTGACTTATAAACCATAGTGTTCTCTGTCCTGACTTACAAACCATAGTGTTCTCTGTCCTGACTTACAAACCATAGTGTTCTCCAGCCTGACTTACAAACCATAGTGTTCTCCAGCCTGACTTATAAACCATTGTGTTCTCTGTCCTGACTTACAAACCATAGTGTTCTCCAGCCTGACTTATAAACCGTAGTGTTCTCCAGCCTGACTTATAAACCATAGTGTTCTCTGTCCTGACTTACAAACCATAGTGTTCTCCAGCCTGACTTATAAACCATAGTGTTCTCTGTCCTGACTTACAAACCATAGTGTTCTCCAGCCTGACTTATAAACCATTGTGTTCTCTGTCCTGACTTACAAACCGTAGTGTTCTCCAGCCTGACTTATAAACCATAGTGTTCTCTGTCCTGACTTACAAAACATAGTGTTCTCTGTCCTGACTTACAAACCATTGTGTTCTCCAACCTGACTTACAAACCATTGTGTTCTCCAGCCTGACTTATAAACCATAGTGTTCTCTGTCCTGACTTACAAACCATAGTGTTCTCCAGCCTGACTTATAAACCATAGTGTTCTCTGTCCTGACTTACAAACCATTGTGTTCTCCAGCCTGACTTATAAACCATAGTGTTCTCTGTCCTGACTTACAAACCATTGTGTTCTCCAGCCTGACTTATAAACCATAGTGTTCTCTGTCCTGACTTACAAACCATTGTGTTCTCCAGCCTGACTTATAAACCATAGTGTTCTCTGTCCTGACTTACAAACCATTGTGTTCTCCAGCCTGACTTATAAACCATTGTGTTCTCTGTCCTGACTTATAAACCATAGTGTTCTCCAGCCTGACTGGGTGGCCGAGTGGTAACGCACTTGCGAGAGGTTGCGAGTTCGACTCTGGGTCAGGGCGTTAGCAATTTTCTCCCCCCTTTCCTGACATAGGTGGTGGGTTCAAGTGCTAGTCTTTCGGATGAGACGAAAAACCGAGGTCCCTTCGTGTACACTACATTGGGGTGTGCACGTTAAAGATCCCACGATTGACAAAAGGGTCTTTCCTGGCAAAATTGTTTAGGCATAGGTAAAAATGTCCACCAAAATACCCGTGTGACTTGGAAAAATAGGCCGTGAAAAGTAGGATATGCGCCGAAATGGCTGCGATCTGCTGGCCGATGTGAATGCGTGATGTATTGTGTAAAAAAATTCCATCTCACACGGCATAAATAAATCCCTGCGCCTTGAATATGTGCGCGATATAAATTGCATAAAATAAAAAAATAAAAAAAATAAAAAATCCCTGCGCTTAGAACTGTACCCACGGAATACGCGCGATATAAGCCTCATATTGATTAATTGATTGACTAATGAACCATTGTGTTCTCCAGCCTGACTTATAAACCATTGTGTTGTGACAGCAAGTACAGGGGGAACGTGAGGCAGCAGAAGCGTTGGCAGGCCAGGCAGCCATGGATACCAAGACCGTGTCCACTGATGAGGCGCTTATTTCTGAGACTGCAGCAAAGTCTGAGGGTGAGTGTTGGACTTGATCATCATCATCATCATCATTATCATCATCATCGTCATGATCATTATCAACCTTATCATCATCATTTGAGTTTTTGGCAATTTTTCTGTGAAAGCTGACTTCATCACACATTAATGTAACCGACAAGGCGAAAGGACAGCCATAAAAGTGACAGTCGGACAATAGGAGGAGGGAGGGATGTATTAGATGTTGACAATAACACCAGGAGGTCAACACCAGGAGGTCAGCTGTGACTGGAGCAATTCTGTAAACTTTTAAAAATCACAACTCTAAACTTTCTTTTCGATTTATTGACTGACCTAGATCACATCTCTAAACTTTCTTTTTGTTTTATTGACTGACTTGGACCACAACTCTAAACCTTCTTTTTGTTTTATTGACTGACCTCCAACAAGACCACAACTCTAAACTTTTTTTTATTGACTGACCTAGACCACAACTCTAAACTTTTTTTATTGACTGACCTAGATCACAACTCTGAACTTTTTTTTCGTTTTATTGACTGACCTAGACCACACCTCTAAAACTTTCTTTTCGTTTTATTGACTGACATAGACCACAACTCTAAACTTTCTTTTCGTTTTATAGACTGACCTAGACCACACCTCTAAAACTTTCTTTTCGTTTTATTGACTGACCTAGACCACACCTCTAAAACTTTCTTTTCGTTTTATAGACTGACCTAGACCACACCTCTAAAACTTTCTTTTCGTTTTATTGACTGACATAGACCACAACTCTGAACTTTCTTTTCGTTTTATTGACTGACTTAGATCACAACTCTAAACTTTCTTTTCGTTTTATTGACTGACCTAGACCACAACTCTAAACTTTCTTTTCGTTTTATTGACTGACCTGGATCACAACTCTGAACTTTCTTTTCGTTTTATTGACTGACCTAGACCACAACTCTAAACTTTCTTTTCGTTTTATTGACTGACCTAGACCACAACTCTAAACTTTCTTTTCGTTTTATTGACTGACCTAGACCACAGCTCTGAGTCAGTAGTGAGCAGTGTCCATCTGCACGGACAGTCAGGTTGAGTTCCAGTCAAAAAGTGTAACATTGTCACTTTCTTGAACGTCTTTTGAACTAGGTTAGAAGATGGTCTGTTTCTGATTCATATTACTCATGACGAAGGTGAGTTGTATAAGCGTTTGTTATAAAACTTGTTACAGAGCTGGTGGACAAGGCCCCGGAGATGGTGGGTCTGCCGGGCGAGGACCTGAAGGAGCCGGCGAAGGAGAAGGGGAAGGAGGAGGGGGAGGAGGAGCACGTCACTGCCAAGGAGCTGGAGGAGATAGAGACGGCCCTGGAGGAGATCGCCGAGCACAAGCAGTTCAACATCAAGAAGGAAGAGTTGCAAGACTTGAAGCAAGAAGTCGATGAGTACAGAGAGGTGGGTGCCTGTGTCTGACTGTATTTGTAACAATGGTCAGACTGCATCAGCCTTAGGTGCAGGCATGCTCTCTGTTTGATTTTGATGATTTTAAAAGTTTGACATTGTTGTATCTAAGAAATAAGTGAAGTCATTCAAGTTTTAGAAAAATGTATTGTCTTTGTCATGATTAATGTGGTGTGGCCACTACTGGTGCCGATGATGTTCTTATACCCTTCAAAATATTCAACCATTGCTAGTGACAGTAATATGTAACTCCATGTTTGTGACTTTGGTCGTAGTGACAGTAATATGTAACTCCATGTTTGTGACTTTGGTCGTACATTGCAAGTGACAGTAATATGTAACTCCCTGTTTGTGACTTTGGTCGTAGTGACAGTAAGTAATATGTAACTCCATGTTAGTGACTTTGGTCGTACATTGCTAGTGACAGTAATATGTAACTCCCTGTTTGTGACTTTGGTCGTAGTGACAGTAAGTAATATGTAACTCCATGTTAGTGACTTTGGTCGTACATTGCTAGTGACAGTAATATGTAACTCCCTGTTTGTGACTTTGGTGTACATTGCAAGTGACAGTAATATGTAACTCCATGTTTGTGACTTTGGTCGTACATTGCAAGTGACAGTAATATGTAACTCCATGTTTGTGACTTTGGTCGTACATTGCAAGTGACAGTAATATGTAACTCCATGTTTGTGACTTTGGTCGTAGTGACAGTAATATGTAACTCCCTGTTTGTGACTTTGGTCGTACATTGCTAGTGACAGTAATATGTAACTCCATGTTTGTGACTTTAGTGTACATTGCTAGTGACAGTAATATGTAACTCCATGTTTGTGACTTTGGTCGTACATTGCTAGTGACAGTAATATGTAACTCCCTGTTTGTGACTTTGGTCGTACATTGCTAGTGACAGTAATATGTAACTCCATGTTTGTGACTTTGGTCGTAGTGACAGTAATATGTAACTCCATGTTTGTGACTTTGGTCGTACATTGCAAGTGACAGTAATATGTAACTCCCTGTTTGTGACTTTGGTCGTAGTGACAGTAAGTAATATGTAACTCCATGTTAGTGACTTTGGTCGTACATTGCTAGTGACAGTAATATGTAACTCCCTGTTTGTGACTTTGGTCGTACATTGCAAGTGACAGTAATATGTAACTCCCTGTTTGTGACTTTGGTCGTAGTGACAGTAAGTAATATGTAACTCCATGTTAGTGACTTTGGTCGTACATTGCTAGTGACAGTAATATGTAACTCCCTGTTTGTGACTTTGGTCGTACATTGCAAGTGACAGTAATATGTAACTCCATGTTTGTGACTTTGGTCGTACATTGCAAGTGACAGTAATATGTAACTCCATGTTTGTGACTTTGGTCGTAGTGACAGTAATATGTAACTCCCTGTTTGTGACTTTGGTCGTACATTGCTAGTGACAGTAATATGTAACTCCCTGTTTGTGACTTTGGTCGTACATTGCTAGTGACAGTAATATGTAACTCCATGTTTGTGACTTTGGTCGTACATTGCCAGTGACAGTAATATGTAACTCCCTGTTTGTGACTTTGGTCGTACATTGCAAGTGACAGTAATATGTAACTCCATGTTTGTGACTTTACTCTCACAGGACCTGCAGGACTTGAAGGAGGTGATGGTGCTCACTGGAGCGGAACACGACCCCATGGTGGAGTCCAAGGCCTCCCAGCGACTAGCCAAGCGTGTCGACCGCCTCATTCACCAGGCTGACACAGTGATGACTGAGCTACAGGCAGAGAAGGAGCGGTTCCAGGTCAGTGGATGAAGGGTATTAGGGGTGATGACTGAGCTGCAGGCAGAGAAAGAGCGGTTCCAGGTCAGCTGCTCACAAAAGAGGCGTACTGTGGTCGTAAATGGAGGGTGTTAGGGGAGGGGGGGAGATAGCTCAGTCGGTAGCGGCGCTGGCTTTGAAACCAGTTGTGCAGACTCTCATCGATGTCCGAACACCCCAGTGTGCGAGCAAGGTCACAGCAAATGTCTCGGGCCTTCGTAAACATGAATATATGCATGCAGGAAAAAGAAAACAAATATGGGTGGAGCGATTCTGTCCCAGGGATAGAAGCCTGAATATCCTTCAGGGAACTCCCCAAGGACAATCACACATACCAAACAAATACACCCCCCCCCCTCCCAAAAAAAAAAAAAAAAAAAAAACCGAATATATTGAGTGCCAAGTTACCAAATTAACTTTCTCACAAAGGTTATCACAGCAAGGCAGTTGCATTCAGTCATGTTCACACTCGGAGAAAATCCTGACTACAACAAAAAACTGCATGCTTGGAAGTGGTTTAACAGTTCAAGACTAAGCTTTTGTTAATCCAAATATAAAGATGGAAGAAAGATAATGGAGGGCAGTGACTGTGAGGGCAGAATACTGATGTCAAGTGGTTGTGTGTGTTGTGTGAATACTGATGTCAAGTGGTTGTGTGTGTTGTGTGAATACTGATGTCAAGTGGTTGTGTGTGTTGTGTGAATACTGATGTCAAGTGGTTGTGTGTGTTGTGTGAATACCGATGTCAAGTGGTTGTGTGTGTTGTGTGAATACTGATGTCAAGTGGTTGTGTGTGTTGTGAACACTGATGTCAAGTGGTTGTGTGTGTTGTGTGAATACTGATGTCAAGTGGTTGTGTGTGTTGTGTGAATACTGATGTCAAGTGGTTGTGTGTGTTGTGTGAATACCGATGTCAAGTGGTTGTGTGTGTTGTGTGAATACCGATGTCAAGTGGTTGTGTGTGTTGTGTGAATACCGATGTCAAGTGGTTGTGTGTGTTGTGTGAATACTGATGTCAAGTGGTTGTGTGTGTTGTGTGAATACTGATTTCAAGTGGTTGTGTGTGTTGTGAACACTGATGTCAAGTGGTTGTGTGTGTTGTGTGAATACTGATGTCAAGTGGTTGTGTGTGTTGTGTGAATACTGATGTCAAGTGGTTGTGTGTGTTGTGTCAATACCGATGTCAAGTGGTGTGTGTTGTGTGAATACCGATGTCAAGTGGTTGTGTGTGTTGTGTGAATACCGATGTCAAGTTGTTGTGTGTGTTGTGTGAATACCGATGTCAAGTGGTTGTGTGTGTTGTGTGAATACCGATGTCAAGTGGTTGTGTGTGTTGTGTGAATACCGATGTCAAGTGGTTGTGTGTGTTGTGTGAATACTGATGTCAAGTGGTTGTGTGTGTTGTGTGAATACTGATGTCAAGTGGTTGTGTGTGTTGTGTGAATACTGATGTCAAGTGGTTGTGTGTGTTGTGTGAATACCGATGTCAGGTGGTTGTGTGTGTTGTGTGAATACTGATGTCAAGTGGTTGTGTGTGTTGTGTGAATACTGATGTCAAGTGGTTGTGTGTGTTGTGTGAATACTGATGTCAAGTGGTTGTGTGTGTTGTGTGAATACCGATGTCAAGTGGTTGTGTGTGTTGTGTGAATACTGATGTCAAGTGGTTGTGTGGGTTGTGTGAATACCGATGTCAAGTGGTTGTGTGTGTTGTGTGAATACCGATGTCAAGTGGTTGTGTGTGTTGTGTGAATACTGATGTCAAGTGGTTGTGTGTGTTGTGTGAATACCGATGTCAAGTGGTTGTGTGAATACCGATGTCAAGTGGTTGTGTGTGTTGTGTGAATACCGATGTCAAGTGGTTGTGTGTGTTGTGTGAATACCGATGTCAAGTGGTTGTGTGTGTTGTGTGAATACCGATGTCAAGTGGTTGTGTGTGTTGTGTGAATACCGATGTCAAGTGGTTGTGTGTGTTGTGTGAATACTGATGTCAAGTGGTTGTGTGTGTTGCGTGAAGGCTGATGTCAAGTGGTTGTGTGGGTTGTGTGAATACTGATGTCAAGTGGTTGTGTGGGTTGTGTGAATACTGATGTCAAGTGGTTGTGTGTGTTGTGTGAATACCGATGTCAAGTGGTTGTGTGTGTTGTGTGAATACTGATGTCAAGTGGTTGTGTGTGTTGTGTGAATACCGATGTCAAGTGGTTGTGTGTGTTGTGTGAATACCGATGTCAAGTGGTTGTGTGTGTTGTGTGAATACCGATGTCAAGTGGTTGTGTGTGTTGTGTGAATACCGATGTCAAGTGGTTGTGTGTGTTGTGTGAATACCGATGTCAAGTGGTTGTGTGTGTTGTGTGAATACTGATGTCAAGTGGTTGTGTGTGTTGTGTGAATACCGATGTCAAGTGGTTGTGTGTGTTGTGTGAATACCGATGTCAAGTGGTTGTGTGTGTTGTGTGAATACTGATGTCAAGTGGTTGTGTGTGTTGTGTGAATACTGATGTCAAGTGGTTGTGTGTGTTGTGTGAATACTGATGTCAAGTGGTTGTGTGTGTTGTGTGAATACCGATGTCAAGTGGTTGTGTGTGTTGTGTGAATACTGATGTCAAGTGGTTGTGTGTGTTGTGAACACTGATGTCAAGTGGTTGTGTGTGTTGTGTGAATACTGATGTCAAGTGGTTGTGTGTGTTGTGTGAATACTGATGTCAAGTGGTTGTGTGTGTTGTGTGAATACCGATGTCAAGTGGTTGTGTGTGTTGTGTGAATACCGATGTCAAGTGGTTGTGTGTGTTGTGTGAATACCGATGTCAAGTGGTTGTGTGTGTTGTGTGAATACTGATGTCAAGTGGTTGTGTGTGTTGTGTGAATACTGATGTCAAGTGGTTGTGTGTGTTGTGAACACTGATGTCAAGTGGTTGTGTGTGTTGTGTGAATACTGATGTCAAGTGGTTGTGTGTGTTGTGTGAATACTGATGTCAAGTGGTTGTGTGTGTTGTGTGAATACCGATGTCAAGTGGTGTGTGTTGTGTGAATACCGATGTCAAGTGGTTGTGTGTGTTGTGTGAATACCGATGTCAAGTGGTTGTGTGTGTTGTGTGAATACCGATGTCAAGTGGTTGTGTGTGTTGTGTGAATACCGATGTCAAGTGGTTGTGTGTGTTGTGTGAATACCGATGTCAAGTGGTTGTGTGTGTTGTGTGAATACTGATGTCAAGTGGTTGTGTGTGTTGTGTGAATACTGATGTCAAGTGGTTGTGTGTGTTGTGTGAATACTGATGTCAAGTGGTTGTGTGTGTTGTGTGAATACCGATGTCAGGTGGTTGTGTGTGTTGTGTGAATACTGATGTCAAGTGGTTGTGTGTGTTGTGTGAATACTGATGTCAAGTGGTTGTGTGTGTTGTGTGAATACTGATGTCAAGTGGTTGTGTGTGTTGTGTGAATACCGATGTCAAGTGGTTGTGTGTGTTGTGTGAATACTGATGTCAAGTGGTTGTGTGTGTTGTGTGAATACCGATGTCAAGTGGTTGTGTGTGTTGTGTGAATACCGATGTCAAGTGGTTGTGTGTGTTGTGTGAATACTGATGTCAAGTGGTTGTGTGTGTTGTGTGAATACCGATGTCAAGTGGTTGTGTGAATACCGATGTCAAGTGGTTGTGTGTGTTGTGTGAATACCGATGTCAAGTGGTTGTGTGTGTTGTGTGAATACCGATGTCAAGTGGTTGTGTGTGTTGTGTGAATACCGATGTCAAGTGGTTGTGTGTGTTGTGTGAATACCGATGTCAAGTGGTTGTGTGTGTTGTGTGAATACTGATGTCAAGTGGTTGTGTGTGTTGCGTGAAGGCTGATGTCAAGTGGTTGTGTGGGTTGTGTGAATACTGATGTCAAGTGGTTGTGTGGGTTGTGTGAATACTGATGTCAAGTGGTTGTGTGTGTTGTGTGAATACCGATGTCAAGTGGTTGTGTGTGTTGTGTGAATACTGATGTCAAGTGGTTGTGTGTGTTGTGTGAATACCGATGTCAAGTGGTTGTGTGTGTTGTGTGAATACCGATGTCAAGTGGTTGTGTGTGTTGTGTGAATACCGATGTCAAGTGGTTGTGTGTGTTGTGTGAATACCGATGTCAAGTGGTTGTGTGTGTTGTGTGAATACCGATGTCAAGTGGTTGTGTGTGTTGTGTGAATACTGATGTCAAGTGGTTGTGTGTGTTGTGTGAATACCGATGTCAAGTGGTTGTGTGTGTTGTGTGAATACCGATGTCAAGTGGTTGTGTGTGTTGTGTGAATACTGATGTCAAGTGGTTGTGTGTGTTGTGTGAATACCGATGTCAAGTGGTTGTGTGTGTTGTGTGAATACCGATGTCAAGTGGTTGTGTGTGTTGTGTGAATACTGATGTCAAGTGGTTGTGTGTGTTGTGTGAATACCGATGTCAAGTGGTTGTGTGTGTTGTGTGAATACTGATGTCAAGTGGTTGTGTGTGTTGCGTGAAGGCTGATGTCAAGTGGTTGTGTGTGTTGTGTGAATACCGATGTCAAGTGGTTGTGTGTGTTGTGTGAATACCGATGTCAAGTGGTTGTGTGTGTTGTGTGAATACTGACGTCAAGTGGTTGTGTGTGTTGTGTGAATACCGATGTCAAGTGGTTGTGTGTGTTGTGTGAATACTGATGTCAAGTGGTTGGGTGTGTTGTGTGAATACTGATGTCAAGTGGTTGTTTGTGTTGTGTGAATACCGATGTCAAGTGGTTCTGTGTGTTGTGTGAATACCGATGTCAAGTGGTTGTGTGTGTTGTGTGAATACCGATGTCAAGTGGTTGTGTGTGTTGTGTGAATACTGATGTCAAGTGGTTGTGTGTGTTGTGGGAATACCGATGTCAAGTGGTTGTGTGTGTTGTGTGAATACCGATGTCAAGTGGTTGTGTGGGTTGTGTGAATACCGATGTCAAGTGGTTGTGTGGGTTGTGTGAATACTGATGTCAAGTGGCTGTGTGTGTTGTGTGAAGGCTGATGTCAAGTGGTTGTGTGTGTTGTGTGAAGGCTGATGTCAAGTGGTTGTGTGGGTTGTGTAAATACCGATGTCAAGTGGTTGTGTGGGTTGTGTTAATACTGATGTCAAGTGGTTGTGTGTGTTGTGTGAAGGCTGATGTCAAGTGGTTGTGTGGGTTGTGTGAATACTGATGTCAAGTGGCTGTGTGTGTTGTGTGAAGGCTGATGTCAAGTGGTTGTGTGTGTTGTGTGAATACTGATGCAGACCTGTTTACCCTCCCGGATTGTCCGGAATCATTACGGATTTGGGGTCTAAATTCCGGTATTACGGAAATCTACCGAAAATTCCGGAAATTGCGGTCGAGAGAACCTTTTCCGTGCGTGAAAATTCGAAGTCGAAATTGTGGTAGTCACCAGGACTGTGATTTCAAGGCTGACCGAAACAGCCTTTTCTGCGCATGTGCACAGCAAGGTATTTGTCGGATTCCGCGGTTTTGAGATTGACATTGGTCCGAAGGGTAATATAGGATCTCTGTGGGGACGAAATGCCAACCAAAAAAGCGAAAGTTGTACAGAAATATCGGCAAAACTATTAAGTCAAGTGGCTGTGTCTGGTGAAGGTTTAAGAAGAGCGAACCACATTCATTTTGGTGATCGACTTGAGATCAGTGCAACAACAAAGCTAAGTCAGTTAGAATACGAGTCACGTCGCGGCACGTGTCCCGAGGTTAGACGCAGTACACAAATGATGGAAACAAACAAAAACACGAAATTATGTTTGGCAAAACATGAGCCTGCTTCGCATCGAGTTTATTTGACCTAGGTCTCTACTTCCACAGAATCTCCCAGACCTGCGAACCGATCTCTCACTACGGTCAGTCGCGCCAGAGACATACTGATGTAGGTCTATGGTCGCGCTCATCAGTGACTTGCGCTGTTGCCGAAATTCAAGTCTTTCTGAGTCTAAAACTGATAGATCCATTAATATTTCTCCAATATAGCAAAGATCACAGTTCTTTGAATCGAAAAACTTACAACAAAATTTTTAAATGAAATAAACGAATCGGTCCTCTAAAATTAAAAGTAGCTTCTGGAGAGAGTTATTATGACTAGTTTTAATGCAGGATGTCTGATGTGACAGAATGTAAGGTGGTTTTGTTCACATGCATCTTGACTGTAAATAGTCCAAGGGCGGAGTAGGGGGGGGGGGGGTTATGTTACAGGGGTTCCGGACCCCCCCCCCCCCCCCCCCCTTGCTGTCAAAAAAGCAACAAAAAACACAAAAATTCAGTCTGTGGAGAAAAAAAAATTAAAACATTTTCTGTCTGTGAAATTTTTGTTGTTGTCGGGAGCAGATATCAATGAAGATAAATTGCCATTATTTAATACTAACTTTATAAGAAATAATGAGTGGCTGCTGACACCAGTTTATCATGTTTAAAATCAAGGATAAGCCACAAATTGTTAATAAAATAGCTAAAATTCTTCAGCCAGACCCCCCAACCCCTGGACCCCAGGTTGTACCCCCCCCCCCCCCCCCCCTCTAACCCTCTTGCTCCGCCCCTGAATACTGTTTTTTTTTGTTTTGTTTTTTTAGATAAAGTAAACTTGTCTTTGTTAACTTGCAGGTGTCTTGTGTTGTGTGTTTGTGGTGTGTGTGATCGAGCTTTTGTGTGTGTACTGTTAAACATGGTTAACAATTTTGTACTGAGGCTACTTGTTTTGCATGGTAGCGCGCGAATTAACGTGTCGTTTCATCGTTTTCAAGCTGGTTTATGGTTGATAAAAAAATTACTCAAAGATGCCTCAAATTACGGAAAAGTACCAGTTGCATTCCTGATTTTCATTTGAGGGGGTAAACAGGTCTGCTGATGTCAAGTGGTTGTGTGTGTTGTGTGAAGGCTGATGTCAAGTGGTTGTGTGGGTTGTGTGAATACCGATGTCAAGGGGTTGTGTGTGTTGTGTGAATACCGATGTCAAGTGGTTGTTTGTGTTGTGTGAAGGCTGATGTCAAATGGTTGTGTGGGTTGTGTGAATACTGATGTCAAGTGGCTGTGTGTGTTGTGTGAAGGCTGATGTCAAGTGGTTGTGTGGTTGTGTAAATACCGATGTCAAGTGGTTGTTTGTGTTGTGTGAAGGCTGATGTCAAGTGGTTGTGTTGTGTGAAGGCTGATGTCAAGTGGTTGTGTGGGTTGTGTGAATACCGATGTCAAGTGGTTGTGTGGGTTGTGTGAATACCGATGTCAAGTGGTTGTGTGTGTTGCGTGAAGGCTGATGTCAAGTGGTTGTGTGAATACAGATGTCAAGTGGTTGTGTGTGTTGTGTGAAGGCTGATGTCAAGTGGTTGTGTGTGTTGTGTGAAGGCTGATGTCAAGTGGTTGTGTGTGTTGTGTGAATGCTGATGTCAAGTTGCTGTGTGTGTTGTGTGAAGGCTGATGTCAAGTGGTTGTGTGTGTTGTGTGAATACCGATGTCAAGTGGTTGTGTGTGTTGCGTGAAGGCTGATGTCAAGTGGTTGTGTGAATACAGATGTCAAGTGGTTGTGTGTGTTGTGTGAAGGCTGATGTCAAGTGGTTGTGTGTGTTGCGTGAAGGCTGATGTCAAGTGGCTGTGTGTGTTGTGTGAAGGCTGATGTCAAGTGGTTGTGTGTGTTGTGTGAAGGCTGAAGTCAAGTGGTTGTGTGTGTTGTGTGAAGGCTGATGTCAAGTGGTTGTGTGTGTTGTGTGAATACCGATGTCAAGTGGTTGTGTGTGTTGCGTGAAGGCTGATGTCAAGTGGTTGTGTGAATACAGATGTCAAGTGGTTCTGTGTGTTGTGTGAAGGCTGATGTCAAGTGGTTGTGTGTGTTGTGTGAAGGCTGATGTCAAGTGGCTGTGTGTGTTGTGTGAAGGCTGATGTCAAGTGGTTGTGTGTGAGTTGTGTGAAGGCTGAAGTCAAGTGGTTGTGTGTGTTGTGTGAAGGCTGATGTCAAGTGGTTGTGTGTGTTGTGTGAAGGCTGATGTCAAGTAGTTGTGTTGTGTGAAGGCTGATGTCAATTGGTTGTGTGTGAAGGCTGATGTCAAGTGGTTGTGTGTGTTGTGTGAAGGCTGATGTCAAGTGGTTGTGTGTGTTGTGTGAAGGCTGATGTCAATTGGTTTTGTGTGTGTGTTGTGTGAAGGCTGATGTCAAGTGGTTGTGTGTGTTGTGTGAAGGCTGATGTCAAGTGGTTGTGTGTGTTGTGTGAAGGCTGATGTCAAGTGGCTGTGTGTGTTGTGTGAATACCGATGTCAAGTGGTTGTGTGGATTGTGTGAATACCGATGTCAAGTGGTTGTGTGTGTTGTGTGAAGGCTGATGTCAAGTGGCTGTGTGTGTTGCGTGAAGGCTGATGTCAAGTGGCTGTGTGTGATGTGTGAAGGCTGATGTCAAGTGGCTGTGTGTGATGTGTGAAGGCTGATGTCAAGTGGCTGTGTGTGTTGTGTGAAGGCTGATGTCAAGTGGCTGGGTGTGTTGTGTGAAGGCTGATGTCAAGTGGCTGTGTGTGTTGTGTCGGCTGATGTCAAGTGGTTGTGTGTGTTGTGTGAAGGCTGATGTCAAGTGGCTGTGTGTTATGTGCAGGAGGAGATAGAGGTGGGCGAGGTACGACTGAAGCGCAGTGCAGAGCTCAAGGCTGACGAAAAGCAAGCCGAGGAAGTCCTGCTGAAAATCTCTGAGAGCAAGTGAGTCACAGTTAGAGGGGAGCTTTGGGCAAGGATAGGGTCTATTAGTGGAAGGGTGAGTTGATGTGTTTGACATGAGGTAGGCTTGGGTGTGTTGGTACCAAGAACTTTGGCAGCAGGGTTGTTTGAAATTGTAAGTTTGGCGAATATCAGTAGATTTTGTATATGAGTCATTCTCCAAAGCTGGTGAATTCTTAGGTCGGTCACTTAAAATTAAATTTTCACAGAGGCAAATGTGGTTAGACCTTTTACCCTGTTTATCTGGATAAAGATATGTTTGAAGAAGCACCCACAGCAAAATGAATGAACATATTTGTATTTTGATATTTAATATAGTGTAAAAATGTCAGTAAATCAACTAAAATTGCGTCAGAAAAATGGGAACAGGCTCGGGACATATATTGGAAACTACAGTTCATTTACACGATAAGTTGATTTTGGATGATTTGTTGAAAAGTCACTTTGTGAAACGATAAAGGTTCAATCCTGTGCAATTGTTGTTATTTCCTTTGTGTTTGAGACCAAAAAAAATGAAGTTGAAAACAGCGTTGCGTACGCATCGAATGTTGTCACGCTCACTTAGATTTTTCCAACCTCTGTAACCAAATGAATTTCTTTACAATCATTAATTCTTTTGCGATCAAGTTAACAAGTGCAGCTTGAAGATGCAGAAAATGCATTCATTCAACCGAGGACACATTTTGGACGAATTTGATGTCTCAGAGAGTGTTGTGTGTCACACATCATGCGTTCGTAACGACCGTTTTCATTATAAGCTAGCATCAATTCAACTGAATAAAAGCATACATTTTCATGTTTGCCCCTTTGTTAATCACCCAGCCATACAGATGCGTGACGTTTTTTTCTCACAATTTGTCGTGAATGACGTCA
>NC_090256.1:16121977-16209477 GCF_037325665.1 Littorina saxatilis | reverse complement strand
TGCTTTTGTGAACAAGAAACAATTAACAAGTGGCTCTATCCCATCTCCCCCCTTTCCCCTATATCCCATCTCCCCCCTTTCCACGTCGCGATATAACCTTGAATGGTTGACTTACTTACTTACTGCCTTTCACGCCTGGTGGCGTGTAGGGCAGCGACAAAGGTTGAATGGTTGAAAACGACGTTAAACACCAAAGAAAGAAAGAAAGAATGTTTGTGCAAATGATTCACACGTGGTGTGTGTGGCAAGTGTACAGAAAGTACTTAGATATTATGCAAAAAGTGTGAGAAAACTGTGTTGCAATCATATGCTGATGGTCATAGCTCACGATAAAATCAATCGATTTCACAGGGAGTCCCAATCTCTCTTCCTCCACCGGACGAAGATCTGTTTACAGATGCGTCCATGGATAAATATAAAGGTAATAAAGTCTCTTAAATGTAAAGGTAATAAAGTCTGAATATCTCTTTTTTGCAGTCTGTCTTTGTTGTCGTTTGCTTCCTTCACGTCAGCATTAAAAAATTGTAAACAGGATGGAATCAAACAAAAGTTAACGAGCAATTCGCCCAGAGAGCAATGAAAAATGGGTTGTACAAGGGGGGATTTGACAAGGTCACCTTACACAGATACAGGTGCTTGGTACAGTAAAGCCGAGAAGTGTGTCATAGGCTCTAGCTGATTTAGGCCTAGTCATCTACTCCAAGCCGAGAAGTGTGTCATAGGCTGTAGCTGATTTAGGCCTAGTCGTCTACTCCAAGCCGAGAAGTGTGTCATGGGCTGTAGCTGATTTAGGCCTAGTCAACTACTCCAAGCCGAGAAGTGTGTCATAGGCTGTAGCTGATTTAGGCCTAGTCATCTACTCCAAGCCGAGAAGTGTGTCATGGGCTGTAGCTGATTTAGGCCTAGTCAACTACTCCAAGCCGAGAAGTGTGTCATAGGCTGTAGCTGATTTAGGCCTAGTCGACTACTCCAAGCGAAGTGTCATAGGCTGCAAGGTGTGCCGTGTGTCTATGTCTTCATTCTTCACACCCAGTGATTAGAATTGCTGATTGTGATACATGCCATTGTCTACACACCTGTATTCAGAGATTTATTTAGAAAACATCAATAAAGATAAAAAGAAGATGTTGGCATGTTCATTTTATTTGTCATTCCAAATACACTTGAATTGAAAACAATACTTTTTTTCACACCAGCTTGCATCGAAAGTCAAAGAAGAGAGGTTACAACTACATGTTAATGTTGCAGTTTCATTAGCAATTGCAGAATTAATTGATTAATTATTTCTGCCACGCACTCTTCAGAATCAATGGAACAGTTTTACAAACGACTCAAAACAAACAATACCAGTAACTGTCACATTCACAAGGGATACTGCAAGGCTGTGGAGTGAAATTCACGATTCAATCAGAGAAACACACCATTCAATCGGTACTGCAGACAGGAGGACATATCTATAGCGTCCCTCTGAACCAAGTCATCTCGTTTTGCACGTACACATACCTAATGACAGATCTCAAAGGATATTTATGACAACTCGGAATACATGTACTATTAAAATAAAATATGATTCATCTGCCACTCCCACGTCAAACGGAAAATACCTCCATCAAGTCTTCAATACTGAAAGAATACCAAACAACAAAATACCCTCACATGCCCACATATAAAAGCACCCTCACATACCCACATGTACCCACTCAATCCGAGGGGAATCGAGACAAGGGTCATGGTGTATGTGAGAGAGTGTGTGTGTAGAGCGATTCAGAGTAAACTACTGGACCGATCTTCATGAAACTTTACATGAGAGTTCCTGAAAAGGATATTCCAAGATGGTTTTTGGCTCACGTAAGTGTAGCCTATGCGATGCTAACTTTTGTCTGTGTGTGCGTGCGTATGTATGTATGTCTGTGGTAGAAACTTTAACATTTGACTGAACACCGAAATACTAATTTTACCTGGTTATTATTCAAGCAACAGCTTCAAAGTATTGAAGCAATTATCAACATTTTGTCGGCACGTATGTAGTTAAAGTGTGTATCCAAAGAAAACGGGTGGTGGGGGGGGGGGGGGGTGTAAAAACAGCTGACTGGTTTGTGTCGTGTGTGGTATGTAGACCAGGTCAGGGGTCAAGGTTAGGTCAGATCGCGTGAAGGATTGTGGTATAGATACAGTTATCACCAAGCTGCAGTTCGCCGATTCAGAGAAGACGATTTCACATTGTTCGGTTTTGTAGCTCCAGAAAAATAGATAAAGAAGATTTCCTACAGGTTAATCTGCACAGCGTGTTTCCAGTGTCTGCGCGAGGAAGCGCTGTCGAAAGCGCAGTGTCGATCTGGCCATGTGGCAGTCGTGTCCCCGTAAGTAGGCTACAGACAGACAGATCTAGATCTAGTGTCTCGCACTCTTGCACCGTGTCACCTATGTTTACTGTGTGTGTGTATGTGTGACGGAGTGATTGAGTTTGTGTTACTGTTTGTCAATTTCTTACGTGAGCCTTGAAGGCTTCGCCTCTTGTTTTCTCATTTTTTCGATAAATGTTTTTGATGACGTCATATTCGGCGTTTTGTAAAAGTTGAGGCGGCACCATCACACCCTCATTTTTCAATGAAATTAAATGACATTTCGGCCAAGCAATCTTCGACAAAGGCCGGACTTTGGTATTGCATTTCAGCTTGGAGGCTTTGAAACTAATTAATGAGTTTGGTCATTAAAAATCTCAATTGTAATTAAATTATTTTTTATATAACGATCCAAAAACAATTTATTCTTATTCTTCATCATTTTCCAATTCTAAAAAACCTATAAATATGTTATATTCGGATTAAAAACAAGCTCTCAAAATTAAAAATATGAAAATTATGATCAAAATGAAATTTCTGAAATCGATTTAAAAACAATTTCATTTTATTCCTTGTCGGTTCCCGATTAAAAAAACATATAGATATGATATGTCACGAGCGGTGGACTGACGATGCTACGACTATACGGTCTTGATGAAAAAATGCAGTGCGTTCAGTTTCATTCTGTGAGTTTGACAGCTTGAGTAAATGTATTTTCCCCTCACGCGACTTGTTTTCCTTATTCCTGCATGCGTGTATTCATGTTTCCAAGCCCCGCGTTTCGCTGTGAACTTTGGAGGTTGCTACAGCAGAGTCAGAAGGTTGAACCACTTGGTATATACAGGGTGACCCCAAAAAAAAGAGTACCCAAACAAAATTGAATAACTTTGTCAATTTTAACTTTTTTTTCTTTCTTTTTGAGGTGAGTCAAGCTAATCCACTGCATGGTTGGATGAAATAAAAGCTGTTCTCACAATGAACTATACTAATGATCAACGGACGTTTTGCATAGAGACCTATTTTCGCACAAAATCATACAGAGATGTGCAAGTACAGTTCCAGAGACACTTCGGTCAGCGCGATTTCTATCTTTGGGGGTTCCTGAAAGACAACATCTACAGGAACAACCCACAGACAATCACAGAACTCAAGAGAGCCATCACAATTCAACCATTCGCGGAATCTCGCAACAGGAGTGTGTGCGGGTGATTGATAACTTTGCGCGGCGAGTTCAAGTTTGCCTGCAGCGGCGTTTGGAGCATGTTCTGTAGAATGAGCATAACTTTCCTGAAAGACAAGCTAGAACGCTAAAATTTTCTGTGCAAATCATGCAGAGGCTACTTGTGTGTGTAAATAAATTTTATGAAGATTGCTTTATTTTTGTTCAATTTATGACGTTTTGTTTGGGTACTCTTTTTTTGGGGTCACCCTGTATGAGCCAAACCAACACAGAAACAGTTGAAAGATCTGTCATTCTAGATGCAAACATCTGACTTTCATACACGAAAGCTTCATTTATATACAAGCAATCATTTGAAGCAACCACAGATTTTCAAACTTTCTAAAAAGAACATAAAAAATCTGGGTGTAGACACAATGACTTTTTTTCCACATCAAGACTGAATACCCACTTAAGCCCCATACATTTCGCTGAAAATACATGCCTGTCGAACAACCTTTAATAAGAGTAGATGCAGTTATGATAGGTGGGATAATAGATATGTACAGAGGCAGCAGGAGAAGACATATACCATGGCACTTCAGGTACAGCCTAGGCTGTGAGACCAATGTGAATACACACAGGTAACCATTCTTCATCACCTTTCATGCACACGATACATTTGCCAAAAGCATTGCGTAGCAGTCAGCCAGGACCTTATCAGCACCATGTCATTTACACACGCACACTCGCACACACACACTCCAAAAATATTCACAATCTTCATGAATGCTTACAGAATTATTCACGTCAGGGACAAAATCAGAAAAAGAGTTAAACCAAAAAATTGAACACACATTCTATGCAAGAAAATTAAAACAATAGGTCGCATGATTTAGTCAATGCCCACTTTCCCTTGAGATAAAAGCCTCAACTCTTTTTAAGAAATGAGCAGGCCTGGATTAACAACAAAACAGTCTATGTGAAATAGTCGCTGTCAGTGTGTTGCATGTCTGAAAGTAATCGGCATTACCAATTGTAATGCTCTCTCTGAAAGTTAATATCACTGCAGATATATACAGCAAACAATACAGCAAACAAGTTTTTTGTTTTATCTCATTGTAAATATAATGTTCAACACACAAGCAAATAAACTTCTACAAAAAGCAAAAGATAACACCCATGCATCCTACAACTTTCACCATCTTGCATCACCAAGTGATTCTTTGGAAAAGCGCTACTAAAGAAGCAAAGAGCTCCACATCCCAATGGCCTCCACTCCCCGCAATTCTCCCCTCTCATCCCCTCTGTGTGCACAGTCACTTTCAAACAGTGCTCAGCTCTTGCACAGCCACCAGTCTTGCAGCTACATGATATCCCCCCCCCCCCCCCCCCCATCACGAGTGTTTGCGAGTGGTGGAGTTACGACGAGGACACCTTGTGGTAGGTGCTGGCACCGTTGACCTCCTCCAAGGGCAGTTCTTCGTGTAGGAACTTGAGTGACCCGTCCGTAAAGTCCCGCGCGATCTGCCCCGCGCCTCTCAGCACCCATTTGGTGGTCAGCAGGCCCTCGATTCCCACAGGACCACGGGCGTGGATGCGAGACGTGCTGATGCCCACTTCCGCACCTGTGCAGGACAGAGAGGTGGAGCGTATTTCACAGTTCGTCTCACAGATGTCTGAAGGCACAATGACTCTTTCACTAATCTAAGCAGAGATTCCTTGGAGCTATTGCGCCATAAACACAACCATTGAATTCCAATCTAATCTGTAGTGGTTTAAGACTTGCAATACAGTAAATGAGCATATCTTTAATACCCTCGCTGGCCATGAAAAAGACAGCTTAAGTCATTGTACACTAAACCATCAATGCTTTAACACAAGACTGGTGGTCAACCACCCATTAACAGGTTTTAATTGGATGTCTTAGAGCTGCAAGTGGAACATGCAGCATCTTATGTAGTATTCTCATGTAGCATTTCATGAAGATTTTTCTCTTGAGTAAGTGAAAACGTACCAAGACCAAAACGGTATCCATCAGCGAAGCGTGTGCTGGCGTTTTTGAAGACACAGGCGCTGTCTACCTGCCGCAGGAACTTGTCAGCATTGTATTCTGAAACAGTGATACAAGTGTAACCAAGTGCCGAAACACAACATTCACCCTTGGAGGCGAAGTCCAATCAAACAGGATTGAGAATTTAACAGCTAATTTCTTAGCCCTATAAAAACTGTTTACACAAAGACAACCAAGAACATACAAGGAGACCGCAGCAGCCAGATCCTATCACAAACAGAACTCTGAAATTCACAGGTGTCAGCAACGTTGAAGAAACTCGCTCGAGCTCTTCAAGGCTGACAACTGCAGAGCCTGCTGTGAAGGTTGACGCAGCAGTCTCCCTGTCACACATGCACGTGTATACAAGCATGGCTTTCTGCTATAAAATGTTGTTCCCAGCCTCAGAGGACAAAAGGTCAGTTGGACCTGGATTGAAAATATGTGTAGGTCCAAATGTCTTGGCTGCAAAATATTGTTTTGTCCGAAGACCTTCTACATGTCAAAACCATCAGATGGTGGACCAACCAAGGACAAACCAATGCGTCAGATCCCAAAAACATGCGTCAATGACAGAAGACAGAAGCCTGAGAACAACAGTGAAACTGATCTCTCCTCCTCAAAGTAACGTTCTTTCCACACTGCAATACCTGCAGCGTAGCACAGAGACAGAAGGAAGCATCATGGGTGACAATGGTGTCAGAGTGGTGACAATGGTGTCAGTGTGGTGACAATGGTGTCAGTGTGGTAACAATGGTGTCAGTGTGGTGACACTGGTGTCAGTGTGGTGACAATGGTGTCAGTGTGGTGACACTGGTGTCAGTGTGGTAACAATGGTGTCAGTGTGGTGACAATGGTGTCAGTGTGGAGACACTGGTGTCCGTGTGGTGACAATGGTGTCAGTGTGGTAACAATGGTGTCAGTGTGGTGACAATGGTGTCAGTGTGGTGACAATGGTGTCAGTGTGGTGACAATGGTGTCAGTGTGGTGACAATGGTGTCAGTGTGGTGACACTGGTGTCAGTGTGGTAACAATGGTGTCAGTGTGGTGACAATGGTGTCAGTGTGGTGACAATGGTGTCAGTGTGGTGACAATGGTTTTACAGTTTTACTTTAAGAAATTGGATTTTCTGGTTTTAAAAGTTTTCAAAAACCGGATTTCCGGGGAGAACCGGAAAGGTGTTAGCCCTGCAATGGTGTCAGTGTGGTGACTGCCAGACTTGTTGTGTGGCTCCATTCACACCATCCACCCCCACCACTCCCGCCATCCACTCAACACACACAGACATGCACACCACACAAGGACAGACAGACAGACAGACACACAGTGACACACACACAGACATGCACATACACACACACCACACAAGTACAGACAGACAGAGAGACACACACACAGACACACAGTGACACACACACAACCATGCTCAAACACACATACACACCACACACGGACAGACAGACACACACGCACACAGTGAACTGACCGTTGTTGGTGACGATGGTGTCGGTGTGGTGACTGCCGAACTGGTTGATGTGCTGTATGGCCTCGTCCACGTCGTCCACCACCTCGATGGCACACTCCATGGCGCTGTACTCCGTCCTCAGAGACGCGGACAGCGACGGCCCGAACTTGAGCATCGTGGAGAGACGGGGACCGGGCTGGAAGTCCACCTGTGGTCAAAAAGAGAGGTCATTGATGCTGCAGAGAGGTCATTGATGCTGCAGAGAGGGGCATTGATGCTGCAGAGGGGTCATTGATGCAGCAGGGAGGTCACATGCAATAAACCACGCTGATCAGCAGCCATGACTACTGTATTATTGCTGTAGAACTTGCTTGTAGAAACACATTATAAACAAACCCGTCTCACACACTCACACAGGCATGTACTCGCAAAGACAGACACATGTACAGAGAAGAAGCACGTTAATGTTTATGTGGTATATGTACAGGTTACATGCCGAGTCTCAGTGAATATTAAAAATAATGGTCAAAGTTAGCGGATCATTAAAAATGCGAGCTTTAGCAAGTTTTTTCATGACTGCGAACTGAGATCATTATATTTAATATTCACTGAGACGAGGTGTCTAACCTCTTTATTCCTCCTTTCTTCAGTTATTCAAAGAAAAGAAGAGTTTTTGAGCTAAAGTTTGATCGAATTCTGATTCACCCAACCTGCGCAGGCGATTGATTAATGCGCGGTTGTATAGTTCCGTGAAAATCATTCAATTCTGTTAACACTTCATGTCAGTTTCCCTGTTTTGGACTAAAATCAAGTACACCGTTATGTTGTTATTCTGCTGTGGCGGCAAAGGCAGGTGTTGTGTGTTCTGTTCATGTTTTGGTATCGCTAAGGAAATTTTCTTTCGTCGAATGGGATTATAGCAGACGAACTTTTGCACCCGTGTTCCAACATTAAATACTGTATGAAAAACGGTTTTCTGGGGCAAAACAGTGTAAGAAACCGCTTTATGTTCTTTAAATTGATGGGATGTGTGCATTTGGTTGCGTGTGATCTGTTTATAAAATGAAATATTGTTGAAAACTGACCGTCAGACTGCAGTCTTTTGTCAAAGCGGCTGTGTGAAAAGAAATGTCAAAGGGGAACTACTCTTGTCGCGAAATAAAGTATGAAAGTTATTTGCCTTGGAATTTGCTAGTGGCGATCGTTTCGATTTCGAGTCAGAAAACAACCAAAACTCATGGATTTTATAAGGAGATTCATGTGTTAAAGCCTGTATTCGCTAGTTTAAATGCGGTATGTTTGTATTGTTTGCTCCAGAGATGTATATTTCGTACATTAGAGTGTTCGGAACTTTTGAGTCGCAAAAGTAGTTCCCACAAGGAACAGTTTCTCAACTCCTGAGCTATCAAGGATTCAGGCTGTTGCTGGCTTGTTATTTGTTTCGTTGCTGGGTGTTTATCGAACAATAACTAGCCCTACAAGTTTACAGAGGTAAAGAAAAAGAGGGGGGAATAATTTGATTTCCATGCCTGTTTCTTTTGTAGTTAAAGGTTCACAAAATTCATGTAAGAAATATGTAGAATCTCAGTATGCCAGCTCTTCACATTCCCTTTTGTCATGATTACAACCCGTCCAAGATAACAAGAAAAGTATGATGATACCAGTGGGAAAGTGTACGTAGGACAACCTCACCCCTTCATTGCGTAGTTTCTCACAGATCTGGTCGAAAAGCGGCCCCTGGCGGTGTTTCTGGTGAATCAGGAGCGTTTCCATGGCGTTGCAGGCCGCAGGGTAATCACACTTGGAGTCAATCACTGAAAGGAAAAGGACACACGACTTGAGACAAACATTTTCCACACACAACTTGTGACCAGCATTCTCCATTTCTCATCCATGAGATCATGACATTGTACAAAAGATTGAAAGCATGCTCCCTCGGAATATTTTTTAACAATTGATACAATTTCATGTAGTTAGGTACAATCTGTCATGCACCCCTCCTCCCCCCCCCCAAAAAAAAATGTTGTTAAAAACAAGGAAATCTGAGCCAAGAAACTTCCCTTCCAAAAAGTACATTTAAGAAGACAAATTTGGATAAAAACAAGGACAATTGACCGATCTGGTGCAACCTGAGCCAACAATTTACCTAACTACTTTCCAAAACAGTCACTTAGAAGACAAAGGCCTGCTTCTTGAGGGGGGGGGGGGGGGGGTGCGGGGGTGTCCAGGGTGCGGGGGTGTCCAGGGTGCATGCCCCCGCCCCCCGGAAAATGTTGCTAAAAATAAAGGATAATGGAGCAATCTGGTGCAATCTGAGCCATCAGTTTTTCTTTATTTTCAAATTCTTTTTTTTTTTTAAGGCTGGGTAGGGGGGTTCCGGAAACCCCCCCTGGATCCGCCCCTGCACACACACCGATGCGAAAAGCCACGTCGGGGTCGATGTCCTCATCGATGTAGACATGGCAGATGCCCTCGCTGTGGCCCAGCACTGGGATGTGCTGACTGCTCTCCTGGATCTGGTGCACCAGCTGCTTGGAGCCGCGCGGGATCACCAGGTCGATGTACTCGTGCATGTGCAGCAGGTCGTTGATGTCCTCACGACGACTCACCTGCACAGGGGCACAGGCAGACCGTATTACACAGTGTGGTACGATATCAACAGTGGATGACAAAGTGGGATTCCATGGAAGAAAGACTCGCATGCAATTAGATGTAAAGTAGCAACAAGTACAATATTTCTAAATCCCTGGGATGACAAGACTCAACACAAACCAGTAGTTCCACATCGCATGCAATTAGATGTAAAGTAGCAACAAGTACAATACTTCTAAATCCCTGGGATGACAAGACTCAACACAAACCAGTAGTTCCACATCGCATGCAATTAGAGGTAAAGTAGCAACAAGTACAATACTTCTAAATCCCTGGGATGTTGAACGCCGCACACTTACACAAATACACACAAGCATAAAAACATACCCGACTGCTTGCTGAGGTGAATTGATTTTTTATTATGAATGATATTGATTCTTTTAGAAAATAGCGTTGTGCACAGAGAGCCCCAAGACTGTTCATTTAGGGTAACTGTTCATTTAGGGTAACTGTTCATTTAGGGTAACTGTTCATTTAGGGTAACTGACCAAGTGAAGGCTTGGTCTTATCCCACGTAAAAGCCTAGACTAGGTCCGAGACAGTGAGGCAAACAGTTCTGGCAAGGTGGAGAGGGATTTTAAAACGTTACTCCTTAGCTAGAGTCCAGAGTCAGGACGTACCAGTGACACCGTCTCCGGGGGAGCGAATGGTTCTAGAGCTTCCTGGACCAGCGAGTGCAGGATCTTGTTGCTATGCGATGCCTCGCGCCCGCCCTTCACCATCAGGCCGTTCCCACTGCAGATAGACAGTGCTGCCACCTGCACATAGGCAGCAATACATTGATCAAATCTGAGAACGAAAAACTGTTTTCAAATATTTCAATTCAGCTGCACGTCGCTGCTGTCCTGACGAATGAAAAAAACAATTTTTTCCTGCAAAGAAAAACCACCACTACCACTCTTGAATCAAACATGAACGTGAAAAAATATAATAAAATCAAATCATACTGAGGATGTTTTATACTTATACTGGGCATGTTTTGTACTAATACTGAGCATGTTTTGTACTAACACTGAGCATGTTTTGTACTAATACTGAGCATGTTTTGTCCTAATACTGAGTATGTTTTGTACTATTACTGTGCATGTTTTGTACTAATACCATGGGTGGGAGCCCAAAATGCTGCCAGGACTGAACATTTTGGAAAGCCGGGGTCTAGGGGCCGCCAAGGCTCCGGCGGGGTGCATTTTAGGGAGGGTTTAGGTGGCCTCTCCTGACTTGTAAATTTTAGAACAAACAAGCTTTTTGGAGATGCATAATATATACATCTTGTAAACTTGAAGGTTTTCGTAACTAACCAGCTGAAAATTAATTTTAGCATTTCATGAGGGGGCTATTGGAGCCTCTGCTGGCTTTAAAACTGATAACAGCAAACAAACAACAACAAATGGAGGGGGGGGGGGGGGGGGGGTGGAGAATGCACAAAATCAAAAACCTCTATACTTGAAGATGTTTGGTTGTATCACTCTTGCTAGGGGGTCTACAAAAACAAGTGGTAAACACATTTCAAGAAGGGTTTTTAGAAGCTCCTATAAGCTTAAACAAAATCTTAAAATTGGAAATGCACAAAAGTAAAAAATCTTGTAAACTTGAAGGTTTTTGTAACTAACCAGCTGAAAGTGAATTTTTAGCAATTCAAGAGTTGCTATTTGAGCCTCTCCTGGCTTTAAAACTGAAAACAGCACACACCTTTTTTATTGGGGGGGGGGGGGGGGGGATGAATGCACAAAATCAAAAACCTCTATACTTGAAGGTGATTGGTTGCATCCCTCTTGCTAAGGGGTCTACAAAAACAAGTGGTAAACAAATTTCAAGAAGGGTTTTAGAAGCGGCCTAAACAAAAACTTAAAATTGGAGATGCACATAATTAAAAAATCTTCTAAACTTGAAGGTATTTGATTTCATCACCTACTTTTGTCTTTGTTTAAAACAAATGTTTACTGCATTAGATTAAAGGAAAATCGCCATGCAAACAAAGCAGACACAGAAAATAACAGTCACCTCCCTTGTAGTACACATTTTTACTTGTAGCTTATGATTTTATCATTGCAGGTGGTATATTCTCAAATAATTGTTGAACCATAGCTTGAACCAAATGAAAAACAAGTTTCAAGTCAGTTTGTTTGAATTAGACACCTTCAAAAGGGCTAACTGCTCAGGTTATAAAAGAAGAAGGTTTAGACAAAAACAGAAACCGCCAGTTATATCCCTTGCCAATGCTATACACAGTCTTCTGATGCTGTCACTCAATTTGGTCAACTTACTAGCTAGATTTAGAGACAAGAACAAAGCCCACCACTTTCTCTTCACCACCTCATTTTCTCTTGCCCGCTGGGATGCGCGCGCACAACGAAACTCAACAGTGCGTGTCGCGGTTTAGACCGACGCCAGCAGAGAAGTTCTGTTTGCAGAAGAAGCGCGATGTGCGTTATGTGCGATTAATTTGCAACCCGAACCTCTACTCATACAATTTATAACTGTTCAAAGTGAGACAGTTCACAAATTAAGATAAGTATTCTATTTATATTAGGGAAGAAATAGAACTCTAAAGTCGTGAAGCGGCAACCGGCTCCGGGCCGCCATCTTTGATTTTCCCAAGCGCAACCTAAGCGAAATGTATGCTACAGAAATGCAGTGAAAGACAGACTTTAGCGTCCACTCCAGACCTTAAAGTAGGAAGATGTGAACAGTTAAAATAACGATCAGGTAACCTATATCCAATAGATTAAAGGTTTCCATACAGAAATAACCAAAGCATGATTACAAAGTCAACGAAAGTAGATTCGTAGAATCGCCCAAATCAACGAAAGTCGTTTGTGTTTTCGGTGTGAACTTCGTTTCACCGCCAACCGGAAATGACGTGTACGCAACATTTGTGATGTAGCACTTCCTTATATGGTGCGAAACGAATGCATGGGTGAAACCTAAAAAAAATAAATTGACTGAAAATTCTGAGGCAGGGGTCCAGGGGCCGCCCAGGGGGGCAAAGCCCCCCAGCTGAAAACTTCTTCTTCTTCTTCTTCTTCTGCGTTCGTGGGCTGAAACTCCCACGTTCACTCATGTTTTTCCACGAGTGGAATTTTACGTGTATGACCGTTTTTACTCCGCCATTTAGGCAGCCATACGCCGCTTTCGGAGGAAGCATGCTGGGTATTTTCGTGTTTCTATAACCCACCGAACTCTGACATGGATTACAGGATCTTTTCCGTGCGCATTTGGTCTTGTGCTTGCGTGTACACACGAAGGGGGTTAAGTCACTAGCAGGTCTGCACATAAGTTGACCTGGGAGATCGGAAAAATCTCCACTCTTAACCCACCAGGCGGCAGCGACCGGGATTCGAACTCACGACCTCCCGATTAGGAGGCCGACGTCTTACCACCACGCCACTGCGCCCGTCGCTGAAAACAAATGTTGACGTTTTATAGGTGATTTTATGGCCTCTCCTGGGCTCTAAAAAAAAAAAATGTGACACTTTAATGCCTGTCAAAAACTAAGAGACTGTGATCAGCCATAAAAAAAATAAAATCTTGGATTTTTATTTTTAGTCCATTCTCACACGCTCTAGAGGTCCATTTCAACTTATTCTGCTTAAAAGAGTGTCTGAAAGGTAAAGATAGACTGTGCTGAAGCAAGCAAAGAAATGAGTAATAAGTAACAGCAGATCCTATCAAGTCGATGAGCCACAAAAACAATGCCCTTGTACAAAACAACAATTTCACCAAACAAGTCACTCGATCATGCGCTTATAACACATAACGATACACGCTCAAAGACAAACAGAAAATGACAAAACTGATCACACATGAAAAACAGCAGCCATATATCACATACAACATGAACACCTGAAGTTAATGTCTTGTTTATTTGATGACTAACCTGAAAACTACACCAAAGATACGCATTGAAGTTGAACCGAAGATCCAAAGATACGGAACATGGCCCATTGAAAGAAAGAATGAAATGGTCGACGTAAACTCAGACTTTATCACGAAGTCAGAACAGCTTTCTTGTGGTGTTTTCTTCTTGCGCGTGCATATTCTTCCCGATAATTCCATAATCTCTCACTTATGCAGATGGCACACAAATTTCACGGTGTATCAAGATTCTGAAGCCACTTCCGAAAACCCTCCTTCCCAGCGCGTTTGTTCGGTTGGTCAGCACCGATCAACTCTGTTGAAGCGTTTATACTTAAAACGGGTATCTTCTATGTTTTGATCATTTCATCACTTCATTTGCCCGTCAAAACACGGAAAAAAGCGGCTTCCTTTAGAAATAGAGCCTTTTATTCGCAGTCAGAGAAATGAAGCGACCCGAAAGTCAGACTCCTGCGAAGTTTTTAACAAGACGCGGGCTGTATTCTTACACAAAAGAGTACTTCCGTTCAAACTGAAAGCTGAAACCGAATCGCGTCAGCAGTTCAAACGAGTTTTGCGAACATCATGGCAAGTAAACTGATTTCAAAATAATGTTTTGGGGTCAAAATTTCGGACTGACGGAATTTCCGTCACAACATTTTTACAATTGACCGAAATACGTCAATGGACGGGCTAGTTTCACCCATGCGAATGTGGTTGGTTGAAAAAAGCCTGTACTAAATAAGCCTAGTATTGGTAAAAGGTAGTTGACATTCTGTTCACAGAACGGAGTGTAAACAACAGCTGCCAGGGATTAACAAAAAAAGTATATACATTTTTTTTTCTCCAAAATTCTTCCTGGGACGAAAATCCGTCAGGGGCGGAAGAAATCCCACCCCTGTAATACTGAGGATGTTTTATACTAAAACTGAGCATGTTTTGTACTTATACTGAGCATGTTTTGTACTAATACTGTGCATGTTTTGTACTCATACTGAGCATGTTTTGTACTATTACTGTGCATGTTTTGTACTCATACTGAGCATGTTTTGTACTATTACTGTGCATGTTTTGTACTCATACTGAGCATGTTTTGTACTATTACTGTGCATGTTTTGTACTAATACTGCGCATGTTTTGTACTATTACTGTGCATGTTTTGTACTAATACTGCGCATGTTTTGTACTAATACTGCGCATGTTTTGTACTAATACTGCGCATGTTTTGTACCAATACTGAGGATGTTTTGTACTAATACTGCGCATGTTTTGTACTCATACTGAGGATGTTTTGTACTAAAACTGCGCATGTTTTACCTGAGGCAGAGCATCAGGGCGAGATTCAAAGATCACCAGCAGCACTCCGATAGGGACAGAGATCTGACGCAACTCCATATCCTCTGCGATCCTGGTTCGTTTCAACACCCGCCCCAAGGCGTTATGGGAAGTGTCTGCGATCTGACGAAGCCCCGCGGCCAGTGTTTTAAGTTTCTGGTCGTTGAGGAAAAGGCGGGCCATCATGGACTGGGACATGCCTGGAAAAACCACCACTGATTATTCATTTTGTACTTATACTGTGAAACCACAGCGCAACCTCCCTCTTAAGTAAGACCCTTCAATTTAGGACTCCCTCCCTTTTAAGACCTTGTTTTCAAAGACTTTCTGTTTATAACCTCTGTAACTGCCCTGTGCATCAGATGAAATATCAAGGGGGCATAAGCGCTCAGAACACCAGACAATAGTAAGCAAGAGTAATACAGAACTGGTCTCCTGGCACTTGGGACATGAAGAAGCACTGAATCAACATGCAACTGCTCTTTGAGCTGTACGCAACTTTACAACTTGGAGAAAGAGTTCAGTAGCAGCAACCTGATCACCATCAATCAATCAATATGAAGCTTATATCGCGCGTATTCCGTGGGTACAGTTCTAAGCGCAGGGATTTAATTTTTTTTATATATATATATTTTTTTTAATGCAATTTATATCGCGCACATATTCAAGGCGCAGGGATTTATTCATGCCGTGTGAGATGGAATTTTTGTACACAATACATCACACATTCACATCGGCCAGCAGATCGCAGCCATTTCGGCGCATATCCTACTTTTTCACGGCCTATTATTCCAAGTCACACGGGTATTTTGGTGGACATTTTTATCTATGCCTATACAATTTTGCCAGGAAAGACCCTTTTGTCAATCGTGGGATCTTTAACGTGCACACCCCAATGTAGTGTACACGAAGGGACCTCGGTTTTTCGTCTCATCCGAAAGACTAGCACTTGAACCCACCACCTAGGTTAGGAAAGGGGGGAGAAAATTGCTAACGCCCTGACCCAGGGTCGAACTCGCAACCTCTCGCTTCCGAGCGCAAGTGCGTTACCACTCGGCCACCCAGTCCATGCTGGCTGAACTATGCAAGCTGGAGACTGAAGTAATATTCTACATTTCTGGATGCCAGCGTTCAACACAAACTTTGCGGGTACTTAAAAAAAAAAGAAAAAAGAAAGTAGAGTACCAAAATGAACTACATTGTACAGCGCATTCAAAAAATGTTGATATCAACTGGTAATCACTATTTCTTTTCCCATAGATATCTCCAGTTCAAACTGAAAAAGGCAGGGTAAAACGGTCATACATGTACATGTAAAAACCCACTTATGCATAAACATGATTGAACGTTGGAGTTTCAGCCAACGAACGAAGAAGGAGAAATGAAAAGAGTTGTCTGACCTTGGTTGTAAGCCTCGCTGACGTCCTTCTGGTTGGCGGCGATGATGTCAGACTTTCGCTCCAGGAGAAGGTCGGCCAGCTTGTTGACGATGGCTGAGCGATGTTCTCCGGTCAGGGACTGCAGTTGACGCCCCCCGTCACGAGCTGTACAAGACAAAGTCAGCTTCAATACACTTGTCTGCCCCCGTCACGAGGTGTACAAGACAAAGTCAGCTTCAATACAGTTGTCTGCCCCCGTCACGAGCTGTACAAGATAAAGTCAGCTTCAATACACTTGTCTGACCCCGTTTAGAGCTGTACAAGATAAAGTCAGCTTCAATATACTTGTCGCCCCCCGTCACGAGTACAAGATAAAGTCAGCTTCAATACAGTTTATGCACATTCTTACACCAAAAGTGCCTGGAAAACATGAACACTTACTGACAAGCTACCTCACAGGCAAACTGCTAAGTTGCAGGCTTCAACCACAAACTGTGTAATCAAATAACAAATTTAACTTTATTGCAACGCATAACATTTCACAGAAAAATGTGTTTCAAACCAATGAATACGCACAAGCTACTTTAGGGCAAGCACCAAGGTCATGCTAGAGAAAAGCTGAAGACAAAACTCTGACAAGTGGCCTGGGTCCAGAGGCCGTCCACGCTGGAAACAAAATGTAGCGTTTGCTGGAGGCAATTTCATGACATTTTCCCGCAGTTAGAACACATGGGCGACAAAAACAAAAAAAAAATGGAAGTGGACTCGGACAGATTGCTCCAAAACTATAACTTTGAGAACATCAGGCCAAACTTTTATTTGTACTCAGGCACATCTTTTGTTGTCTCCGGCACTTTTTTTGTTTGTTTCTTGGGAAGGCAGTCGCTTTCTTGGGAAAGTTGCAGATCCGAGATGAGTTCTATTGTGACTATTTACATAATTATGACGAGCTTACCTGAGTAAGTGAAGTCTAATTGTGGTTTTATCGACCACAATGTAGAGAGGAAAGGGATTACGTGAGATAGAACGCGGGAATACGTCACTGTTTAACGACGTGTAAATGGTGCAGAAAAAAAAGAGAAAGAGAGAGGAAAGGGATAGGGAGGGAAAACGGTTATCAGTATAACTCTGAAGACAACTTAGGGCGAGGCACGTAATCCCTTTCCTCTCTACATTGTGGTCGATAAAACCACAATTAGACTTCACTTACTCAGGTAAGCTCGTCATAATTATGTAATTTTATCTCCCACAATTCCGAGAGGAATGGGTCACGTGAGACTTTAAAGTCTGCAACATTTACACCCTAGCACTGTCGATGAATTGAAATACAAATAAACCTACCCCAATTCTTCATGACAGAACAGCCTGTCCAAAACTCCTCCCACTGTCCACTGGTTTCTTGTAAAAAGTTGTGAAGGTGTTAGCCCGACGCCAACCAACAGTCTTCAGAATGGTTGCCAGAGGAATTTTACTTGCAGCTTTACTAGATGCAGCGGAACGAGTTGAATGCGGCGTAAATATTGTCATGTCAATACCCGCTTTTTGTAATCCAATCTTTGTCCATCGACGGATAGTATCTCTCGACACCGCTTTGTGAGGGGCTGTCCAACTGATAAAGAGTCTCGTTTCCGTTCCTCTAAATGCACGAGTTCTTTTGACATATTGTTGCAAATAATGTACAACACAAATTGCCAAATCAGACGGAAAAGCACAAAATACTACTTCATTCTGATGTTTGTTTGGGCCAGAAGTTTTGAGCAAATCCCCAAACCTACATCGTACATCTTCCTTTGTCCAACTCATGTTACGCAAGTCCATCAACCAAATCGCCTGTCCCTTTTGACTAGAGACCAACAAGCACAACAGCACAGTTTTAAGCGTCAATTGCGCCAGCGATAAAAATTTTGCCGGTGACCATTCTTTTTAAAAAATTTAGCACTAGATTAGCGTCCCAGGTCACACAAGTACGGGGCAAAGCGGCTGGCCGTCTGTTGAAAGTTCCTTTCAAAAACTTCTTCACCAGTGGATGACAACCCACTGAACAATTATCCTGAAGGGACAATGCGGAAACAGCGCTTCGTGCCATGTTCAAACTGCTGTATCCTTTGCCTTCTTGGAACAGTTTCGTTAAAAACCTTATCAACTCATGTGGAGAGGCACAAAAGGGATCTCTATCCCGTTCAAGGCAATGCTGAAGCCAGCGTTTGAAATATGACTCGTAGTTACGCTTCGTACCCTCTCTCCAGGCTGACATGATAATGTCTGTTGCTTCATCCTGAATTCCCTGTTTTGCTTTCTTGGAGGGAATCCCGCTCTGTTGGGAGTGGAACTTGGGAGAGAATTTGTGTCCTGTCTGTCGGTTGGAGACACCTCTTCTCTGCTGGTACTGTTGTCTCTGCTGAAACTGTTGTCGAGGTCGCCCTTGGTAGAACTGACGACCTCTGGTGGCGTTTTTTGAAAGGGGCTGTGACAGTGTGGATGATAATTTCCTGTTCTTCCCTGCATCGTCGACCCTTTTCGCTAGATCCTCCCCAAACAAAAACTCGTTAGACGTCAGTTTGAAATTTAGCTGCGCATTGCATAAGGCACACTGTTCCGTTTGGTGGAGGGCTTTGCTATCTCAGCTGAACTTTTGCGGCCTAATTTTATCAGCGGGCCCTGCGCGCGCGGTGCCGGTGACCTCTCTTCTCTTTGGCGCGGAAATGCTGGCGCAGCACAAAGACTTTGGCATCCAGTCTGCAACTGTACAGCTGTGTGTGTGTCAGTGTGAAAAAATACGTATTTCTTGGCGTGAAATGAATGGTTTTCGTGACTTGATGGTTGGATTACCTTCATCTTGTGTATCTGGTTACTCTGATATACAGGCTTTGTGTCAGTGCAAACCAGAGGTTTACGCAAGACTCGCTTTTTCTGCAATTGTGGTAATACTGATATAACTCAGTGCTGACACGTGCTCTTTGTTCCACTTACAATATTCAGAATATGCACGTTGTGTACCATGTTCTGACCACGCTCAACAATCATAGCAGCAATTGACTGTGTTTCCTGTGTTGCCGTCAGTAAGTACTTATTCTAAACTGTGTTATAGAGTGAGAATAAGTTTTGCGCAAGGTGTTTGTGTGATTTCTGGAGCAATTTAATTTGCCCCGTAAATACCCACGCGGTGCACGCACGGTTCATCGGAACAGGCACTCGTTGCAAGACACTTGTTTTATGGACTATGTGTGACAATCGCTGTGGCTGTTGACTCCAGTGCATTTCATCTTTTCTGTTTTGTTGTTGCTTGTTTTGCGTCCCCCCCCCCCCCCCCCATTGTTTTGTGTTCTTAAGCAGTATGATGTGTTTATTCTTTACTTAATGTTGTCACTTGTGACTGTAATTGTGCTTATGTTTTTGCCTGTCTGTTTGTGTGTACATGGTTTAGCTTGTTTATTGGTGTCAATTTCTTTCAATTTATTGATTTAAGGTGTCCCAGTTAAGAATGGCGGCAGTGCAACATACGGAAGATCTCCACATATTTAGGCTAAATGCTATGTGCAGAATTTGTGGCAGAAGATCAAAGGCAGCGAAGGACAAACGTCATACCATTAGGCATTGCAAAAACTACGCTTCCGTGTTGTTTCAGTTTCATGGTATTCAAGTTTCTGAAGAAGCTAATGGCACCACTTTCTCACGTACAGTGTGTTCAACATGCTCTTCTCGTCTCAGCGAACTAAAAAAAACTAACATTCCATCTCAAGGATTCTCAAAAGCAATACATAATAACATTGAAAAAACAAAAGTGATGTGGACACAATACAACTCCAAAGTGGAAGTAGCTGACTGTAGTGTGTGTAAAACGTTTGCCGAACAAATGGCCGGTTGTCGTAAAAAAACAAAAAAAAGCCAGTGAAAAAGCTGCTAGTCCGCAAAGAAAAAGCACATGTGTTGACAGTACTGATGCCTGTACAAGCACTTCTATTGTTGAAACCTTTCAGCCACAGTGTTCTTCAACACCTGAAACAAAAACCGCAAGCCGTGTGGTCAGAGAAATAACAACCCCAACTGTTGTGCTGTGTTGTTTTGTTTCGTTTTGTCTGTTCTGTTTTGTTTGCGATAATGAAACAAACGTTAAATTGTCGTCGGATCGACGAGTTTTGTTTCCTGTGGTATATATACAAGTTTGTGAGAACAATACGAGTGAAAAACTGTGTTGAAAAACCTTCAAATCGACTTGTGTGCTGCTATTGGATTACTGATGTAGGAGGAGACATCAGGTAGGCTTTTTGTTTTCTTCACATGCAGCTAACAATTTGCATGAACATGTATTGAAAGACCGTTTTTTCTTTCTTTTATATTACAGGCATTAATTGCACTATTTTGAATTATATAAACGCAAAACAAATTTCACATGCGCACCATACGCATGCCTATAATATGTTTTTAAATACGACATTAATTAGTGTTCTTTTTTTGTGGCACATTTAGGATGTTTTGTTTACTGTGTTGTCTTCTGCCGTCTTACATACTGTGCCGTTCCTGTTTCTTTAAATGCAACATGCACATGTTTTTCAGAGTGTAAAGAGTGGCATAATTATATACTTGAGGAGCAAACACTTTTCTAATTCTCTCATTTACCCTTTCTTCTGTCTTGAAAATTGTGGCATGTTTTGTTTCATACTATTGACATACATGTATTATCCGCCTATGTGTTGTCGGGGTATAATATCATGTGGCACTTCGCGGGGATTTGGGTGAGCGCGCGCGAGCTACGTTTTTTTCTCTCCTGTGGTATATTATATATACAAGTTTGTGAGACTTGTATAGGAGGGCCGTGAGGTAAGCTTTTTTGTTTTATTCACATGCAGCTAACACTGTAACATGAACATGAACTACCGTAAGATCTTTTTTCTTTCTTATATGTTACTGACATTATCTACACTATTTTGAATTATATACTTATATAAACGCAAAACAAATTTTACATGCGCACCATCAATGACTTCTACTAGTAGTCCTTGGCATAATATGTATGTAAATATACGACTGTATATACTCTACTGTTTGTATATATTTCGTAAAGTGTTGTATATATGTATTATGTACTTGGGGATTACCTTTGTCTTTATCTTTCATTATTTTGTGTTCTTTTATTGTGGCACATTTAGGATGTTTTGTTTACTGCGTTGTTTCAAGGTGTTTCATTAAATGCAGCATGCACATTTTTTTTCAGAGTGCAAAGAGTCGCATAATTATATACTTGGGGGGGGGGGGGGGGGGGGGACACACTTTTTCTAATTCTCTCATTTATCCTTTCTTCTGTCTTGTGAATTGTGGCATGCATTGCAATAAATACAACTATTGAGAGATGCCCGGCAAAACACACTAAAAACATCAGTTCCAAAAGGCAGGCAGGGCCACCAATTATCCCGCGCACTGAACCACTGCTATCTCTCTGCTCGGCGGCATCCTTATCAACACAGCTAATATAACAGAGAGCGGGCCACGCACGCTCGCTGCAGACAAAGAAGAGTGGTCTGGCCCAATTTCAGGCGCCACTGTGGGTGGGAGGTGTTGGAGGGAAATGGGGGAGGAAAGGGTAAATAGGCAGGAGGGGAGTGGTTGTTCCCAGTTATTTTTAGCTGGAGCCAGTCTGCAGCTGACAGTGCCTGAAATGGAACACAGTGAAGGCCCTGCAGTCTTGGCTAAGTGTCGGCCTGAGTGCTTCGCGCCGCACTTGTGACAGGTCCTTGTGTGAAGCCATAAGAAGTCGAGCCGCATCGGCCAGTTTGCTAAAGCTGTCACGCTCACTCAACTTCCGACTTGCTGGTTTTTCTTAGAGGTCGGACATAAGCTGAGCGATAATTTTCAGCGTACAACCTACTTGTTCCTGAACAAAGGACAGGTTCGAGTCTCTTTTCTTTGCGAACTTGTCTAACAGTTTGCCATCTAATTCACGATTGAGAGTCGGCGTTCGAAGCGACGTGACATTTTTGGGCCGCTGATAGTTCTGAAGAGTGTCTCGCACACGTGCCCGATCTGATGGAAGAAGAAGTCCTTCCTCAAAACGATCTGCCAGAGATGGATGAATCCCCTCGCCAACTGTATCCACTACTATGCCTGCGTCAAAATCATTGTCCGAAGCAACATCCGTGTCTTCAGCCGAATCAAACTCATTTTCGAACTGCTCATGAGCAAATCTAACCGACGCACCGTCTTCTCCATCCGCTTGCGACTCTTGCGCCGAACTGCTTTCGGTTCCATGCGACTCGGTTCCACGCGATGTTGAAGCAACAGGCGTCGCATTAAGCTTACCAACTTTCTCCAAATCAGATAGTCTGCCAGACAAGGCAGTCATTGTCTCCAAAATTTTGTCCATTTTCAGAGTAACTTCACAATCACGTGGGCCAGACGAGCTCTTCTCTATTGAAAGAGACTTATCAACTCCCGTCTTTTCTGACGGTATCACTTCAGAAGGTTGTGCTTTCGCCGGTTTCTTGCCGGTTTTCTTCCCGCCAGCAGCACATTCACCACCTCCCGAGTCCGCCATATTCCGCACAAAAACCACACGAAAAAGTTATATTGATTCCTGCGGACGAGCAAGCGCACCCGTTACAGTATGAAAACAATTTAAAATCCACTGCAAAGATTTTCAAATCTTCAATGGACTAGTGCCCAGCCTTAGCACAGCGGACCTTCTGTGGCCCATAGTTCGCCTCAGGCGATAGTAATTGCTGTAATCGAGACAGCTGCTGAAAAAACAAAGAGGCTGCTTCAGCAAATCGTGACTGACTATGTCAGCAAATCGTGACTCACTGTGTCAGCAAACGTGTACTTCATTTCCGTAGCCAAAATAATATCATATATGTCATCCTACCAAAACAAGTCACAATTCCGACTGACCTTAGGTCACACGTGCAAAAACAAGTAACGATCCCAACTGACCCAAATATAGTAGGTCACACCTGCAAAAACAATGAACGCGCCGACTGACGCCTAACATTTCCATGTGTTAGCTTCGACGAATAAAATTCATACGCGAAACAACAAGTTCCCGGTTCAAAAAACCAACAAACACCGAAAACTCCAAACTGTTTCCTTACCTTGCAAGTTGACACAATGATAAACAATCAAAATAGTCAATACACTTCAACTAACCTACAACTAAAACTTGTACAGAGAAAGGTTAGAGGAAAATGAAGGCAAAGCAAGAGAGACAGTGCACCAACACGTCTTTACAGGACGGAAACCATTCGTTCAGTGACGTATTCCCGCGTTCTATCTCACGTGACCCATTCCTCTCGGAATTGTGGGAGATAAAATGACACGTTTGTTACCCTACCTTCGCGTGCTTGCACTTCCACTGGCGTCCCCTGCGACGGCGTCATGGTGAAGAACGTGCCGACCTTCTTGCCCTTGACGATGTTGATGATGGCTTTCTCCTCACAGCCATTGCAGATCACAACGTTTGTGCCGTTCTTCAGCGCCCAGGTGGCTGCTTTCACCTGTCAGTCAACATTTACACATGTCATTAGTCAACATTTACACAGGTTACCCAGGTACTTTCACCTGTCATAAGTCAACATTTACACAGGTTACCCAGGTACTTTCACCTGTCATAAGTCAACATTTACACAGGTTACCCAGGTACTTTCACCTGTCATAAGTCAACATTTACACAGGTTACCCAGGTACTTTCAACTGTTAGTCAACATTTACACAGGTTACCCAGGTACTTTCACCTGTCATAAGTCAACATTTACACAGGTTACCCAGGTACTTTCAACTGTTAGTCAACATTTACACAGGTTACCCAGGTACTTTTACCCGTCATTAGTCAACATTTACACACGTTACCCAGGTACTTTTAACCATCATTAGTCAACATTTACACATGTTACGCAGGTACTTTCACCTGTTAGTCAACATTTACACATGTTACCCAGGTACTTTCATCTGTTAGTCAACATTTATACATGTACTTTCACCTGTCATAAGTCAATATTTACACATGTTACCCAGGTACTTTCAACTGTTAGTCAACATTTACACATGTTACCCAGGTATTTTTACCTGTCATTAGTCAACATTTACACAGGTTACCCAGGTACTTTCACCTGTTAGTCAACATTTACACATGTTGCCCTGGTACTTTTACCTGTTTGTCAACATTTACACATGTTACCTAGGTACTTTCACCTGTTAGTCAACATTTACACATGTTACCCAGGTACAATTACCTGTTAGTCAACATTTACACATGTTACCCAGATACGTTTACCTGTTAGTCAACATTCACACATGTTACCCAGGTACTTTTACCCATCATTAGTCAACATTCACACATGTTACCCAGGTACTTTTACCTGTCAGTCAACATTAACACGTGTTACCGATGTACTTAGCAAGGGCAGCAGCAAGAACATTTACTCAGGAAGACTCCCCTGACAAATGCTGAATTTGCTCCTGACAACACACTAGTGGTTTGCAATTAACCAAATAAAGGAACATTCTGTTAAAATCACCAAATAAGCACCGAAGAAAGGGGGATAAAGCAAGTCATAGGGAAGTAAGAGTGTTTACCAAGACCATGTGAACAATACGTGAACAATACGTGAACAATACGTGTATTGACTCCCTCGACCACAAATTCTTTTTACTTGATTCAAGCCGAGGGTCACAACCTTGTCCTTTTTTCTCCAAGCCTCTTTTAACCCCTTCACTGCCCAGCACGTACTAGATACATGGTCATGTTTGGTTTGTCATACGCCCATACACGTACTAGGTACGTGGCACGTACTAGGTACGTGGCATTTACATCAGCACTTTTCAGGACATTTGTGAAAACTAAATGGGAGGTAACCACTGTCCAACTTCTTGTAGGGGTTTAAACACAGTTCTTTCCCATTGACCCTTCAGATAAGTTAGCACCATGTGGTAAAAACATTTTTAGAAGATTCAAAATGGCGGCCGAAAGTCGGACATCAACTCGTAGACCTGTTTTCAAATTATACAGTGTTCTGGAAGCTCTACAAGAAGTGATTTATGGATTACCACACAGAAGAATACTGTTATGGGCTGTAATGTGAGTACCTGATGTTTGACACCAGTTTTGGCTGTGTTTTCTGCGGTTTTACATGCTGCAGTGTGTGTGTGAAAGTTTGGAAACTGTAATTTTTTACAAAAATGGTCATTATATCGATTTTTACTATAACAATCACAAACAAAGTCCAATGATCATGTTATCAGATAATAGCCAAGGGTGTAAGCAAACCACATGCCAAAGATCTAAGAGATATCTCAATAAATGATTGAGCAGTGAACAGATTAGTGAACCTACCGAAGAAAGCGAAATTTGCCCTGGCGCACAGCAATACCAAAATGCTGTTATACTTCGGCAGTGAAGGGGTTAAAACCAAAAAACAAGCAAGGTATATTATAGTAACGTTTAACTGTGACAAAACAAAACATTACGATCACTGATCTTCAACTCAGCGGTCTTTTAAGAGGACAGACAGATGAACACTTATAATACAGAAAATAAACTTATCTGACAAATTGTCCAGAAGCTCGTTTGCAAGACACAAGCAAGACTGAGCTTCCGAATTAGCTTATAATAATAATAATAAAGATAGCTTATATAGCGCCGCTTCACAAATTTAACTATGCTCTTAGCGCTGTACATCGAGATATAACAATTTCAATAATATAAATACAAAGATGATATTATAATAATACACATTTACAAATATCACTCACGTGCATACATCCTCGTGCACACCACGCGCATACACACTCCCACTCATTAACAAGTGCTTCCATCCCCCTGCCACTGAGATGTTCATATACCCCCCTGGACAAGCTCACACCATGTCCGTCTCCTCTCTGGACTGTACATACACTCTTCTGGACAGTTTGTAAAAAACCTTGCCTATTTTTGTATTGAGAATTTTGGAATGTTGTCAGTCTATTTGTTTTTGGATTCCACAAGTACTGAGTGACAGCGTGTTTCCTACCTTGCTGTCCATACCCCCCACGCCAACACGAGACTTGTCGCCGATGACAATCTTGGATCCATCGGCGTTGAAGGGGGAGAAGGTGTTGAGCAGACGCGAGTCCGGCTGTCCAGGGGGCGCTGTGTACAGGCCGTTGACGTCACTCATGATGATCAGAAGCTCCGCCCCCATCTCCACAGCCAATCGCGCAGCAAGACTGTCATTGTCTTTCACACTAATGACCTGAGCCGAGAAATCAAAGTCAGGGACGTGAATTTTGTCTTAACATATCTCGTTTGTTTTAATTTCTTTTTATTATTATTGTTTGCTTGTGTGCATGCATGTACCTGCACCTGTTTGTGTGTGTGTGTGTGTGTGTGTGTGTGTGTGTGTGTGTGTGTGTGTGTGTGTGTGTGTGTGTGTGCATGCATGTTTGTGTGTGAACAAACACGTTTGGTCCCAGAGTTCTCTCTCCATAGTCTCTGTTAGGTAATTTACCATTGGTTTAAACAAGATTTGACTGAATTTGAACATGATACAACCGTAAAATAAAAATCATAGGGACGCAAACTGGAGCGAACCCTTATATTACATGCCCTAAGTTCACCACTGCCTGGAGCGAACCCTTATATTACATGCCCTAAGTTCACCATTGCCTGGAGCGAACCCTTATATTACATGCCCTAAGTTCACCATTGCCAGGAGCGAACCCTTTTATTACATGCCCTAAGTTCACCATTGCCAGGAGCGAACCCTTTTATTACATGCCCTAAGTTCACCATTGCCTGAAGCGAACCCTTATATTACATGCCCTAAGTTGACCACTGCCTGGAGCGAACCCTTATATTACATGCCCTAAGTTCACCATTGCCCAACCCTTATATTACATGCCCTAAGTTCACCATTGCCTGGAGCAAACCCTTATAATTATTACATGCCCTAAGTTCACCATTGCCTGGAGCGAACCCTTATATTACATGCCCTAAGTTCACCATTGCCTGGAGCGAACCCTTATATTACATGCCCTAAGTTCACCACTGCCTGGAGCGAACCCTTATATTACATGCCCTAAGTTCACTACTGCCTGGAGCGAACCCTTATATTACATGCCCTAGGTTCACCATTGCCTGGAGCGAACCCTTATATTACATGCCCTGAGTTCACCATTGCCTGGAGCGAACCCTTATATTACATGCCCTAAGTTCACTACTGCCTGGAGCGAACCCTTATATTACATGCCCTAAGTTCACCACTGCCTGGAGCGAACCCTTATAATTATTACATGCCCTAAGTTCACCATTGCCTGGAGCGAACCCTTATATTACATGCCCTTAGTTCACCATTTCCTGGAGCGAACCCTTATATTATATGCCCTAAGTTCACTATTGCCCAACCCTTATATTACATGCCCTAAGTTCACCACTGGCTGGAGCGAACCCTTATATTACATGCCCTAAGTTCACCATTGCCCAACCCTTATATTACATGCCCTAAGTTGACCACTGCCTGGAGCGAACCCTTATATTACATGCCCTCCATCTGAGTGATCGACAAGAAGAAGAAGAAGATATTACATGCCCTAAGTTCACCATTGCCCAACCCTTTAATTACATGCACTAAGTTCACCTTTGCCCAACCCTTATATTACATGCCCTAAGTTCACCATTGCCCAACCCTTATATTACATGTCCTAAGTTCACCATTGCCCAACCCTTATATTACATGCCCTAATTCACCATTGCCCAACCCTTATATTACATGCCCTAAGTTCACCATTGCCCAACCCTTATATTACATGCCCTAAGTTCACCATTGCCCAACCCTTATATTACATGCCCTAAGTTCACCATTGCCCAACCCTTATATTACATGTCCTAAGTTCACCATTGCCCAACCCTTATATTACATGCCCTAAGTTCACCATTGCCCAACCCTTATATTACATGCTCTAAGTTCACCATTGCCCACTGCCAGGTCCTAAAAGGGGGGTTCCACTGTAATAGAATGTGAACGCCACTAACCCCAGCCAAGTCTTTGTCGGGTTCGGGTGGCGGCGCCACTGCATCATTGGCGTTGATGACAGGAACGATCTTCAGCTTGCACAGCTCTGACAGTGTGCTGCGCAGGTTGCTGCGACTGAACTCGTTCTGGAAGTCTGGCTTGGTCACCAGAACCTGCAACACATCGCCCATCTTTTAGCCTTTGATAGCCATGGTTTGGAAACTCACATCTTGTAGTCTTGGTTAGGCCAACAACAACAAAAATGTTGGTTTAGGGTAACTTGACCAAAAAAGATAGGGTCGGTAGGTTGGCTTTTTATTTTTATTTATGTAAAAGATTTAGTCAAATTTAAAGGAGGTTACTTCCCTTTGTCTCGGTATGGTTCGCAAAATGTGCCAAAAGTTGAATTTTTATTTTGAGAAAGGAAACAAAAGTTTTAGGGTCGGCGGGAAAAAATCGAGTTGGTCAGCTTACCTTAAACCAACATTTAAACACATTTGTCCTAGGTATCCCATAATGCCTCAGTGATTAAAGTCAATGTTTACTAGTTAACACTGTTCATTGAAAGAATCAGTATTTAGTTAACATGGGGCTATGCTGTGCAGAGTTGAGTAGTATCAGAATGGTACAGTACTGCACAGAGAAAGAATGAATATGACACAAAAGGACAAGTCAGTCTCACATCTACCAAGACTTCTCTATCACTATTTACCCGTTTGATCACCAAATGGTTACACGAAAAATGAACCCAACACAATTAAACTGTTCAATATTTCTGCTTCGCCTATGAAACAAGGCCAGAGAAGTTCAAGGTATAATACCTACGAAACACGAACCTCAGATCGCTGCCAAAATTGTACCGCCATTCGTCAGGTATGTCGAACCGTCAGAAAGTCCCCTCTCAGATCAACACTGTCCCTTTAAATACGATGATGATTACCTGTGCCGTCTTGAGGCCGTACTGTTGGAACATGGCGTCTTACATGGACATCAGACCCCTCAAATCAATACTGTCCCTTTAATACGATGATGATTACCTGTGCCGTCTTGAGGCCGTACTGTTGGATAATGGCGTCTTACATGGACATCAGACCCCTCAAATCAACACTGTCCCTTTAATACGATGATGATTACCTGTGCCGTCTTGAGGCCGTATTGTTGGAACATGGCGTCTTACATGGACATCAGACCCCTCAAATCAACACTGTCTCTTTAAATACGATGATGATTACCTGTGCCGTCTTGAGGCCGTATTGTTGGAACATGGCGTCTTACATGGACATCAGACCCCTCAAATCAACACTGCCCCTTTAAATACGATGATGATTACCTGTGCCGTCTTGAGGCCGTACTGTTGGAACATGGCGTCTTACATGGACATCAGACCCCTCAAATCAACACTGTCCCTTTAATACGATGATGATTACCTGTGCCGTCTTGAGGCCGTACTGTTGGAACATGGCGTCTTACATGGACATCAGACCCCTCAAATCAACACTGTCCCTTTAATACGATGATGATTACCTGTGCCATCTTGAGGCCGTATTGTTGGAACATGGCGTCTTACATGGACATCAGACCCCTCAAATCAACAAAGTCCCTTTAATACGATGATGATTACCTGTGCCGTCTTGAGGCCGTACTGTTGGAACATGGCGTCATACATGGACATCAGACCGCTCTGGCCAGCCGCTGCACACGCTCTGGGTTCCAGGGACGGGGGACGGATTTGCTGTTGGTCACAACAACGTTGGAAGAGAAAGCAAAGTTAGTTGGTGAACCTTTACATAAAATTATGTGCAAACAGGAGCAAAAAGTTTGAAAAACAAATTACAGAAAAAAATATCTGCAGTAACAAACTTTCAAAACAAGCAGTCAGAAGTTTATGAAGACATGAGCTATTGAACTAGCGAATCCTTTTCTCCAGCTCTAACCATACCTAATATTCAAAGCAACATCCAACAAGAAGGGCAAAGCCCATACGACTCACATGCTTTACACATTTTTCCTACCAAAATACATGTGACCTTGACCCAAGGTCAAGGTCATGCAACACAAAGCTGTTAATTCAAGACATAGGAAGTACAATGGTGCTTATTGGCTCTTTCTACCATGAGATATGGTCACTTTTAGTGGTTCACTACCTTATTTTGGTCACATTTCATTAGGGTCAAAGTGACCTTGACCTTGATCATATGTGACCAAATGTGTCTCATGATGAAAGCATAACATGTGCCCCACATAATTTTTAAGTTTGAAACAGTTATCTTCCATAGTTCAGGGTCAAGGTCACTTCAAAATATGTATACAATCCAACTTTGAAGAGCTCCTGTGACCTTGACCTTGAAGCAAGGTAAACCAAACTGGTATCAAAAGATGGGGCTTACTTTGCCCTATATATCATATATAGGTGAGGTATTCAATCTCAAAAACTTCAGAGAAAATGGGAAAAATGGGAAAAATAGCTGTTTTTTAGGCAACATTTATGGCCCCTGCGACCTTGACCTTGAAGCAAGGTCAAGATGCTAAGTATGTTTTTTGGGGCCTTGTCATCATACACCATCTTGCCAAATTTGGTACTGATAGACTGAATAGTGTCCAAGAAATATCCAACGTTAAAGTTTTCCGGACGGACGTCCGGACGGACGGACGGACGGACGGACGTCCGGACGGACGGACGGACGACTCGGGTGAGTACATAGACTCACTTTTGCTTCGCATGTGAGTCAAAAAACTGCACAATTGAGAAGTACAGCGGTACCTCTCTTTACAACCCCTCTCTTTTACGGGTCCCTCAATATTACGACCGACTTTTCTCTGATGGATTTCTTCTCCTTCTTTGTCTTAGTATTTCTCACCTCCATATTACGTCCAACTCTCTAATACGACATACGACCGTCCATACGTGGACTTATAACGACTTTTCCCAAAATTATCACGGGTTTGGTTTACTCTAACTTGTATTTCCAGTCGAGTCAGTACGCAATACGGACACAAACACGTGTTGAAATCTTGTACATGTACAACATCACTTTGGCACGCAAACGGCTGAAGCCATGGTTTTTCATTTCTAATCCAGGTCATTACTTTATTTTGACTAGATAAAGGTCAGTTGTCAGATATCTGCTTCATTTTGCAAAGAACTGTGCAGGAATTCCTACCTTATAAACAGGCAAAGTTACAGAAACGTCATGAAAGTAATCCGCAGATAGAACCAAAACCGAAAGTTGTGGTGACGTCATGACATTTTGCGATGTGCGTCAGCGAAGCTCGTGCACATGTGGTCTGTCTTGCTAAAAACAATGGCTGACGAACATGGTTTCGAAATCTGGAACTGTTTTTTTGTTTTCCTCGATCCGTGACAGAGTGACACGATATAGAACCACCCGTTCGTTTGAATCAATAAACTCTCCTCAGGCAGTGAAGTTTGAAGGTGTCAGTAGTGTAGTCTCCTAAATTGCTCAACACTGTGGACAGTCCGGAGTGCAGTTATGTCCCGTGAATGAGCGAGTCAAAGTTTCATCGTGAAAACTGACGCTTTTCGCTACAATTTTACATCAGTTTCAACACACTGCCGCGGTTCTTGAGGTCTGCAAAGGCTTACAAGTTTTTGAAACAAGCGTTTGAGACACTTCTTTGTTTTTAACCAAATCTCTGCATGACTATGATTAGAATCTGGTATCGAGATCGATGTGCATGCTTTGGGACCGACTTTCGTTCGACCTCAGCCTGTTTTAATTTGCAAACCCTTAACCCACGAGTAGTTACGGGGCTTCATTAAACAAGCAAGACAACTATGTGTGGGTAAATAATTGAATAGAAAACTGTTTACCATAACCGTTTTAAGGAAAGAATAACATTACTTTGTGGGTGGCATCAATCAAAACGCCCATGTCATTCCTGATCATAGACAGACCCGGACATAAACCAATCCTCCATGTTACGACCCCTCCATATAACGACCGAATTTCGGTTACATTTTCAAAGTCGTTACAGAGAGGTACCACTGTACAAGTAAAATCTGATGTTGCCGAAGCCATGCTTCCAAAAAAACATCAACCAAACCAAAGATTTAGCACAAGAGTCTGTGCAGGTGGCTAGACTTCTTCAGAGTACGCTATTGCTGTTTCGCAAACCTTTTCCCCTTCTGACTTTGTTTTTGTTATCAAACATAACTAATGCTACTGGCTTGACTGCATGTTTTGCAACAACTACCTACCTTAACAAAAATCTCGTTATTTTACGAAAAGACAAAATTCGTAACAATATGTGACCCTCCACCACGAAATGAGTCGCATGTCACCTCGCACGGTTCTGCGCGGTCCGGGGAGTGTCTGGTAACAGTGTGAGGGTCACCTTAGTCACAGGCTTATAACTCAAAACAGTTTTTGCTCTTTTCTAAAGCGGTTTTCACCACTGGATAGAACATAAAAAACTCTGTAGGAAAATGTAAAAATATGAAAACCATGCAAAGGTGACATGTGACTCATTCCGTGGTGGAGGGTCACATATTATCTATTGTGAACCCATTGATTATTTTGAATAAAGCAAAATGCTACACACTGAAGCATAGTAGGGAGCGGGAGTGAATCAAAATACATGTAACTCTCATGGTGAAAGACAGGAGGAACAAGCGTCATCGCATCCTGATTACATGTGGAGATTATGAGCTGGACATAAGACTGAGCAGTAGAAACACTGTCAAGAATTCACCGTCTTCTGATTTTTCAACAGAATGGCTTCGATCTCTAAGCGTGTGTTTCTCTCTGTGTTTGCATGGGCATGTGTGTTTAGGTGTGTATACATACACACATGCACAAATATATGTGCACACACACCAACACACACATGTACATGGGCACATCGAAAAAAAGAGTTTTAGATGGCATGGTCTGCAGGGAAATGGAAGCCATCACACATGCATTCTAATCTATCACAGGTCATTTCAAAAACATCCTTTGCAGAACGTGTCATGTAAGTTTGGGAAATGCAGTTTGAAATTTAAGAGAGAACAATGGCACAAAGATCATACTTGTCCAGTACAGACTCTCTTATCAAGGCGCCTCTTCTTAAAATTCCTCTGACTTTTTCTTCTTCTTTCATGGGCTGTAACTCCCACGTTCACTCATGTTTTTGCAAGAGTGAGTTTTTATGACCGCTTTTACCCCACCATTCAGGCAGCCATACGCCGCTTTCGGGGAAAGCACGCTGGGTATTTTTGTGTTTCTATAACCCACCAAACTCTGAAATGGATTACAGGATCTTTTCCGTGCACACTTGGTTTTGTGCTTGCGTGTAAACATGAAGGGGGAAAAGACACTAGCAGGTCTGCCCATAAGTTGACCTGGGAGATCAGAAAAATCTCCACTCTAAACCCACCAGGCACGGTTCCTCTGACTGACAAGCAAAGGCTTATTCCACAACTCTGTAATGGCGCTAAGGTCACACCAAACACTTGTACAGCACAGCATTATCCCTACAAGTCTACAAGCATCCTCATCACAATATATACATGGGTGAGCTATTCTGTACAAGAGTATGTCTTTGATGGCCCTCGTTTTTCACTTGATAAAAAGATGTACAGACACATGTTGATTTCATGTAGTCATGCAACTACAAAATCAGGGTCATTCTCCAAAGCACGATACCAGTAAAAAACTAAGCAAGCAATATTTTAATATTTAACTGCAAAAACTGCCATAGTTTGATTTACAGTAATTAATTAATACAGTTCCCTTTGGTCTGTAGGGAAAGAATTAGAAGCACCGACTGTTTACGTTCAGTAAATTATGGAAACCAGAGAATGTGACATAAATCAAAGAAATTGTTTGCAAACAAAGAGAACATAGAATACTGTCCAACCTCTGCAGATTTTCGAGGTGTTTAAAAAAAATAAAAAATAAAATATTCACATTTCCATGGCGACCACCTGTCTATGGCGACCACTTTTAGATGGGGTGGTCATTGCAGACAGGTTTGACTGTATCAACTTGAGTATTGATGGCAGGAATTATGCAAGCAGATGCATTCTATTGACTATCTCATATGTTTTATAAGCATTAGTTCAAGGGACTGGAATTTCCTGCAACAATATGGCCCCCAGCTCCGGAGAACAACCCATCTGGGATCATGATGACTATTACATCAGCACTCGCAAGCAAGGATAGGTCACAAAAATGAAACCCTTCTTTACAACTTCCTCTCTGGTTGTATCTGAGAGACAGCCCTAATATTCAGGTTCAGGTGTCCTGTGTCAGTCTGTTACACTTGTTGAATGATGGTGCACACATCTTTTGAACTATTGCAAAACCAAAATACCTATTTTAGTTGTAGTTTTACTGACACCTTTTTGGGGACAATATCTCATGCAGTATTAAAAAAAAAATGTAGACAAAATTAACCTGACCATAATATCTTTCTTTTGGAGCCAAAACTCTCATGGATAAGAATACAGTTTGTGCACACCGCCCACTACTGATTTTCATTGGATACTCTAAATTAACTTGATAGACAAAAGAAAAATGACTGTGCATCTGTCTAAAGCCTCAACAACCACATATCCATAATGGTTCGGATTAAAAGCAAATGATAAGGGGATACACTCATACAGGAAACCATGGACGACCAGATTATTTCGTCTCTCGTAAAGCAGCGGACACGTCACACACTGTGATATTCTCACAGCAAAACACAACTAAACGGTACCACACACCTGTTTACACAAGCACGAAGCCAATTTACACAAATGCCAACAATCTTAAACGAAATGAGGCAGAGCACTATTCAGATATCAAATAACCAAATTGAAGTAAGCGCTCTAAATGCATACGACATGTGTATTGGAGTAAGCGAGAGTTATACGGAACCAATCTCCTGGCACCTGAGAGATTAACAAGCATTGAAATGAACAGATGAAAGTCGCTTGTTCATTTCAATGCTTGTTATTCTCTCAGGTGCCAGGAGATAAGTTCCGTGTAACTCTCATTTACTCCATTACACATGTCGTATGCATTTAGAGCGCTTACTTCCCTTAGGTTATTTGACAAATGCCAACAGTCAATTTTGTGTAAAACTGTATCAACCAAACGCTAAGGGGACAGGTTGATAAGTTATCAAGGGCAAAATGTGGTTCATTCCAACAGATTGTAAATGGTGGAAAACTGAAAACTGTCAAACCTCCAAAGAAAATATCCTCTACCTAACATGCGAATAGAAAAGCCAATTTGAGCTTGCGACAGACTTCAACACACTTCAGCTCCACTGATAAAATACAATCCAGAAACACCTCACTCCTGGGGAATAGATGCAAAACTATCAGCACAATCAAAATGTAAAAATCATACCAAAAACAATAAGAAAATCGTGCTGACTATCTCTAAAGAGACCTTGCTTTCTTTTCTTTTAGCGTGAAGCTACCTGTCAAAGTTCAATAAAAGCTGTGATACTGTAGGCGACTGCTTCATAAGCCAGTGCAGCACTATGCATGTTAGAAGTAGTGGATTTTATTTGCTGCAGGCCTGCGGACAGTAGGCAGTGAATTTTGCAGAGAGGCGACATCCCTCATCAGATACCACTCTCTCGCTTTACACCATTATCTAAATAGACGAATTAGGAAAATAACTCTGTCGGGTTTGTATGGGTTGTGAAGGAGTGAATACCCTTGCTTTTTACTTGGGCAAACATTGGAGGGGCCAATCACTAGAGAGAAGTGTGTTGGAAACACGTGGACTGGAGCATGTGTGAAGTTATTTGTCAGAGGAAAAGCAAGGGTATTCACCCTTTCACAACCTATACAAACCCGACGGAGTTATTTAAAAAAATCGTCTATTGAGCGGCTATCTTACTAAAGCTAAGAGCGGTTTCACTAACGACAACACTGTTGACTACCAAAGGAAAAGTGGCTTGTGCAATCCTGGTCATGTGCTAACTCAGGCGTTACGCCAAATGTTGACGTCAAGTACTGTTCATAGTAAGGCTTGGCTACATAAACTGCTTAAAGCCAAAAATACGTTTAATTGAAGCAGGGTACATTCACAAATGTTAATCAGTGAAACAATAGCGTTAACAATAGCGTCAACAATAACACCACATGCACAAGCTCAACAAAACCAGAGAGAGTCTATCAAACCTGGCGTGGCGAGACCTCCTATAAAAGCAAAAAATGAAATTGTTTCTCTTAGTCTTATACGCATCGCTTGACAATACAGAAACTAAGTGAGAATCAGTGTCAATATAATATATACTCTGTGACGTTATTTTCTCGGTTTGTGCTTTCTTATCCCAAGGCTGAAGTTAACACAAAGACTTAAAAACAAGTATTTGTCACATATACATAAGCAAGTAAACAACAATGCACAAAAGCAGTGTACATGCTTCCGATGCCTGGCGTTTCTAGAAAAAACATCAAAGGCACACAAACAGTGTAGCACAACACTAGCCAAAGCCTTATTTCCCATTTCTGGAAAGAAATGTACTTCAGCATGAAAAAAAGACCCGCCTTATGATAACAAAGATAATTACTAAAACACAGACAAAACCAATATACAAAAAAGCCATTGCTGCAACCATCTTGGAGACATTGTAAGATAAGTCACAGCATGGGTTATGCATGTCTGTTGTGTCTCTCGCTTGTCCACTTTAAAGGCTGCAAGGTGCAAGTTCCTCTCAATGTTTTGTTTTGACCTGAATTAATTTAAACATTCCACAAATGTAACCTTTTTTGTTTTTTGATTCTATACAAGAAACAAGTCGCGTAAGGCAAAATTACTACATTTAGTCAAGCTGTCGAAATCACGGAATGAAACTGAACGCACTGTAGTTTTTCACCAAGGCAGTACAGCTTGGTCAATCCCCGCGAGAAGGAAATCGCTCACCTTCCACGTGCAAAACGCAGTGAAATTAACACGCCAGAATTGCGCGGTAGCGTATTGTGCAAAGCAGGAAAGCGCGCTTTTCTGTATTCTTGTGAACTTTCGAAGCTTGTTTTGAATACAACCTATCATATCTATATGTTTTTGGAATCAGGAAATGATAAAAAATAAGATGAAATCATTTTTCGATCGATTTCGTAAATTTTTATCGTAAGACTAATTGATCTATTTTCGTTAATTGTGACCACATTTTAAGAGTAAACATATGTATATATTTTTAGATTCAGAATATGATGAAGAATACGATGCAATCAATTTTAAATCTGTTTGCGAAAAATCGATTTTAATGACAACTTTAATGAGCAAACTCATTAATGAATTTTTAAGCCTCCAAGCTGAAATGCAATACCAAAGTCCGGGCTTCGTCAAAGATTACTTGACCAAAAATTCAACCAATTTGGTTGAAAAATGAGAGCGTGACAGTGCTGCCTCAACTTTCACGAAAAGCCGGATATGACGTCATCAAAGCTATTTATCAAAAAAATGAAAAAAACGTATGGAGATACCATACTCAGGATCTCTCATGTCAAGTTTCATGAAGATCGGTCCAGTAGTTTTCTCTGAATCGCTCTACACACACACACACACACACACACCCACCCACACACACACACCCACACACATATACCACGACCCTCGTCTTGATTCCCCCCTCTACGTTAAAACATTTAGTCAAAACTTGACTAAATGTAAAACAAGTCGTGTAAGGCGAAAATACAACATTTAGTCAAGCTCAGTTGAACTCACAGAATGAAACTGAACGCAAAGCATTTTTTCCGCAAGGCCGTACACTCGTAGCATCGTCTGTCCACCGCTCGTGGCAAAGGTAGTGAAATTAACAATACAGAAAAGCGCGGTAGCGGTTGCGCTGAGGAGGATAGCCCACTTTTCTATATCTCTATTCTTTTTAACTCTCTGAACGTGTTTTTAATCCAAACATATCATATCTATATGTTTTTGGAATCAGGAACGGACAAGGAATAAGATAAAATTGTTTTTAAATCGATTTCGGAAATTTAATTTTAATCATAATTTTTATATTTTTAATTTTCAGAGCTTGTTTTTAATCCAAATATAACATAATTATATGTTTTTGGAATCAGAAAATGATGAAGAATACGATAAACATAATTTTGAATCGTTTTATAAAAAAAATAATTTTAATTACAATTTTCAGAGTTTTTAATCAATCAATCAATATGAGGCTTATATTGCGCGTATTCCGTGGGTACAGTTCTAAGCGCAGAGATTTATTTTTTTATTTTAATTTTTAATTTTTATTTTCTGCAATTTATATCGAGCACATATTCAAGGCGCAGGGATTTATTTATGCCGTGTGAGATGGAATTTTTTTACACAATACATCACGCATTCACATTGGCCAGCAGATCGCAGCCATTTCGGCGCATATCCTACTTTTCACGGCCTATTATTCCAAGTCACACGGGTATTTTGGAGGACATTTTTATCTATGCCTATACAATTTTGCCAGGAAAGACCCTTTTGTCAATCGTGGGATCTTTAACGTGCACACCCCAATGTAGTGTACACGAAGGGACCTCGGTTTTTCGTCTCATCCGAAAGACTAGCACTTGAACCCACCACCTAGGTTAGGAAAGGGGGGAGAAAATTGCTAACGCCCTGACCCAGGGTCGAACTCGCAACCTCTCGCAAGTGCGTTACCACTCGGCCACCCAGTCCCAGTTTTAATGAACAAAGTCATTTATTAAATTTTAAGCCTCCAAGCTGAAATGCAATACCAAAGTCCGGCCTTCGTCGAAGATTGCTTTGCCAAAATTTTAATCAATTTTATTGAAAAATGAGGGTGTGACAGTGCTACCTCAACTTTTACAAAATGCCGAATATATATATGACGTCATCAAAGACATTTATCGAAAAAATGAAAAAAACGTCTGGGGATATCATACCCAGGAACTCTCATGAAAAATGTCATAAAGATCAGTCTAGTAGTTTACTCTGAATCGCTCTACACACACACACACACACCACGACCCTCGTCTCGATTCCCCCCTCTATGTTAAAACATTTAGTCAAAACTTGACTAAATGTAAAAAGGAATGAAATCAGCCGCAGCCTATGTGTACTTACTGCATTCCTATCTGCGTTCAGGTTGGTGAGATTCTGTCTCATGCTCATAGACATGACGGCCTCGTGTCGAAGTTTCTGTTTGCCGAACGCTACAGCTCCGCTGGTCACCATCACCATTTCTCTCCCTTGGTTCTGCAGCTCTGCCACCTGGTGGTCAAAGCAAAGTCTGGATTGTCTTGACTGGAACCGTGCACCATCTTAATTGCAGAATCTATTATTCTATTTGGTCTTGTATTCTATGGTCTTGTATTCTATGCAGCCTTGTATCACATTTGCCACCAGACGATCACTGTCAAGACCAAGACTCATCTTGTCCAGCACATGGTGAACAAGCAGCACTAACAATTTCACAAATACCCTGCATAAAAGCGCTGTTGCAGCCATACACTTACTCAAGCGCACAAGTTCAAAAGTGAAAAGGTAAAAAAACAAACCCCACCCCAGACTCTTTTGAAAATTGCAAAGGCATACAGTAGTTCAGTCGGTAGTGGCAATTCATAGAAATCAGTTGTTGGTGTTGGCATGGGTTCAACCCCCACATTCGGCGAATGATTTATTTTCCAGAGACAACTTTGAGCAGCCTCTTCTCAGTGTGCGAACATCTTTGTGTGGACCGACCCGTGCACACAATTAAGATCCTAAGTTCCCAGAGAACATCTCAGGGCTTGTAAGCGCGAATGCAGAATTTAAAAAATAAAATAAAATTGGAAAGCGCTGAACTGTATGGCAGTTCGCTTTCCCAAGTGAAAAAGCAGCCCCTAACTCCACGAGGGTAAGCTCAAAGGACAATATGATACCAATACCAAACTACAGACTTGGTTTAAACTTGAGTACTTCCAGGAGCACCTGATATGATACCAATACCAAACTACAGACTTGGTTTAAACTCAAGTACTTCCAGGAGCACCTGATATGATACCAATACCAAATAACAGACTTGGTTTCAATGTGTTTCCAGGAGTACCTGTTCCACAATGGAGGCGAGACGTCCGAGGGCAAGGCCGCACTCATCCTCCCGCGTGATGACCGCACTGCCCAGCTTGACCACCACGCGCTTCACTCGGGTCAGATCGTTGCGCATCTCAAGGGGTGGGGCTGACACCCGGGTGTCCTCCGAGTACAGCCGATGGTTGACCAGCCCCCATGTCTGTGTGGCCGCGGCATGCGGTTGCAGTCGCTGATGGAGAAGGAGGGCGGTGGCTGAGGGGGTGAGACGGCTGCTGGTCACATGACCACCGGACAGTCTGCAGTACACCGCTCGCACACTCAACATGCTGGCTGTTCTGCAAAGGAAAACAGGTGAGCTCAGACATGTCATTTTCCTCAAACACTGTCTTCAGCAGCAACCGCTGACAAAAAAATACATGATTTCTAAGCACCCCCATGTATGATTTTGGATACCGCAGTGGTACCTGTGATGACAGAACATTCTTGGCACCAAACTAAAGCATCCCTACACTGCAGGTGCCCGGTCAAAACTTCGGTCAATATATTATTATATTATACCAAGGACTGGGTGGCCGAGTGGTAACGCACTTGTGCTCGGAAGCGAGAGGTTGCAAGTTCGACCCTGGGTTAGGGCGTTAGCAATTTTCTCCCCCCTTTCCTAACCTAGGTGGTGGGTTCAAGTGCTAGTCTTTCCGATGAGACGAAAAACCGAGGTCCCTTCGTGTACACTACATTGGGGTGTGCACGTTAAAGATCCCACGATTGACAAAAGGATCTTTCCTGGCAAAATTGTATAGGCATAGATAAAAAATGTCCACCAAAATACCCGTGTGACTTGGAATAATAGGCCGTGAAAAGTAGGATATGCGCCAAAATGGCTGCGATCTGCTGGTCGATGTGAATGCGTGATGTATTGTGTAAAAAATTCCATTTCACACGGTATAAATAAATCCCTGCGCCTTGAGTCCGAGTCTGGAGATACCCGCGCGATATAAGACTTCATAATAAATAAATAAATAAATATTATATAAATACCAGAGGACCACTCTGAGTAGGCACACTCAAACGATTACATGTGGGCCTCAACATATGTCTACAAATGAAACTCAAAGCACATGTCAAAATAAGCTGCAGCTTAAATTTCTTCTCCTATGGCTGTATAACAAAAGTCTTATTTTGCCACCCCCCTTTAGACTGTTGGGTCTTACATGCCGGCCTGTGATTGTGTGGCCATGATGCAATGGCGTGTAACCATGCACACCCTGGATCAGTGATCGCGCTAGATATCTTTCAAACCGCTAGATATCTTTCAAACCGGTATGACATCATGAGCTGACCACAATGCTCTCACGAAAATCGAAAATCGGTCAACATGCCAAGGCAACCAGACAAAGGCAAACAATGACTAAATCAATGTTTATCAATGCCATTGACACGCAGACGTATTTTGTGGAATAAATTTGGGTCATTTTTGACCTTTCGACACCAAGCCTCATTAATTTGTTTTCCATGAGACAATGGCAACATTGTATCAACATGACACCTGTCATAACAAGCCATGCAACTCTCTTTCTCTCTCTCTCTTACAGACCATGGATTCTTTATAAAAGATTTTATTTTCCACTCTTTATTTCTACCCCGGTCAAACCAATTAACAATCGGTACGTCTGACCGAGCACCCATTTTGTGATCGGAAATTACCCGTAAACACGATCCCTGTGGATGCCAGGGTCAGGCTGTGCATAGTGCAGCACTTGATCCTTTCAATATATATAACAAGGTGCTGACTTTCGTTTGTGCATTGTTGATGGTGAATGCATGTTAATTTATTTTTAATATACTTTCTTATGTGATAACCAATGTGCTATATTTTCTCAGGACAAAGAACAAATGTTTATTTTGAATGTTTTATGTATGTTATTATTACGGACACAAACGCTCAGCAATGCAATTTCTCTTTTAGAGATTAATAAAGTTATTGTATTGTATTGTATTGTATTGTATTGTATTGTATTGTATCACAGTACTGTGCCACAATTACTGCACACCTTCATATCAATTATCATTCCTTCCCTTGTATAACCTTCAGCTATCCGTACAGTCATTCCTGGTACCCCATGGGACCATATATATGCCTCACAGAGCAGCCATTACTTACTCAGTTACGGCCAGGGAGGAAACACTTCTACACAATTCATTTGTGTGACTGTGTCACCAGTGATCTGATATTTCATCAGCTGTGCATGCTCCCAGCCCATGCTTTGTGTCCCGCCTCCCTGCCCCAACCATTATCTATATGTAGCAAGAGTTTGAGATTCTTCAAACATCATACCAACATAATTGTTCGCTGGTACAATGTACCTTAATAAGTTAATTATTAGACTCAGGTCCTAATTTACTGTTAAGACTGCAAGCTTGAGTCAAAGTCTGTGAAAGTATCTCAGCACTGGATATATTTTGCATACTGGAATTATTCTCTATTTCAATTAAGGGCCGGAGCTACCTTCAAATACACCTTTTTTTTTTCTTCCAAGTCATTTGACCACAACATTCATAAAACAGAACTGTTTGTGTTCGAATTTGGTGTGCTTTTGCTTCAATGTATGTAGAATAATAAATTAATTGTAAATGATCAAAAACAAAATGTGCTCTTAGATTCACTTATTAAAAATTATCAAATCAAATGAAAAATAAAATAAATTATGGATGACAAGATAATTTCAAAACTATTCATTAGAATGATTTGGAATTTTGCAGAAATGTATAAGACATACTAATAGATGTTTTGTTTGAAAGGATTAGCTCTAGGAAGGGCAGTCAAAGAGATACACATTTTCAATGTTTTGAGACATTTTGTACCCACAAAGTCAACATTTAAAAAAACAATATCTAAAAGTTGTTCAAACAAATCAAAGATAAACATCTTACACACTTGTAAGCCAATTTTAGTTCAAATATGGGGAGTAGTTTTGAAATTAGACTGTCATCCATGAAGTAACATGATTCCATTCATCGCTTTTCTTATTTTTTATTTAATAATTTTTGCAAAGTCAATTTAGAAATAATCTTTTATTTTATCATGTATTATTAATTTTCATACATTGCAGCAGGGACCTATATTTATATATGTCTTTGATTGCAGCAAATGCACACCAACTTTTATCGCAAACAATTTTGTTTCAAGAATGTTGTGGTCAAATTAAAAATGATGGTGTATTTTCATGGTAGCTCCTGCCCTTAACCACACAATTGAATTCTTTTAGTATTACTAATTTCTATGATTGACAGATTGTGTTCATGCCAGTTTTACTTTTAGCGTTTGCACTTGGGATTACAGGTAGGACTCCAACAGACAGATACTGAGATAGGTAATCTTGAACTTTGGTGTGTTAAATTCATAGCTCAGAATATCTGCTGGTTTCATGCCTGGACAAGCTCCTGATTTCTGACATCAGCAAGATGTCCTCTTAACCTATGCTTTGTTCTAAACCAAATATTAAGTGTGTCTTCTTCGGTTCCTTTTTCAGACTGTTTCTTTTCCCCCTTCTCTTCCTGTAGGCCTATGCAAAGATGCAGACAACAGAGGTTGAAATTGACAAACCGTCTGTCTCCTCAAAGAATGCTCGACACACGCCTCCACAAAATGTCACAATTGCATCATCCAGATTTGAAGAAATGCAGTGAAAATCATGCCGTTTGTATAAACTTGACAGACAATGACACTTCGTCCTACATACCCACACAGGCAGGCACAACACACTTGCGTTACCTTGAAATGTGCACCACACTGTCTACACAGCCTGAACAGGCTGAAGTTTTCGAAAACAAGCGCTCTGTATTCCGTGTCTGCTTATGACAGTGTTCCAACACAACGGTGTCACTCGATGTCCGCGATCACGCTGATTGGAATGAATGAACCCCCAGCTTTGTTGCGAAGTGAAATATAAGCTTCAGAAGACACGGCTTGCCTCCGTGGTCGCAGCTGCATCGTGTGAAGCGCACTGCAGGGTCAAGGTCATATGCAAAAGAAAGGTCGATGTTTGGTCGATGTTGCGACCCATCTCGTCATCGGCGCTGTTCCGGAAATGACCTGCGCTTTGTTGGAATTCCAACAATGGCCGCCATTGTAGGAATTCCGACTTTGCACTACGCGATTCTGGAAATGTACCGCGCGCATAGTGAGAATACTGCTCTTTCTTTGAATGGACCTTTATGAGACCAGTCTTGCTTTTTTGGGTACATCAGTCCGGAACCCACTGCCATCGTCCTTCAAGCACCTAAAGTTATTAAAAAGTTGTAAAAAAAAGGGCTAAAAAAACACTTTATGTCTAGTAGTTTCTTTCTTTCTTTCTTTTCTTTATTTGGTGTTTAACGTCGTTTTCAACCACGAAGGTTATATCGCGACGGGGAAAGGGGGGGGGGGGGAGATGGGATAGAGCCACTTGTCAATTGTTTCTTGTTCACAAAAGCACTAATCAAAAATTTGCTCCAGGGGCTTGCAACGTAGTACAATGTATTACCTTACTGGGAGAATGCAAGTTTCCAGTACAAAGGACTTAACATTTCTTACATACTGCTTGACTAAAATCTTTACAAAAATTGACTATATTCTATACAAGAAACACTTAACAAGGGTAAAAAGAGAAACAGAATCCGTTAGTCGCCTCTTACGACATGCTGGGGAGCGTCGGGTAAATTCTTCCCCCTAACCCGCGGGGGTTGTCTAGTAGTTCAACGAATATTGATTTACCACAGTAAATATAATGTCAAAGATATGCTGTGCTTTTTATATTCTGAACATATTTGTGTTGTTCCATTTTTACTAGCTTGAACGCATAATAGCCTGCATATTATGCATTTGATTTTGTAAAGAACTACATGTGTAAGCTCATCATCATCCTCATCCTCATCCTCATCCTCATCATCATCATCATCATCATCATCACCATCATCATCATCATCATCATAAACATCATCATCGTCATTATATCATCATTATCATCACATGTTGAACTTTGTCCATCTTTTTTTGGTCGCTATCTTTTTAATTTTCATATTTTATCATTGATTTGTGTGTCTATGCGTCCCAAGGACAGATTGTGAGAAAAGACACAGCCTTAAATCTTAATCCTTGTAAAATAAAGCTCAATTCAATTCAATGCGATGTAAAATGATACAAGTCATGTTGGCCTATAATAATCCTTGTGTGTTAAAATGATCAATGCTTAGTCTTGAAAAAGCAGATGCATTGTATAACACACCAAACCAAACGTTTAAAAAACCCACTTTTGATAACTACGGGCTGGACCAACACTGATCCACGACACATCCTACTCGACCAAAACGGACCAATTGGTCATCCTTTTGAACGTTTCAGATCTTAGATTTATAACAACAAAATTACAACAACAAAAGTGTTTTGATTGTACTCTCACAGTCTCTCAAAATTACCTCCCTTTTAGTGTAGGCTCTTGTCACTGATCCTAATGGCTATTGATACTTAATGTTAAAGTCTGCGCGCTTTTGATCTGACTGATCGTTGCAAAATGTTGATTAAAATGAAAGATTATATCTGACTGTTGTAACCATAAATAACATCTCTACCCTTTGGGATGTGTCTATTCTTGCACTTTCAAGCTTTTTTGTAAAGGCAGATTTGGCTATCTAACGTTGTATACATATACTTGTACTTCACAGTTGCACAAACATTGATTCACTGAGTGGACATCAAGGGCAGAGCAGTTAAGCCAGAGGGGGGAGAGGGGGGGTTACAACCTGGGGTCTAGGGGTTACGGTAGACCTCTTAAATAATTGTGGGGCACATGGGCAGGGCCCCGTTGGCCCCCAAGCTGAAGAGTTTTAGCTATTTTATGAACAATTTATGGCTTATCCTTGATTTTCAACATGATCAACTGGTGTCAGCAGCCACTCATTATTTCTTTTAAAGTTAGTATTAATTTTTTTAATTTTTTTTGACAGCCGGGGAGGGGGGAGGGAGGTGGGGTTCCGGAACTCCTGTAACCCCCCCCCCCCTTATCAGCCCCTGGACATTCTTGTGCATACTGTTTTTGAACCTATTACAAAGTACGAATGTACATGTTAAAGTGTTGTGAAATAAAGTTTAATCTACTCCCTTGCTCATTTCTTTTTATTTGTATTCTCTATGAAGCTTAGCTCATTTTGTCTGTTTAGGTCACAGCAATTATTTTCATTACTGTTCAGTTTGTCATCTGTATGTATCAGTTCAGATGTAAGCATTATTGACTGAACAATGCACATGGGCGGATCCAGGGGGGTTTCCCAGCCTAAAAAAAAAGTAAAAAAAAAAAAAAAAGTAAGAGAAACACTAATTAAAAGAAGAAATAAATAAATTTGAAATTAAAGAAAAAACAAGTCGCGTAAGGCGAAATTACTACATTTAGTCAAGCTGTGAAACTCACAGAATGAAACTGATCACACTGCATTTTTTCACAATGACCGTAGTCCGCCGCTTGTGCATAACGGAGTGAAACTGACGAGCCTGTTCAGCGCGGTAGTGGTTTCGCTGTGCTGCATAGCACGCTTTTCTGTACCTCTCTTCGTTTGAACTTTCTGAGCGTGTTTTTAATCCAAACATATCATATCTATATGTTTTTGGAATCAGGAACCGACAAGGAATAAGATGAAATTGTTTTTAAATCGATTTCGGAAATTTAATTTTGATCATAATTTTTATATTTTTAATTTTCAGAGCTTGTTTTTAAATCCAAATATAACATATTTATATGTTTTTGGAATTAGAAAATAATGTAGAATAAGATGAACGTAAATTTGGATCGTTTTATATAAAAACAAAAATTATTACAATTTTCATATTTTTAATGACCAAAGTCATAAATTAATTTTTAAGCCACCAAGCTGAAATGCAATACCGAAGTCCGGCCTTCGTCGAAGATTGCTTTACAAAAATTTCAATCAATTTGATTGAAAAATGAGGGTGTGACAGTGCCGCCTCAACTTTTACAAAAAGCCGGATATGACGTCATCAAAAGTATTTACTGTATTGAAAAAAACATCCGGGGATATCATTCCCAGGAACTCTCATGTCAAATTTCATAAAGATCGGTCCAGTAGTTTGGTCTGAATCGCTCTACACACACGCACAGACACAGACACACACACACACATACACACATACACCGGCCTCGTCTCGATTCCCCCTCTATGTTAAAACATTTAGTCAAAACTTGACTAAATTTAATGATGGCTCAGATTGCACCAGATTGCTCCATTTTCCTTGATTTTTATCAAATTTGTCCCGGCGGAGCATGCCCCCGGACCCCCCAAGGAGCCGGCCTCTGTCTTCAAAGTGACGGTTTTTGAAAGTAGTTGGCTAATTTGTTAGCTCAGGTTGCACCGAATCGGTCAATTGTCCTAGTTTCGATCCAAATTTGTCTCCTTAACTTTATTTTTTGGAAGGTGTATCAGAGGAAGTTTCTTTGCTCAGATTGAACCAGATTGCTCCTTTTCCTTGCTTTTATCATCATTTTCCGACATAAGCTCGAAAGACAAAAGCTCGAACGACAAAATCTCGAACGACAAATGCTCGAATGGACAAATGCTCGACGCGACAAAAGCTCGACGCGACATATGCTCGAACGACGAATGCTCGAATGGACAAATGCTCGACGCGACAAAAGCTCGACGCGACATATGCTCGAACGACAGATGCTCGAATGGACAAATGCTCGACGCGACAAAAGCTCGACGCGACATATGCTCGAACGACAAATGCTCGAATGGACAAATGCTCGACGCGACAAAAGCTCGACGCGACATATGCTCGAACGACAGATGCTCGAATGGACAAATGCTCGACGCGACAAAAGCTCGACTGACGCGACATATGCTCGAACGACAGAAGCTCGACCGGACTGTAGAATGACGCTGTCAAAACTACTCTGATAACGTCATATCTGAAACTGTCACGGTGATGTTGTTCTAGTTTCGAGCGACAAATTAACTAAATTTGTTTGATATCACGTGGTTGTGGTTGTGGTTGTGGTTGTTGTGGTTGTTGTTAGCACGCTGCTGGATTCCACACACACACACACACACACACAGACACACACACACACACACACACACACCATTACAACAAAAATATTCATCAATAACTTCATTTCATAATATATACTGGGTAAAATGCTAATGCATCTTATACATATGCATCTTATACGATTTTTCAAATGCGATTTCTAGTAAAAATTAGTAAGGGGTAAAATGCAAAGGTAAGACTGGTTAAACTACAAAGTAGCCATCAATACACAGACTCGGTCCCTGTTGGTGTCATTTTTACACACACACACACACACACACACACACACACACACACAGAGTCGTCAAGGACCGGATCATGAGTAGTAGGAAATGTTGTTGGCCATTCCGAAAAGGAACTCCATGAACAGACGCTCTGTGGTGCGCTCCGCGTACTGGCTGACCAGCCGTAGAATGCGATGCTCTTGTCGCTCGTTTTTCTTCCGGCGCTTCTTGCGTTGCTCTCCACAGCGGGCTGCGTGAATTGCCATGTCTGTGTGCGCTTGATCTCCTTTCAGGAATTTGAGAAAGTCCCAGAGATTGGGATGATCTTTGCCAATGATAGACTGGACTCGGCGATGCTAGCCTTCTAGTGCATTTGTGGTTCTTGGTTCATGTTCAATCGTCCTTTCATGAACGCACCACATGGCTGGGTTGAACACAGGGTTTCTCCAAACGAGGCGAAGTGCCGCTTACCTGAACCTTTCCTGATAAACAGTCAATCCCGGGCCAAATCTCTCTCTCTCTCTCTCTCTCTCTCTCTCTCTCTCATTTTAAAATAACACAGACAGGCAAAATAACACCGAGAACGACATTCGAGCTTTTATCGCGTCGAGCTTTGGTTGCGTCGAGCATTTGTCCATTCGAGCATTTGTCGTTCGAGCATATGTCGCGTCGAGCTTTTGTCGCGTCGAGCATTTGTCCATTCGAGCATTTGTCGTTCGAGCATATGTCGCGTCGAGCTTTTGTCGCGTCGAGCATTTGTCCATTCGAGCATCTGTCGTTCGAGCATATGTCGCGTCGAGCTTTTGTCGCGTCGAGCATTTGTCCATTCGAGCATTTGTCGTTCGAGCATATGTCGCGTCGAGCTTTTGTCGCGTCGAGCATTTGTCCATTCGAGCATTTGTCGTTCGAGATTTTGTCGTTCGAGCTTTTGTCGTTCGAGCTTATGTCGGACACCGGGGGGGGGGGGGGGGGGGGGGGGGTCATGCCCTGGGACCCCCTAGGAGGTTCGAACGCTGCGTGCCCTCAACTAAACGCTTTGCGTTGTCGAATTGTCCCTAAAAGAAATTTGGAAACTCCCCCTTAAAAATGCACAAGGAAACGTTCTAGCTCATGTCCTGTGTTCTGTCATACCTGTAGAACTGAGGACACCTTGTGTCACAGTCATCCGAGATGCACCGATTTTTGTCCCAAATGTTTTTAATGGGAGATAACACATGCATGAGCTGATTGTCAGAGAATTGTTACACAGTTGACCCCTCCCTCACCTCATTCCCCCCCCCCCCCCCCACCCCCAAATTTAATACTTCCTCTTTTTAAGACTGTGCTTTTTCATAAACCTTATTCATAACCTGATTTTCTCACTTTATTAAACTTTTTTTGGAGGTTTAAATCAAGTTTTGAAAAAGGTATGCTTTTAGAGCGAGTCGAAGGGTTGCCATTTCTAGAACGAGGCAACTCGTTTCAGAAAATGGGGCGCTTTGTTGGAAATCAAGTGAGATTTACCGAATATTCCAACTCTGCCAACGATTCCTACTCTGAGTGTAACATCGATCTGTCTCGGCACTGCGGGATGAAATGTTATGTTGGGCGCAAAGTAAGAATCCGGGGCAGAGTTCGAATAATCGGGATTTCCCGAAACCTTATTTGATTTCCAACAAAGCGCCGCATTTCCGGAAACGAGCTGCCTCGTTCTAGAACTGGCAACCCTTCGACTGGCACAAAAAAGTATACCCTTTTCACAGGTCATGAATAAGGTATATGAAAAAGCAAGGTCTTATACAGGGGAAGTCTTGAATTGGGGGTGGGGGGGGGGGGGGGGGGGTGGGTACACTGTGTAACAATTCTCTCAGTGACGTACACTCGGCGCATGCAGCTAGCTAGTTGCTGCTGTCTCGATCTATTTTGAACACAATGATTTTTTTTCTCAGACTGAGTAGAGTGTTAGTTTGTTACAACAGGCTGAAATCCTCTTTAATTTGGATCAACATTTTGCAACAATCAATCACATCAATATAGCGCACAGACTTGCACAGAGTCACGTTTCAAGAACCTAGGGGATTACCATGCAGTGACAAGAGCCTACTCAGTAAAGGGACGTAATGCTGTCTCTGCAGTCCAGAGAGACTGTGTGAGTTTAATATGTAATCAGTTAAGACTGAGTAAAAAATTATTACAATCGATAGTTACCAGTGAAAAGTAATATCGAAACACTCTTGTTGTGTTTTTGTTGTAAAATGTAAGATCTGAAACGTTACAAATTACGTACAATTGGTGCGTTTTGGTCGAGTGGGATGGGTCGTTGAACTGTGTTGTTACAGCCCGCCGAAGTTATCAAAAGTGTTTTTGCTTTTTGTAATTCGGTTGGTTTGGTGCGTTATACAAAGCATCTGCTTTTTGAAGACTAAGCATTGATCACTTTAAAACACAAGGATCATCATAGGCCATCAGGACTTGTTTAATTTTACATCGCATTCTAAGAAAGGGCAGATTTCTCACTATGCGCGCGGTACATTTCTAGAATCGCGTAGTGCAAAGTTGGAATTCCTACAATGGCGGCCATTGTTGGAATTCCAACAAAGCGCAGGTCATTTCCGGAAAAGCGCCGATGACGAGATGGGTCCCAACATGTTACAAGCACAGTTACTCTTCCCACGGAAACCAGGGGAATAGTCAAGTTTAGTGTCCATAAAGCTCCCGATGCATTATTCGATATTTCTTCAATTGTTTTTGCCGTGTGTTTGACTTTGATTTGTGCATTCAGTGTACAATAGCGCCTCAGTTGAGCTGTTCAGTTTTGCTGCATCAGATTCAATGCTACCTGTTCACGAGAAGACAGAAAGTGGCACAGTCAGATATCCTGACGGCGAAGCGCACCGATTCAGAACTGGCTAAAAGCGGAGCACACCGCTCACGGTGGTCATGGCGACATGAAACTTGACTGACACTTTGACAGAATATGAAGTTGCATAACATCTGAACAAATTTCTGTAACGATATGTGACAGGGCGACAAGTCACCAATTATAGAGTAAAGTTTTTGTCATTGTCCAATCTAGTGTTTGTAGTTCATGTTGCCGATCGCTTTATGTTTTGTGTCCCATTCATTGTTCTGTAAACTGTAAGTGCTGGGATGCTGACCTGTGCACAGGTGGACCCGTGGAGCGTGTCCATCTTACAACAGCTGCAATCGATTATCGGTCTTTTCAGTTAAAAGCAAGCCCCTAAGCCGACACCTTGTGTCGGAGAGACTAGGTCCGGGGAGCCTGCAGGTGTTGTTACGTGAGCGGGGAAGTTTCAGTCAAGCCGGGAGGTGTGATTTCATTTGATACGGTTGGATAAAGCGTGCCGTCGAGGAGGCTTTGAGGTTTGTCCCTCCCTTGTCTTTAGTTTAACCCGGTGTGACGTTTTCATCTTTCGCCGTGGTGATATTTCGATTCTCGGCCTCGTTGATTTAGTATAAACTCTACACTGAACAAAAAATCACCCTTCGATAGTACTGATGAGCGACCTTGTGTACCTTACATTCATGGGGCCAAATTTGTCCAACCAATTTTTTTTTAATTTAACTTAGAAATTTGATTCATCCTAAAATGTTTCCCTTCTTACTCAAGGGACGTAACTACTCGGTACACGTTTTCGAATAAATCGATTTTGGGGGTGAAATCTATTACATTTCACCACCAATTTTCTTCACATGCAAGAAACTGATATGCTTTTCGTCCATAAATAATTTCACTTCTTAATTTTACCAGGAAACAACATTTCAGTCTTGAGTATATATCGAGGGGGAAATATGTACACAGGCGAAAGATGAAATCGTGACACAGGCAATCTTCTTCTTCTTCTTCTTCTGCGTTCGTGGGCTGAAACTCCCACGTACACTCGTGTTTTTTTCACGAGTGGAATTTTACGTGTATGACCGTTTTTTACCCCGCCATTTAGGCAGCCATACGCCGTTTTTGGAGGAAGCATGCTGGGTATTTTTGTGTTTCTATAACCCACCGAACTCTCACTGGATTTTTTCGTGCTTGCGTGTACACACGGGGGTGTTCGGACACCGAGGAGAGTCTGCACACAAAGTTGACTCTGAGAAATAAATCTCTCGCCGAACGTGGGGACGAACTCACGCTGACAGCGGCCAACTGGATACAAATCCAGCGCGCTACCGACTGAGCTACATCCCCGCCCTACACCGGCAATGAAACACGGAACCGGCTTAGAGTGTCGTGGTTACGGGTGGTTACTAAGAGTTGATTGGATGTCTGTTACCCAAGCTAAAGTTGAATTATGTGTGTACATGCTTGGGTGTGAGAGAGAACTTCGAGAACTCAGTTCGGAAGAGTGTTGACGTATTTTGTTGTGTGCTCCACTAACTCAGGAGATGTAGTCAACTTTGTACGTCAAGTTGTGGCTTGTGGCCACCCGGCTTCGGCTGGGTAGGCGAAGATAAGGAGAGAAGCGAACAGAGGAATAAAGTATGCCATGCCAATATTCTGCTGTTGTCACACTGTCATCTGTTGTGGACGAAATGGAGAGAAAGACGTTCATGTCTTTGTACGTGTGTCCGTGAGTGATAGTCCAGAGAAAGACTCCGTAACACATCATCAAGAAAGCAAAACATCAGTTTCCCGAAACTTTCACAGATACAAACCACTGATAGCCGATGTAGGTTACGTACACTTGTATGTAGGCCACACTCTCAGGATCATACAACGCTTTTTCTTATGATACCCCCCCAACATTGCCGCAATAACCTCCCGTTTTTGACGGCCGCTCGTGCGATCGACACATGATCAGTAGGCACGGCATAACACAAGAAATACACAAGATAGCGAAACCAAACAACCTCGGTGTTCTGAATGGATACCCGATTGGCCCGTTTGACTCTAACAAGTTTCTCCTCGTATGTCAAAGTCTTACTAAGATGCCTATTCAGAATTTTCGTCATTTTTTTAAATTGGTATCTGAAGTTTTTGTCGATTTTGGGTGTGCCCTTATTTGGAAGGCAGTCACGTGAACCCTGTTAGATAAATATTTGATCCTTAAAGTGTGCCAGACGGCTGAGATGGAAGCAAGAATGAAATGACATGGGAATGAATGTTTTAGTCCGAGTCTGGAGATACGCGCGCGATATAAAGACTTCATATAACATAACACACACACACACACACATACGACATCGCGGCAGGCCCGGGTGGGATACGGCAGGTTGGGGTGCGGCAGGGTGGGATGCGGCAGGGTGGGGTGCGGCAGGGTGGGATACGGCAGGTTGGGGTGTGGCAGGGTGAGATGCGGCAGGTTGGGTGCGGTAGGGTGGGATGCGGCAGGTTGGGGTGCGGCAGGGTGGGATGCGGCAGGTTGGGGTGCGGCAGGGTGGGATGCGGCAGGTTGGGTGCGGCAGGGTGGGATACGGCAGGCTGGGAAGCGGCAGGTTGGGATGACACCAAAGAAACGTCACTCTAGAATGTGTTGCGTGACGTGTAAGTTCTCAAAATTCTTTCAAGGGAAACAGCAGGAGCTAAAGTGTTTTCACACTGAAGTTTGTCTCGGTGACTTTGGCATCATAAGCAGTGGAAAAGCAGGTCCCTGCCAGCCTAGTTTGACCCGACCTCATTTACATGATATACACACGTCATGAGTGGTCTCTCTCAGTATGTAGGATAAAAACAGAAAACTGCACGGCTCGCTGTGTCGGACCTATAGCTTTCGCTCGCAGTTCAATATTTAAAAATGTGACAGGGCGACCAGTCACCAATTGTAGAATAAAGCTACTGATTGTCATTGTGAGTTCAGTCTTTGTTGCCGATCAGTTTGTGTTTTGTGTCTATTCATTATCTGTTAACTGAAAAACGCTGGTATTCGCTAGCCGTGTCCAGCCAGCTGCAGACAATTAACAGTCTCCCTTTTGGGTGAAGGAAGTTTCTTATCTCTTTTGAAGTGGGCGGTGGACTTGTCAGAGGCTCGCCCTAGACGGGCCCCAAGTGGTCGTCATGTAGCCTAATGTGCCGCCAGCTTGACTGGGTATGTGCGGCGTTTTGTCAAGAGGATGTGATTTCCTTTGATAGTGAGAGATACAAAGTGCGTGTAATAGCTGGGCGCTTGGTGGTTCTGTTCTACCCCCCCTTCTTTGTCTTTACTGACCAATGAAATGTCGTATCATCTCAGAATGTGGTGTTACTAATAACTTACTAGGATTGTGATTGGATGTCTGTCTGCGTCTCTAGCTAAAGTTGGACTTACTTTGTACATGATATGTGAGAGTGAAAAAGAGAACTTTGAAGAGACACGAGAGAGAGTGGACGTGTTTTGTAGTGTGCTCCACTAACTGACAAGATGTAGTCAACTTTGTATTGTGGCTTGTAGCCACCGGCTTCGGTCGGGTTGGCGAAGAGGAGGAGGGAAGAACGAGAAACACAGAAATAAAGTTTGCCATGCCAGTATTCTCCTGCTGTCACACTGATTGTCATCTGTTGTGGACGAAATGGAGAGAAAGACGTGTATGTCTTTGTACGTGTGTCCGTGAGTGATAGTCCAGAGAGAGTCCGTAACACATCAGAGAAAGCAAAACATCAGAGTTTCCCGAACCTTTCACAAAAAAATTACTCGTGTAAATCTGTTACGACCCAGCCAGCCATGTAGTATTCTCTATCTAAATTTGTTACGACCCAGCCAGCCATGTAGTATTCTCTATCTAAATCTGTTACGACCCAGCCAGCCAAGTAGTATTCTCTATCTAAATCTGTTACGACCCAGCCAGCCATGTAGTATTCTCTATCTAAATTTGTTACGACCCAGCCAGCCATGTAGTATTCTCTATCTAAATCTGTTACGACCCAGCCAGCCATGTAGTATTCTCTATCTAAATCTGTTACGACCCAGCCAGCCATGTACTAGTGTAGTATTCTCTATCTAAATTTGTTACGACCCAGCCAGCCATGTAGTATTCTCTATCTAAATCTGTTACGACCCAGCCAGCCAAGTAGTATTCTCTATCTAAATCTGTTACGACCCAGCCAGCCATGTAGTTTTCTCTATCTAAATCTGTTACGACCCAGCCAGCCATGTAGTATTCTCTATCTAAATCTGTTACGACCCAGCCAGCCATGTAGTATTCTCTATCTAAATCTGACACACGTGAGCTGTGCACTGACGCACAAGAAACGCAGAGCTACTATAAATAGCTCACGCTCAAGGCTGGGAGACAACTCTGTCAATTCAGAGCAGCTGCCGTGAAAGGGGTATTACTGAGTAACTCTGTCACATTGGAATGATTGACCCAAACCATTTTTAATAAACATTTTGTGCAGTTTTACAAGTTACCTATACGTCCATCGCCACACATACATAAGTGACCTAGAGCTCAAAACGGTTTCAAGTTTAAAAGTTGAGGTCACTGTTTTGCTTTCGTAACCGAGAACTACTGGGTTGAATGATATGACCCGATCTCTGTGCACTATCAAGGGTAAACAAAAAGTCAGTAATATGACGGCTTACTAGTGCCAAAACCTGGGGTTACCCATTATCACGTGATAATTACTAATTAACGCTGTCAGTTACTGTTTTCACTCGTTAGTTACTCATTTTCACGGGATAATTAGTAATTGTCACGGGAAAATGACTAATTTTTAGTTTTGGCACTAGCAATCCGTCAGGAAGTGAGCCAAAACTAAAAATTAGTAAATAACAGGTGAAAGTTAGTAATTTTCCCGGGAAAATTAGTAAATAACACGTGAAAATGGTAATTATCAAGGTTTTGGCACTAGTAAGCCGTCATACAGTAAGGCCACGCATCAAACATGTTGCGCTTGTTCTCTTGGCAATGAGTTCTATGCACTTGACAGTAAGAACTTGTGCACCGATCACCGCATCAGCTGGATTTTGAACCCGGAAAGGGTGTGAGGCTGTAATAATTTTTGCGAGTTTTATAATGACGGCTCGAGATGAGGATAACGGGGGGTGGGGAGGGGGGGGGGGGGGTTGTTTTCTTTGTGATGCTGTTGTTGATGTTGGACTGATCAAGGTGGTGGTTGACGTATCTGTTTCCTTGCCGACTTGCCTAAAATTCATTTCTTCAGAAATTATTCGTAAGACTTTTCTCACGACATGATCATACTGATAGTGCTGCTGGGATCTTAAAGGTGAAGTCCTTCGTGCGTACTGACACGATCTGGGTCATCGTCACACACCTACCCCGGCCTTCTCGTCCAATATCAGCACTCTTTCATTTTGAAGTCCAATAACAGCACCCTTTCATTTTGAAGTCCAATAACAGCACCCTTTCATTTTGACATCCAATAACAGCACCCTTTCATTTTGAAGTCCAATAACAGCACCCTTTCATTTTGAAGTCCAATAACAGTACTCTTTCATTTTGAAGTCCAATAACAGCACTCTTTCATTTTGAAGTCCAATAACAGCACTCTTTCATTTTGAAGTCCAATAACAGCACTCTTTCATTTTGAAGTCCAATAACAGCACTCTTTCATTTTGAAGTCCAATAACAGCACTCTTTCATTTTGAAGTCCAATAACAGCACTCTTTCATTTTGAAGTCCAATAACAGCACTCTTTCATTTTGAAGTCCAATAACAGCACTCTTTCATTTTGAAGTCCAATAACAGCACTCTTTCATTTTGAAGTCCAATAACAGCACTCTTTCATTTTGAAGTCCAATAACAGCACCCTTTCATTTTGAAGTCCAATAACAGCACTCTTTCATTTTGAAGTCCAATAACAGCACTCTTTCATTTTGAAGTCCAACAACAGCACTCTTTCATTTTGAAGTCCAATAACAGCACTCTTTCATTTTGAAGTCCAATAACAGCACCCTTTCATTTTGAAGTCCAATAACAGCACCCTTTCATTTTGAAGTCCAATAACAGCACCCTTTCATTTTGAAGTCCAATAACAGCACCCTTTCATTTTGAAGTCCAATAACAGCACCCTTTCATTTTGAAGTCCAATAACAGCACCCTTTCATTTTGAAGTCCAATAACAGCACCCTTTCATTTTGAAGTCCAATAACAGCACTCTTTCATTTTGAAGTCCAATAACAGCACCCTTTCATTTTGAAGTCCAATAACAGCACTCTTTCATTTTGAAGTCCAATAACAGCACTCTTTCATTTTGAAGTCCAATAACAGCACTCTTTCATTTTGAAGTCCAATAACAGCACTCTTTCATTTTGAAGTCCAATAACAGCACTCTTTCATTTTGAAGTCCAATAACAGCACCCTTTCATTTTGAAGTCCCTTCACTTTGACACGCGCAAAACTGTCAAGAACAAGAAATTCCTCCGAGGTAGGAAAAACACCCCCGTCCTTACCATTCTCACTGCCACCAACTGAGAAGGTTATTTCCCTTTGACCATTAATATGTCCCTCTATAAGTCCTTGTAGAATCTTAATCCACCAATAACTCCCTAACCGTGTGTTTGACTGGTCCCAATTTTTGTAAGGACCGTCTCAGGAATGTATAGAACCTGTTCACCAAGTTTGGTGACGATCGGTCCGTTCATTCTTGAGATCTATATGCGAACACAAACACACAAACAAACAAACAAACAAACAAACAAACACATCGACCGAATCCTATACACACCCCTATACCGGGGGTGTAAATATCGGAAGTTTGCCAAATGTTAATGTTGACGGTCACGGGTGTACGGCTCATGAAATTATTATGGCGGCGCTTGTCTCATTTCACCAACCAGACTCTGCCGGATCCTTTGGAAAGTCACACAAGACAGTTTGTTCGTGTTGGCCTAATGTTTTGGAATAATAATTTGAATGCTTTTTCAAACACACTAATGTTAAAGTACTTTTGGTATGTAATGACATAATTAAAACAAATCAACACCATCTAACTGTGTAGCTTTATCCTGCGAATTGCGACCGTTTTCTGGCCACCCCTCACCTCTCTCGAGTCTCTCTTATCACTCTCTCTATTCTCTCTCTCTCTCTCTCTCTCTCTCTCTCTCTCTCTCTCTCTCTCTCTCTCACTCTCTCTTTTACTCTCTCTCTGTCAAAGCAGATCACTGCTTAATCTATTACCCTCGTAAAATAAAGAATTGTCATTGGCATTGTCAGTGAGTGTCTCGGCGCTGTTTCGTGTAGTATTCAACTGAACTTGCATACAAACGTCAGCCCTTGAATTAGTTATCCTAACATGAGTTGCCGCCCAGTGAAGGGCGAAGGGTCATCCCAAAATCAGATGATGGTGCTTTGTCTATCCGAACTATACGCTATATATAGTGTGTATATATGTATACGAGGGCCAAGTGAGAAGTACCTAGCCCGACCAGGAAGGAATTGACGTAGACATTAAAAACTTGGCATGAATTAAACAAGGTTCTTGTAAAGACTTCATGCAAAACATTACGTGTTTTTTTTTACCGGTTAGTTTGTGTGCCTTGGTTTCTCAAAGTACCATACCCCACTGTTTTCCCCACAATGAAGAAAACTAACAAAGGGCAGGGATCCAATATTTGTGAGAAAACAAATGTGGACCACTGGAAATTCATAATGACTTGATGTGAACATTTGGCAGGGATCCCCCTTTATACACCACAGTAAAAAGGTAGTCAGCTTAATTCAGGCTTGGAAGGAAACCCGTTTAAGATGACAAATGGTGTGGAAGACCACCAACTGTCACAACTCAAGAAACCGTTGATGCTGTACACGCAATGGTGATGCAAAATTAACCAATGGGCATTTATGACATTGCTGATACTGTTGGCATCTCACAAAAGAGAGTTTGGAGTATTCTGTGCGGAAAGCTATCCAGGGTTCGGAGGAACAATGTTGATATGTAAATTTGTTATAGTCTCGCGAGTCAACTCCTTCCTAGTCGGGCTCGGAATTTTTCCATTGACCCTCGTATATCACCAATAAACAGGTCATTTCGATTGAATACAGGTCAAGTAGCGTCTGTATATTTCCAGTCGCAGGAGGGTCAGTGCATGGAATCAGCTGTGTATCTGTGTCACGGCTGCAAAGTAAACAGGGCAGATAGGGCTGGGTAACATTACCTTTGGACTTTGATCAACAGGCCCAGGTAGACACGACGGGACGAGAAGAAATAAGACCGACGGGTCAAAAGGCGATCTCAAGTAGCATTACATCAGTTTCAGGTGGTCGCGGCTTCGTGGTACAGTGGAGCCCGCTTATAAGAACGTCCAGGGGAATTGTTTTTCGTTTCTTGTACACATATTCCAGGTTTTTCTCATCCCGAGACCTCGGGTACAAGAAATATAAACCACCCTTGCATCCCAGACAACATGCTAAGGGGAGAGATGTTGGGGAAGGACCCCTAATATGGACCGGCTTCCAATAGTATGGACCACCTCCTGTTCTGACAAACTAACGGTGCTAGAGCGCTCAAAGCAATTTCATTCGATGTATTTACCCTCTCTGCATAACTTGCACATGTCAAAACAGTTGCAGAAACACTAACCTCAAAACCGTTAGGCTTTTTCTTTTTTTTAAACACAGTCAGTTTCAAGGCAGCGTTCACTCTAAATTTGACGCTTAAAACTGACTAGTTTCTGTCCACAGCCAAAGCTGTAATCACACAAAATTTGCTATGTATGACAGCTATGACTGTATTTGTTACATGTTAGCAGTGTTGACCCAGACTTTCTACTGCAAACAAAAACATAATAGCAAAATCTAAAAGTATGTGTGTGTCCTCAAATATGGACCACCTTCAACAAATAGAAGAAAATACAAACTAAAAGCTGGTTTCATTAATTCATAAAGAAGCTTGCTGAAAATAACTTATAACTAGCCCTCGAGCTTTAAAAAAATATAACAAATAGCCTTCTTTTCGTGGAAGTTGATAATTTCATTATTTTCTTTCTGTTTTTGAAGTTTCTTGAGTAATTTTCTCGTGTTACACCGGCGGTGGACAGACGAGCGATGGGAGAGTAACAAATGAACAATCAAACTTACCGCATTGTTCGCCAGTCTCTCTACAGTCGAAGAGGTGACTTTTTTAGCCATCTTTTCCTTACTGTTTATATGAAAACCGCAGATGAATAAACCCTCTCTCTCTCTCTCTCTCCCTCTCTCTCTCTCTCTCTCTCTCTCTCTCTCTCTCTCTGTTTTCCTTTTAAGTTTTTGTTTATTTATTTATCTAAACATAACAAGAGCGTAGATGATTTGCACATTTTGAATACAGCGAAGCAACTCCTTTTCAAAGCATACAAACGAAAGTTTCACAATTGTCTATAGTTACTTACCTTGCAATGCATGCAGTCCGTACTTGTCTTCAGTCAACTCTGCTGTGTGTTGGTGAAAATCCGTTTTGGCACAAAGAATCAAATAAGATGAGATTCGTAAAGGGGTTACCTGTCTGTCCGTCTCTCTCACGTGCACACATAAATGCACACACCCGCACAAAGAATCAGATAAGATGAGCTTCGAAAAAGTCCATGAATGTCTCGATCTTTGACATAATAAGATTCTGTTTCATCAGGATTAATCGCCTAGGGCAGTGGTCAAGAATAGTGGCATTGTTTAGTGGGAGTAATCTGAGACATTATCCCATCGGGAACTACCTGTGGATGATTACCAAGAAAATACGGCCGTTACCTTTAGTTGGATACGCAAAATCACATGCATACCACAGTCCTTCCAACATTGCATGTGCACATAAAGTATTTCTGTTCTGGGATGTCAAATACATGAGTGGCAGAATGCTCACTGACTTCCTATGGATCCTCTGACGTCATGTTGACTTCCTATGGATCCCCTGACGTCACGCTGACTTTCTATGGATCCTCTGACGTCACGCTGACTTCCTATGGATCCTCTGACGTCACGCTGACTTCCTAACATGGATCCTCTGACGTCTGGCTGATTTCCTATGGTTCTTCTGACGTCACGCTGATTTACTATGGCTCCTCTGACGTCTGGCTGACTTCCTATGGTTCTTCTGACGTCACGCTGACTTCCCATGGCTCCTCTGACGTCTGGCTGACTTCCTATGGTTCTTCTGACGTGACGCTGATTTCCTATGGTTCCTTTGACGTCCCACTGACTTCCTATGGTTCTTCTGACGTTTGGCTGACTTCCCATTGTTCCTCTGACGTCACGCTGACTTACTGTGGTTCTTATGACGTCACGCTGGCTTCCTCTGACGTTTCGCTGACATACGAGGGGTCGCTGGTCTCAGAAGCAGTATCTCTATTATCCTCCTCTGTCGGCTTGACGTCAGATCGGGCAGCGAGACCCCTGTCCGCAGAGGGACCAGCTGTTTTCACGATCGGAGGCGGCGTGTCGGACCTGGTGTTGTTGTGGGCGTTATGACCACCGCTCGACCGCTTCTTGTAGCACCACGCCGCGGTGCCGATCACCATGGCAACAGCAACGACACCCCCTACTATGGCCCCGATGATGAGTGCAAGGTTACTCGAGCTGCTGCCCTTCATGTCACTGGCGTTGCTGGCTGTGTTGCCGATCTTGTAGTTGGTATTGCCAGGACTGTTGCTGTCTGCGTCATCGCCTGCAGTGCGACTGTCACCGTCATAGGACTCTGAAGAACAACAAGCATGTGAACACTGCTAAAATGTTTACTTTTGCCAAATTTCATCTGTTCTTTTTAATTAGTTATTGAATTATTCGTTCATTCATTCAATAATTTTTAAAAAATTTGTTTATTAATTCATTAATTTATCTTCTGTTTGGTGAGGGTATAGAGAATGCTTACATGGCTTGCTCTGTAATACCAGATTTACACGAGGTTAAACCAACACAAATTGAAATGCTAGAAAGAGCAACGAGTGTGAATCTGGTATCATACCGCATTGTTCGTCAATCTCTCTACAGTCGAAGAGGTGACTTTTTCACCCATCTTTTCCTTACTGTGAAACAACTCATCTCATTTTCAATGTGAAAACCTCCCACACAGGAATAAACCTGATCTTTCCTGGGTTTTCCCTCTGTCTCTGTCTCTATGTTTTTTTTAAACATTTATTTTAATTCTTAGTTCATTTATCTATCTAAACATAGCAAGAGCGTAGATGATTCGCAAATTTTAGTTGTAGGGAAGCAACTCCTTTTCAAAATCATACCAACGAATGTTTTACCATTTTCTACAGTTACTTCCCTTGCATTGTATACAGTCCGAACTTTTCTTCAGTCAGCTCTGCTCTGTGTGTTGGTGAAAACCCGTTATGGCACAAAGAATCAAATACGATGAGAATCGAAAGAGGTTGCCTGTCTGTCTGTCTCTCTCACGTGCACATATAAACGCACACACTCGCACAAAGAATCAGATAAGACGAGCTTCGAAAAGGACCATGAATTTGTTTATCTTTGACATACATGTACTAGGATTGTTTCATCAGGATTCGCCTGGACCAGTGGTCAAGAAAAGTGGCATTTTTTTAGTGATATTAATCTGTGACATGATCCCAACGTCAACTACCTGTAGATGATTACAGGGAAAGATGGCCGGTATGACACTGCTCTTTTAACATGAGTGGACATTGGATACGCAACATTACATGCATACCACAGTCCTTCCAACATCGCATGTGCATCTATATATATACAGTATTTTTGTTCTGGGATGTCAAATACCTATGGTTCCTCTGACGTCACGCTGACGTCCTACGGTTCCTCTGACTTCACGCTGACTTCCCACGGTTTAATTGACGTCACGCTGACTTCCAATGGTTCCCCTTTATTTATTTATTTATGTATTACTAGATGAATACCCGCTTCGCCGGGTAGCCGGCTTCGCCGGGAAGAAGTAGAGCCGAATACCGGGTGAGTGGCGCACCGTACGCGATTGACGCCACACGAAGGAAGGGAGATAAACGCGCAAAACACTGGAGAAGATAAGGAGCGTTGTGGACAGTGACCTTCTAAAAATAGTAACGGGAATATGGATTGAGCGTTGTGGACAGTGACCTTCTAAAAATAGTAACGGGAATATGGATTGACGCCACACGAAGGAAGGGAGATAAACGCAAAACACTGGAGAAGATAAGGAAGAGTTACTGGGAATGGATGAACAGAAAAACCAAAATCGGTTCAGCGCTGCGCACTGAGAGCACGTGTTGAAAATTTGAAGCAGATCCATCGAGAACTTTGGCCGTGCATCGCGAACACACACACACACACACACACACACACACACACACACACACACACACACACACACACACACACACACACACACACACACACAAAGACAGACACTAGTCGTATATATATATAGAAGGAGATTTCTATAGCGCATAACTAAAAGCACTATGCGCTTTACAATATCACTAGGTATAAGCACACACAAACATACTCTGATTAAATAGAACTTAGCCTAACAAGACATACTGAGAACACTAAACATTTGAGTTCATACAAAAATAGAGAATTAAAATTAAATACTGGACAAACGATTAAAATAAGCTTAAGGCCTACACCGACTACAATGGACTATTTCAAATACAAAAAATCCCCTTACGTCACGCTGGCTTCCTACTGTTCATCCACCGGTTGTAAGAAAAGGCTTAGCCTTAAACCTCTATCCTTGAAAAATAAAGATCATCATCATCTGACGCCACGATAACTTCTTATTATTTATATGACGTCACGTTGACTTCCTATTGGTACCTCTGACGTCACGCCGACTTCCTACGGTTTCTCTGACGTCATACTGACTTCCTATGGTTCATATGACGTCACACTGACTACCTATGGCTCCCATGACGTTACGCCGACTTCCTACGGTTCGTCTGGCGTCACACTGACTTCCTATGGTTCCTATGACGTCACGCTGACTTCCTATAGTTCTGATGACGTCATGCTGACTTCCTTTGGTTCCTATGACGTCACGCTGACCTCCTATGGTCCCTGACGTCTGGCTGACTTCCTATGGTTCATATGACGTCACGCTGATTTTCTATAGTTCCTCTGACGTCTGGCTAACTTCCTATGGTCAGTATGACGTCACGCTGGCTTCCTCTGGTTAGCACCACGCCGCGGTGCCGATTGCCATGGCAACGGCAGCGACACCCCCTACTATGGCCCCGATGATGAGTGCAAGGTTACTCGAGCTGCTGCCCTTCATGTCACTGGCGTTGCTGGCTGTGTTGCCGATCTTGTAGTTGGTATTGCCAGGACTGTTGCTGTCTGCGTCATCGCCTGCAGTGCGACTGGTTTTGTTGCCGTCTTTGTAGTTGGTATTGCCAGGACTGTTGCTGTCTGCGTCATCGCCTGCAGTGCGACTGTCACCGTCATGGGACTCTGAAGAACAACAAGCATGTGAACACTGCTAAAATGTTTACTTTTGCCAAATTTCATCTGTTCTTTTTAATTAGTTATTGAATTATTCGTTCATTCATTCAATAATTTTTAAAAAATTTGTTTATTAATTCATTAATCTATCTTCTGTTTGGTGAGGGTATAGAGAAATGCTTACATGGCTTGCTCTGTAATACCAGATTTACACGAGGTTAAACCAACACAAATTGAAATGCTAGAAAGAGCAACGAGTGTGAATCTGGTATCATACCGCATTATTGTTCGTCAATCTCTCTACAGTCGAAGAGGTGACTTTTTCACCCATCTTTTCCTTACTGTGAAACAACTCATCTCATTTTCAATGTGAAAACCTCCCACACATGAATAAACCTGATCCTTCCTTCTCTCTGTCTCTATGGTGTTTTTTTTAACATTTATTTTAATTCTTAGTTCATTTATCTACTTACTTGAATCGCGAGACAGAGACAGACAGCGTGGCGGTTCGCCGTCTTAGAGCACGTGTGAACATTTTCATCCACCAGTTTGTGCCCACTCAAAGGAAGGCAAGAACATACAGAGAGACAAAAGCCGCCAGACCCCATCACAAACAGAACTCTACAATCCACAGGTGTTGCCTGGCGAGCTAGCTATAAATAGCTCACAACTTCTAAGGCGAACAACTCTGCAGAGTCTGCTGTGAGGGGCGACGGTAGTCTCCCTGTCACACTCGACCCCGTTTGAATGAACTTTGTCCCCAAAGTTCCGAACCATGGACCCACCAAGCTTAGGTCCCTCCCAGGATGGTGGAATGGGAACAGCACGAAAATGATTCAGTGGCCTGAACATTTCATGTCGAGTCCCATCCCTGTCGACGACGCCAAATGTAACCGAGTGCCGAAACACCACAATCACCTTTGAAGGCGAAGTCCACTCAAACGGGATTGAGAATTTTAGAGCTTATTTCTAAGCCCTATAATAACTGTTATGGCTTCTCAAAGGAAATATAAAAATTATGATCAAAATTAAATTTTCGAAATCAATTTAGAAACAATTTTATCTTATTCCTTGTCGGTTCCTGATTCCAAAAACATATAGGTATGATATGTTTGGATTAAAAACACGCTCAGAAAGTTAAAACGAAGAGAGGTACAGAAAAGCGTGCTATGCAGCACAGCGAAACCACTACCGCGCGAAACAGTCTCGTCAGTTTCACTGCGTTTAACACGAGCAGCGGATCCGGACTACGGTCATTGTGAAAAAATGCAGTGCGTTCAGTATCATTCTGTGAGTTTCACAGCTTGACTAAATGTAGTAATTTCGCCTTACGCGACTTGTTCAGGATTGTGGTCACTCTCCTTTACACGCTGGATCAGCCTGACTGCGCGGCGGATTTGAACGAAATTTGTATGACTTATTAGGTAAGACACCAAATAAACTTTTTGGTCAAAATATCATTCAGTCACCGTTTCGACGGTTGAAAGTGAATCATGCCGTCAAAAAACGCTATTTGTGAGGGTAGGCGTGGTCTCGGACCTGTGACGTCATATCCAGATATTGCTCAGATTCCAGAAACACATTTTTGAGCAGAAGAAAGAATGATCTTCAAATACACGTATATTTCTGACCAAAAAACTGCCGTTTAACATCTGGGCTATACCACTGAAAAAATATCCTTAACCTTTTGTGCTCAGTGTATGTCTGATTGTCAATGTCTTACTAGCTGTACTTGTCTGTATACCTTACTGTCACTCTGTATGTATGATCGATTGTCTATATGTCTTACTATCTGTATATCTACTTGTCTGATTGTTTATGTCGAAGTGTGACATACGAAAGGGTTCTTACCAAAGTTGAGAGAATCACAGTTTTCTTGACGTTCGGTGACTGGACCAGCACACGCTGTGCATGCTAATTTCGCGTTTTCGTGGATTGTCTTGTTGGCAGCGAACAGAAACGTGTAGGAGAAAATACCAGCTGGGGTCTTGTCGGTGCAGCTGCACGGTCTGCTGGTGGTAGGATGTGACGTCGTCGTGCAAGGGTAGGTAGCATAACACATGGAGCTGCTGCTTTCTTCAGTTCGTTTCGTGATTACAAAGTTGACTTGAGTCGGCGGGACTGCACAGGGGAGTTTGGCGATCGATGTGCTGTTGACGACACATGTAATGGTGTTCTTCTCGTTGTCTCGGAATGCCTGGGGACATGTGATGATGACGTCAGCCCCACTGAGGAGCTCCTGCATGTGGATAAACCGACAATTAGATGGAAAGACTGTCTCTAGTCTCTGACATGCTTTTGACCCGTTTTTACTGGCCCGTAATTCAGTAACGATCTTAGCATTGACATGCTTCTGACCCGTTTTTACTGGCCCGTATATCAGTAACGATCTTAGCATTGACATGCTTCTCAGTGACCTGTTTTTACTGGCCCGTAATTCAGTAACGATCTTAGCATTGACATGCTTCTAACCCGTTTTTACTGGCCCGTATATCAGTAACGATCTTAGCATTGACATGCTTCTCAGTGACCCGTTTTTACTGGCCCGTAATTCAGTAACGATCTTAGCATTGACATGCTTCTGACCCGTTTTTACTGGCCCGTAATTCAGTGACGATCTTAGCATTGACATGCTTCTGACCCGTTTTTACTGGCCCGTAATTCAGTAACGATCTTAGCATTGACATGCTTCTAACCCGTTTTTACTGGCCCGTATATCAGTAACGATCTTAGCATTGACATGCTTCTCAGTGACCCGTTTTTACTGGCCCGTAATTCAGTAACGATCTTAGCATTGACATGCTTCTGACCCGTTTTTACTGGCCCGTATATCGGTAACGATCTTAGCATTGACATGCTTCTCAGTAACCCGTTTTTACTGGCCCGTAATTCAGTAACGATCTTAGCATTGACATGCTTCTGACCCGTTTTTACTGGCCCGTATATCAGTAACGATCTTAGCATTGACATGCTTCTCAGTGACCCGTTTTTACTGGCCCGTAATTCAGTAACGATTTTAGCATTGACATGCTTCTGACCCGTTTTTACTGGCCCGTAATTCAGTGACGATCTTAGCATTGACATGCTTCTGAACCGTTTTTACTGGCCCGTAATTCAGTAACGATCTTAGCATTGACATGCTTCTGACCCGTTTTTACTGGCCCTTAATTCAGTAACGATCTTAGCATTGACATGCTTTTGACCCGTTTTTACTGGCCCGTAATTCAGTAACGATCTTAGCATTGACATGCTTCTGACCCGTTTTTACTGGCCCGTAATTCAGTAACGATCTTAGCATTGACATGCTTCTGACCCGTTTTTACTGGCCCGTAATTCAGTAACGATCTTAGCATTGACATGCTTCTGACCCGTTTTTACTGGCCCGTAATTCAGAAACGATCTTAGCATTGACATGCTTCTGACCCGTTTTTACTGGCCCGTAATTCAGTAACGATCTTAGCATTGACATGCTTCTGACCCGTTTTTACTGGCCCGTAATTCAGTAACGATCTTAGCACTATTGACATGCTTCTGACCCGTTTTTACTGGCCCGTATATCAGTAACGATCTTAGCATTGACCTGCTTCTCAGTGACCCGTTTTTACTGGCCCGTAATTCAGTAACGATCTTAGCATTGACATGCTTCTGACCCGTTTTTACTGGCCCGTAATTCAGTGACGATCTTAACATTGACATGCTTCTGACCCGTTTTTACTGGCCCGTAATTCAGTAACCATCTTAGCATTGACATGCTTCTGACCCGTTTTTACTGGCCCGTAATTCAGTAACGATCTTAGCATTGACATGCTTCTGACCCGTTTTTACCGGCCCGTAATTCAGTAACGATCTTAGCACTATTGACATGCTTCTGACCCGTTTTTACTGGCCCGTATATCAGTAACGATCTTAGCATTGACCTGCTTCTCAGTGACCCGTTTTTACTGGCCCGTAATTCAGTAACGATCTTAGCATTGACATGCTTCTGACCCGTTTTTACTGGCCCGTAATTCAGTGACGATCTTAACATTGACATGCTTCTGAACCGTTTTTACTGGCCCGTAATTCAGTAACGATCTTAGCATTGACATGCTTCTGACCCGTTTTTACTGGCCCGTAATTCAGTAACGATCTTAGCATTGACATGCTTCTGACCCGTTTTTACTGGTCCGTAATTCAGTAACGATCTAAGCATTGACCCCTCTTTTTTGGTGCGTAATTAGGCTAGTCACGATCTTAGTATTGTGTTTATTCCTCTTGTCTGGCCGAAATGAAGTATCGATATCACTCACCGAGCACCACGGCACAGTACGATGCCAAGAAGACAAGGCACAACCGAACCAATCTCATGCTGGCTTCAAAACGATATTTGCCAGAGAAAAAGAAGGCCAAAACGCTACGACATTTTTGTGATGTCTTCGTGTAGATTGTTACGACACATATTGTTCTAGAAGAAATACAGGCACCATTCGTAAGTCTCGGCTAGATATTACGTCATATACCATTGGAAAAGCACACTGTCAGTGTCACAGATATTACACCGAATTCGCGAAGGCGCCAGTTTTGATAGTGTTCCGACGATTTGAACCTTACAAAGTTCAAGGGACATTAATTGGCTGTACCACAGCCACAGGCACAGGCACTCGTCACGAACGGGTCGAGACGTGGGTGGGGCCTGTGCGCTCTCAAGACTACTACTACAGTGTATAAACCATAAGAAAAGACGACCGTCCATCACAAGTGACATCCAAGACATAGGCCCCGCCCACCTCGTGACGAGTGCCTGTGGGCTGTACAATACCTGCAATGATGTGCTCAAAACTGTTCCGGAACTATGCCAAATAATTAAATAAGTTTTAATGAGCGAGCGGTTTGCTTCGCCCAGCTCTCCTGTGTCGGGAGTCCGGACTTCCGCCTGTCTTCATATTTTATTTAGTTTTCATAGATAGCCATTCGTCATAGATAACCATTCGTCAAAGCAGATTAAGACCGTTGGATTGAGGAAATCAAACCTACAGTCTTTCTTACGCATGCAAATTCCGTGCCATACCACAGGAGCGTGCCATACAGGGTAACACGCTTCGCTTAGGGCCCGGTCACACAGCGCTGCGTCCTTACCACGACCATGCCGATCACGCCGATCTGAAAAAGTTATCAAATCGGGGCATATCGCCGTCAAAAACCAGCACATGGCACTAATACCCTAGTCACATAATATAGACGCCGCTTCTGCTACGACGGAAAAGTGTCCGAGAGCGCGGCCAATCGTGGGCAAACGTGGCAGGACCTCCATGAGCGTGGTTTGGTCGGGGTGGGATCTGCTAGGTCGGGAAGCTTGCACGCTTTCCCCACGCTTATGTTGAACTGCACTGGGGCGGGGATATAGCTCAGTTGGTAGCGCGCTGGATTTGTATTCAGTTGGCCGCTGTCAGCGTGAGTTCGATCCCAGGTTCGGCGGAAATTTATTTCAGAGTCAACTTTGTGTGCAGACTCTCTTCGGTGTCCGAACCCTCCCCCCGTGTACACTACTTTGGGTGTGCACGTTAAAGATCCCACGATTGACAAAAGGGTCTTTCCTGGCAAAATTGCTTAGGCACAGTTATTAATTGTCTACCTATACCCGTGTGACTTGGAATAATAGGCCGCGAAAGGTAAATATGCGCCGAAATGGCTGCAATCTACTGGCCGTATAAAATTTCATCTCACACGGCATCACTGCAGAGCGCCTAGAACTGTACCCACGGAATATGCGCGATATAAGCCTCATTGATTGATTGATTGAAAACAAGCGTAGTCGTGTACAGTCGTGATGTAGTGGGTTTTTTTATTCGCCATGTGCTGGATTTTGACGGCGAGCCCCGACTTGATAACTTTTTCAGATCGGAGTGATCGGCATGGTCGTCGTAAAAACGTAGATTTGTGTGACGGGTGCCATTAATTTATCAGAAAAAAATACATCACGACTGTACTGCGCCAAGACCCGGCTACGCTTGTTTTGTGCAGTTCAAAATAAGCGCAGGGAGGCGTGCAGCTTTGCGACCTAGCAGATCCCACCACGACCAAACCACGCTCATGGAAATCCTCCCACGTTTGGCCCACGATTGGCCACGCTCTCCGACAATTTTACAACGGAGTGGAAGCGGCGTCTCTGTGTGACCGGGGTATTAACAGAAACAAACTCACTGTCCGTTGGAGAATATCACGGTCTGAAATGACTACCAAAACACAGCATTCCGATTTGAAAACATAGAACGCTCAAACACTCATTTTAAACCTTCCTCGTGTGTGTTGTCATTTATTCAACCCCCAAAACGAACTCTGAACAAAAAATCATTTTTGATCCGAAAAGTGTGCAAGATAGCCAAGTGGAAAGAAAGGATGTTTACTTTGTCCACTTGTTTTTTTCTGACACACACATACACACAAACACACACACACACACACACACAAACACACACACACACACACACATACACACAAACCGTGCACACACACACACACACACACACAGCAGCAAAACAAAAAAGAGCACCATCCTCTCCTGTCCCCACACTACCACGCGCGAGACACTGAAAAAAAGATAACGCGGCCATTAAAAAAACACGCAAACAAAAACCTTTCAAAATAATCCTGGGGGTCATAGAGAGAACGCGCGTCAAGTCACGTAACTGCTGTCCGCTGCACGACGTCGTTATCTCCCCTGGCCCACAACCCGATAAACCGTTCATTTGCAAGTCATTCTTTGCACCCACAAAAGGCCACAATGATTCACTGTTTTTGCCGAGGTGAATTGTAATTATTGCAAAGCTTGACCAAACCATCTCAGCAGTTTGGAACACTCGTGTTAGGTTTGTTTTGGGTTGGATTCTATTGTTTCGATTTGGGTTTGTCGGGTTTGGTTGAAAGGCATTTATGATCTGTCGTCAACAAAATAAAAAAAATTGAGATGCAGCTATCGGGAGGACGCTACCCAAGCGTCAGCCAAAATTAACTTCAGACTGAATGTTTCTCCACCAATTCCAAGTGGTACAACTATCTTTGAGGAGAAAAGCATGTCAAGACTCTTGCAATTAAAGCAGATTTGTGATGTAATTCGATCGATTTTACCCCAAATTCGATTTATTTGAAAACACACCGAGTGGTTACGTCCACTGAATAAGAAAAGACATATTTTGCGTTGAAGCTAATATCAAAGTCAAAATATCATTTTTCATTACAAAGTAAAATCCAAGGGGGGAATACATGGTCCAAAGTTCGATCAGCAGCGCTTTGGAGGGGGGGTGGGGGGGCGGGGGTAAATAGTCAGTATTAAGTTTGTGTGAGATAAACAAAGCCGGCTGACGTCCTCCCTATAGCTGCAAGTAATTTTGTGCATTATTCCAGACTTGTTCATTGTCTGTGCGTTTCAGCTAGAATCACATATGGACCTCACAGATCTCTCTCTCTCTCTCTCTCTCTCTCTCTCTCTCTTCTTTTGATTTTGTATGAACCTTATTTAGTGCACCAATATAAATTACGTTGATTATCGATTAAGTTCTGTTTGTGTCTTAGAAATATGTTTTCCCTAATTTTGGGCAAGGGCTGGATGCAAATAAAGAACAACAAGTCGTACGAAGCGATAACAAAACATTCAATCCATATGTCAGGTTGAAACTATAAGATCAACATTAAAAACCAGTCATCACCAAGGCTGAATTAATGTAGTAAGTATTGCCCAACAGAAGCCGACCGAGACGCGAAGCAATTCCAACGTAGTCCCTATTTTCTTTAATAGTCACAAGTGAGCACAATTTTAGAGTAAACATGGCATACCTATATATTTTTGGATTCAGGAAATGGTACATAATGGGATGACATTATTTTTGGATCGATTACTCAAATTTTTATTGTAATAATACTTTTGCCTAATAATTTATTAACACATTGTTATTAATTGTAAGTACATTTTCAGAGTAAACATGGCATATCTATCTATATATTTTTGGATTCAGGAGATAATAAAGAATAAGATCATTTTTAGGTCGATTACTAAAATATTAATTTTAATTACAATTGTGATATTTTAATGACCAAAATCATTAATTTATTTTCAAGCTTCATAGCTGAAATGCAATCTCATAGTCCGGACTGAGTCGAAAATTATATAACTACAATTTCAATCAATTTGATCGAAACATGAGGGCGTGGCAGTGCCGCCTCAACTTTCACGAAAAGCCGGATATGACGTCATCAATGATATTTATTTTAAAAAAAGGAATAAATAGTCTGGGGATATCATACCCAGGAACTCTCATGTAAAGTTTTATTAAGATCGGTCAAGTAAATTTCTGTGAATCGTTTTACACACACACACACACGCCACAACCCTCGTCTCGATTCACCGTCTATATTAAAACGTCAGTTTAGTCAAAACTTGACTAAATGTAAAAAGGACGAAAATGATATGCTAAAAGCTCCGCTGTGGACACAGTGGAAACCATCACACCTGTTGCTGACACAGCGAAAGCGCCCTCTGTCTCGCGTCACGCGATGTTTGAGTGACAGGACGCACGTGCAACCTCTGACCCTGACACCGACAGAGTGACGGGTTCAAATCCCGCTCGTCATAACAACGTCAATCGTCTGGCTGGTGAGAATTGACCTCGCACGTGAGCAAGACTGAGATGAACTGTCTCTGCACGTTATCTGTCTATGTCTGCCTGCCCCCTCCACCCTCCCCCAGCCCTCCGGGGCCAGTCTCTCCTTCTCTACTTCTGTGTGTGTGTGTGTGTGTGGCTGCGTGTGTGTATGTGTGTGTGTGCAAAGCCCTAGCATGCCGGCCTACACACAAAACCTGACACGTGTGCCCACTGACACACACATCCTCCAGCAAAACGTAGCAAAAATAAATATTACACCCATTTTCGAACCCCATCTAAGACACGCATTCCCGTGTCATTTCATTACAACTTCCAATGCCATTAAAGGCACTCCACTGTGCTACTTGGTACATTTCTCGAATCAAAGATTTCTTTTACAGGGGTCACGTGACCAAATAAGCCGGTACCCCAAAAATGGAGCCGACAAATACGTAAGGTAACAATTTAAAAAATCGACCAAAATTCGAAATAGGCACAAATTGACAACTTAACATACGAGGAGAATGCCATACCAATGATATATCTAGAACAGGTTGTTTTGTTTTGCTATCTTGCGTTGTTATTGTGTTATGCCATTCCTACTGATGCAGGTGTCGATCGCATGAGCTGTCGAAAACGGGAGGTTTTGACGTCCATGATAAAATAGCTCTGTATTTCTGGAGGATTGGTTAGAAACTGTCAAGATTTAATGCCTACATACAAGATGTACTTCGGGTAAAGTTTGGATTGTTCCAGATATATGTATATCTGTTCAGATGTCATGCAATCTTCCAGAAAACGTTTTAAAACTCGTCACAGGTTTTTGTAGTTACATTAAAATACATCCTGACTTGGCATGCATACAAATGATAAACTGAAAAAAAGGGCTGCCAAAGTTGTGTCATCGTCTATTGAAGGGACGGGCAAAGCACAGTGAAGGTCAACACTGCCACAGTGAAGGTCAACACTGCCACAGTGAGGCTGTGCGAGGCAGGGACATGACAGGTTTCTACACTGCCTGTGCCAAGGTCAGTTGACCAACACTGGGAATGACAACAAGTGCTACTGGCCTTGACTGACAAATCATTATCTGGGCCTCGCTGCGCGCTTTTACGCACGTACACTTTTTTTTGTAGACGAATTCGGGTGGATGGAAGAACAAGTCGCGTAAGGCGAAAATACAACATTTGGTCAAGCTGTCGAACTCACAGAATGAAACTGAACGCAATGCCAATTTTTCAGCAAGACCGTATACTCGTAGCATCGTCAGTCCACCGCTCATGGCAAAGGCAGTGAAATTGACAAGAAGAGCGGGGTAGTAGTTGCGCTGAGAAGGATAGCACGCTTTTCTGTACCTCTCTTCGTTTTAACTTTCTGAGCGTGTTTTTAATCCAAACATATCATATCTATATGTTTTTGGAATCAGGAACCGACAAGGAATAAGATGAAAGTGTTTTTAAATTGATTTCAAAAATTTAATTTTGATCATAATTTTTATATTTTTAATTTTCAGAGCTTGTTTTTAATCCAAATATAACATATTTATATGTTTTTGGAATCAGAAAATGATGAAAAATAAGATGAACGTAAATTAATTTTTAAGCCATCAAGCTGAAATGCAATACCGAAGTCCGGCCTTTGTCGAAGATTACTTGGCCAAAATGTCAATCAATTTGATTGAAAAATGAGGGTGTGACAGTGCCGCCTCAACTTTTACAAAAAGCCGGACATGACGTCATCAAAGGTATTTATCGAAAAAAAGAAAAAAACGTTGGGGGATATCATTCCCAGGAATTCTCATATAAAATTTCATAAAGATCGGTCCAGTAGTTTGGTCTGAATCGCTCTATACACACACACACACGCACAGACACACACACACACACACACACACACACGCACAGACACACACACACACACACACACACACACACATATATACCACGACCCTCGTCTCGATTCCCCCTCTATGTTAAAACATTTAGTCAAAACTTGATTAAATGTAAAAACAAGAAAATAATAAGAAACCCTACAAAGACTAACCGTTTAGAAAAAAACACGTTTTTGTGTGGTCAGTGTTTATCGGACAATATCTGTGACCAGAAAATACACAGACACACAGACAAACACACACACACACACACACACACACACACACACACACACACACACACACACACGGTGCATGTGTACCCACTCTTGGTTTCCTTGCACTCTAAATCTCGATCACCAGTAATCAGTATTCTGTGCTGGTTATTTTCAGTTGTTATGGCTGATAACTAAGAGTTATAAAGAGTGTGTTGCTGATCTAGAGCGACCGGCTCCTCCTCCCCGATCTGCCCCAAAACTCCTCTCCCGCTACCACCTCCACACCACCACCACCTCCACACACACCTTCCTTTCCCACCCATCACTGACCCCGCTCTTGTGTCCAAACCTTCTTTCCCCACCCATCACCCCGCTCTTGTGTCCAAACCTTCATTCCCCACCCATCACGCCACTCTTGTGTCCAAACCTTCTTTTCCCACCCGTCACCCCACTCTTGTGTCCAAACCTTCTTTTCCCAACCATCACCCCACTCTTGTGTCCAAACCTTCTTTCCCCACCCGTTACCCCGCTCTTGTGTCCAAACCTTCTTTCCCCACCCATCACCCCGCTCTTGTGTCCAAACCCACCCGTCACCCGGCTCTTGTGTCCAAACCTTCTTTCCCCACACATCACCCCACTCTTGTGTCCAAACCTTCTTTCCCCACCCATCACCCCGCTCTTGTGTCCAAACCTTCTTTCCCCACCCATCACCCCGCTCTTGTGTCCAAACCTTCTTTCCCCACCCATCACCCCGCTCTTGTGTCCAAACCTTCTTTCCCCACCCATCACCCCGCTCTTGTGTCCAAACCTTCTTTCCCCACCCATCACCCCGCTCTTGTGTTCAAACCTTCTTTCCCCACCCATCACCCCGCTCTTGTGTCCAAACCTTCTTTCCCCACCCATCACCCCGCTCTTGTGTCCAAACCTTCTTTCCCCACCCATCACCCCACTCTTGTGTCCAAACCTTCTTTCCCCACCCATCACCCCGCTCTTGTGTTCAAACCTTCTTTCCCCACCCATCACCCCGCTCTTGTGTCCAAACCTTCTTTCCTCACCCATCACCCCGCTCTTGTGTCCAAACCTTCTTTCCCCACACATCACCCCGCTCTTGTGTCCAAACCTTCTTTCCCCACACATCACCCCGCTCTTGTGTCCAAACCTTCTTTCCCCACACATCACCCCGCTCTTGTGTCCAAACCTTCTTTCCCCACACATCACCCCGCTCTTGTGTCCAAACCCACCCGTCACCCGGCTCTTGTGTCCAAACCTTCTTTCCCCACACATCACCCCACTCTTGTGTCCAAACCTTCTTTCCCCACCCGTCACCCCGCTCTTGTGTTGAAACCTTCTTTCCCCACCCATCACCCCGCTCTTGTGTTGAAACCTTCTTTCCCCTCCCATCACCCCACTCTTGTGTCCAAACCTTCTTTCCCCACCCATCACCCCGCTCTTGTGTCCAAACCTTCTTTCCCCACCCATCACCCCGCTCTTGTGTCCAAACCAGTCTTTTCACACCCATCACCCCGCTCTTGTGTCCAAACCTTCTTACTGCAGTTGTCACTAAGTCTACTTTACTTTACATAGTTACTTCAAGTTCAACGTTTTTGGGAGAGAGAGGAAGAGAGGGGCGGGATGTGTGGGTGGTGTTGACGGGGTGAGGGGGGGGGGGGGTGAGAGTGTATAACAGTTCCAGCAGCTAGTTGTCATAATGACGACAGCCGCCAGCACGGAGCCAGCATGTTGTTGGGCTCCGTCTGACGACGTGTATTCGAAGATAGTCCAGGCTGCGCTATCCTTGGTGCCATGTTCTATTTGTTATGCTGCTCACTGGCTCAGGAAAAGTGCACCAGAACACAACAAGTGAAAAAAACAGTAGCAGCTGCCGTGGTGTTACTGTATCTGGCTGTGTGAATATCCCCCCCCCTTTCCTACACCTCCATCGTCATAATGAACTGCAGTTGAGGGTGGAAGGGAGCCCAGAAATGGGACACTGAGGGAGTGCTGGTCATGTTTGAATGCGGCTGCGCACTTCACCCACATCATGTCCATTCGCGGGGCCGTTTATTTTGATTTGTATTATTAACGCGCAGGAAGGCTAATCTGACAGTTAATATCTTCATTTCTTGAATATTCTGATCTCTTCGAAATCGCGCACACTCCGGGCGTGTCCGGTTTGGGAATAAAATACAGGAGTTATCGCCCGTGTGTGACGTATGTCATTAGAGAAGTGAGCTGGAAAGTGGCAGTTGTGACAATAACTTATGATGGGAGAGGATTGTGTGGTATCTGCCACAGTGTTGTTATTTTGCTGTCAAATACACCCGGAACAAATAGGCGGCTGTTAACGAATGCACATTTACATGCGTGTACTGTGGCGCACACACGGACACATAACTTGACTTGGCCAAAAATTATTGCAACAATTTTCGCACGTTCAGAAAAGCGTTAAACCACAATCCATTTTAATTGAACTGTATATGCTGGAAAAGGTAATTATGTCTACTGTTCATATCATTTGTTCGATCGGTGGTACTTTGTATAGGTATCCCGTGGCAGCCTGTCAAACAAGGTCACCCCTAAAATCGACCTGACAAAAACCAATGCCCCGTGTTTTAAAATCTGCAAAAAATCAGAATGTGCACTTACCAAACACTTCTGACTACCATTGGAAAGGCCATTCAATTTCCTGTTCAGAGCATTTTGTTTCATGCACCGTACATCTTTAGTCTTTGTCTAGCCTTTTGTCAAAGGCGGTAGATGTCAACCGTTTCAGAGGCCAAAAAAGGCACGTTTAGCGGCCATTTTTGAGGGGGTCCTCCACTGAGAGAGCCATATCTGCTCCAGGTCTCAATCAATTGCTTTGAAAATTTCAGAAGTTATGACCAATGGGCTGACCAGAATCTGTATTGATTTTTGTGAACGTGTATACTAAGCGTGTCGTGTTACGTAACTTTTTCGAAAGATCTAAACAAATATTCATATTAATTCAGGGTTTAAGGACAACAAATCGTGACTTTGCATGCTAAGCAAAATATGGTTGGAGCAAATGGTGCCAAAGTTTCAGGCAGATCTAAGTGCTGGTTTACATTTGCTGGAGATGGGAACACGCAAGAAAAATTATCTATCTCCGTCAATGGTACCGTATACTTCGCTACTTTGTCGCCACTAAAGACCGAACAAGTAGGCCTAGCTACTACCCGTGAATTGCCAGGAACTCAATAACAGACAATGTCAAGGAGAGAGTGTGTGTTCTGGGAGCCATGTGGCGGTCATCATCAGCTTTGTGAAGTTGAGTGGGTTTTGTGGTGTTTTTGTGATTTCTCCTTTTTTGTAGCGGTCGTAAAGACTGCAACGCCGGAGTGGAACATTCATTACTTCGCTTGCCGTCTTAAGGGGTTACTTGTGTGTTCAAATCGCGTGAAAGAAACATTACACATTTTGTGCACAGGTTCCTTTAAGCAATATGGACACATCTGTGCAAAGAAAAAAGGGGGTCGACGTATTAACTTTTTTTTTAGAATTTTTTTACTGGGGGTTGTCAAGTACGATTTTGCGAAAAACACTGCGATTTTTAACATGATCCCAACTGACATATTTAGCTCTACAAATAATAAATGAGACATTAGTTTGTGTATATAAATGAATGGAGAGTATAACTTTATCATAAAACGGTACTTATCAACGTGCATTTTCAGAAAATGATCGAGGTTTATCGAGGGCGTACACATAAAATTATCACTCCTTTAGTAGTAAAAACGTATTTAAAAAAAATTCGCGTGAAAAAAACATTACACATTTTGTGCACAGGTTCCTCTAAGCAATATGGACACATCTGTGCAAAGAAAAAAGGGGGTCGACGTATTCATTTTTTTTTTAGAATTTTTTTACCGGGGGGTTGTCAAGTACGATTTTGCGAAAAACACTGCGATTCTTAAGGGGTTACTTGTGTGTTCAAATCGCGTGAAAGAAACATTACACATTTTGTGCACAGGTTCCTCTAAGCAATATGGACACATCTGTGCAAAGAAAAAAAGAGGTTGACGTATTAACTTTTTTTTTAGAATTTTTTTACTGGGGGTTGTCAAGTACGATTTTGCGAAAAACACTGCGATTTTTAACATGATCCCAACTGACATATTTAGCTCTACAAATAATAAATGAGACATTAGTTTGTGTATATAAATGAATGGAGAGTATAACGTTATCATAAAACGGTACTTATCAACGTGCATTTTCAGAAAATGATCGAGGTTTATCGAGGGCGTACACATAAAATTATCACTCCTTTAGTAGTAAAAACGTATTTAAAAAAAATTCGCGTGAAAGAAACATTACACATTTTGTGCACAGGTTCCTCTAAGCAATATGGACACATCTGTGCAAAGAAAAAAGGTGGTCGACGTATTAATTTTTTTGTAGAATTTTTTTACCGGGGGTTGTCAAGTACGATTTTGCGAAAAACACTGCGATTCTTAAGGGGTTACTTGTGTGTTCAAATCGCGTGAAAGAAACATTACACATTTTGTGCACAGGTTCCTCTAAGCAATATGGACACATCTGTGCAAAGAAAAAAGGGGGTCGACGTATTAACTTTTTTTTTAGAATTTTTTTTACTGGGGGTTGTCAAGTACGATTTTGCGAAAAACACTGCGATTCTTAACATGATCCCAACTGACATATTTAGCTCTACAAATGATAAATGAAACATTAGTTTATGTATATAAATGAATGGAGAGTATAACTTTATCATAAAACGGTACTTATCAACGTGCATTTTCAGAAAATGATCGAGGTTTCTCGAGGGTGTACACATTAAATTATAACTCCTTTAGTAGTAAAAACGTATTTAAAAAAAATTCGCTCGACAGAAACATAACTAAACTTGAACACAGCTAAGTTCACTGTATACATATACAATACCTGTAAACAAAATAAGTTGTTGCCTTATTGTCTGCTTCACAATTATTCCCGTACCAACCCCACCCCCATTATCTTGACTGCAAAAATGATAAAAAGAAATGATTTGGGAGCGCTGTAGGTCAGTTGGTAGAGCGCTGGACTTGTGATACATGAGTTTGAATCACGGTGAAGGGTTGGGGGTCGGAACATTTGTGTGCAAAGTTTCATGAAGATCTGTCCAGTAAATTTCTATGAATCGCACACCACACACACACACACACACACATATATAAAACATCAGAAATTGTGAAAGAAACAATTGAAAGTCAGCAGAGACTTTCTTCCGAGATTTGTTAAAATCTCTTAGCAGAGATAGAGAAAGAAATAAGTATCCCTTCACAGACAGCCTATTGGGAGCATCAGACCCTCCTCAAGGGGGACCGAGATTTACAGAGTAAAGTCCCTTTGTGGGGGACGTATCGCAAGGTAATCTAGTCCTGAGGAGGACCATTGTATTTGTACCTAGACCAGACACGTGTTTCGACACTATTGTGTCTCATCAGTGGTCAGGTGGTACTGATGGCGAGAGTTGTCAACCCATGGTAATCCAACTAAGAAGCAAACCATTCTCTATATATTATATATATATTTATACACCAGGGTAGATCAGTTAGTTTGTAAGGGGGGTGTTTTTAGAATTCAATAGTGTAAATCGAGGTCGCAGAGCGCCCGAGACTGATCAAGGGGCATACACCCACCCCACCCACCCCACCCCCTCTCCTCAACCCAAGAAAAAAAATCGCACGTGAAATCCATTACACATTTTGAGCACATGTTTCTCTAAGCTATATGTCCACAACTGCAGACAGACAAAAAACGTTGTTTTCTTATTCATTTTTTTATAAGAGTTTCGTCAGTTTTGGGGGGTACCGGGTGGACACATATGACCTTACAGAAAACACTGTAATTCGTAACGTCATCGTAACTGACATTTTTATCTTTAGAAAAGATCAATAAAACATTACTTTGTGTAGTTAAAATAATGGAGAGTATCACTTTATTATAATACGGTACTTATCAATGTGCATGCCGAAAATTATCCAGGATTGGCGAGAGCGTACACAACAATTATCACTCAAAAACGCTGTAACACAAAATTGGCTCGACAGATCATAAACAAATTTGAACACAGCTAACTTCACTATATACCGTTGCAATACCTAAGAAAACCATAACGTGTTTCCTTATTGCTTACTCCACAATTATCCCCGCACCACCCCCACCCCCATATCTTGACTGACAAAAATTGATGAAAACGTTCATTTGGGAGTCCAGTAGGTCAGGTGGTAGGGAGAAGTGTGCAGAGTTTCATAAAAATCTGTATAGTAGTTTTCTCTGAATCGCAATACAAACACAAACACCCAAACACTTGGTGCCTTTAGTGCACCGATACCACCTGCCAACCCCTCCCCCCCCCCCCCCCGATCCAATACCACCCCCCTCCACCACCCGCCCACCCCACTAATCACAAACACACACACACACACACACACACACACACGCACACACACACACATACACACACACACACCAGGGTGGATCAAACAGTTTGTAAGAGGAGTGTCAGTATTTATATATCAAGAGTGTACATCGAAAACGCGAAGAAAACCAGACTGTTTTAATTTAGTGGTAAAAACGTTATAACACAAAATGTCATCACAAATTAAACCACATTTGAATACAGATAAGTTCACTGTTCACAATACCTTTAACAATTTTTTTTTAAAGCGTTTCCTTTTTTCTTACTCAAAAATGTTTCCCGCCCCACCCCATATCTTGTCTGAAAAAAGGTGAAGATACAAATCATTTGTGAGCCTAGGAGGTCAGTTGGAAGAGCACTGACCCAAGTGTTTGAATGCGGGTGAAGGGGTGGGGGTCAGAACACTTGTTTGCAAGGTTACATAAACATCTGTCCCGTAGTTGTGCCTGAATCGCACTACAAACAATTAGTGTCCTTAGTGCCCCGGCGCAATCCCAACCCACCAACCACCCCCCCTCCCTCGTCAACTTTTGATTACACACACACACACACACACACACACACACTTACTCTCACACACACACACACACACACACACACACATTGACACACACAAACACGCGCGCGCTTTCAAGCGCACACACAAATTGAGTGAGTCTTTGCCGGCTCGCCACTGCTTGTACTAAAACGCTGAAATCCACCTAACAATGAAAAATAGAAAAGAAAACACTTTTCTATAACGCAAGTCATGATTTACAGCTCAAAGCGATTTACAATTCCAACAAGAAAATTGGTTGATTAAAGTGTTATTTAGTATAAATATAATTTAAACTCTCTTTTTACTGTGCCTGTGGCTGGTGGGTACCACCAGTCACAACCCCTCGGTCTGCATGCTTTTATGGTGCATTTGTGTCTTAAATTGTGAGCTGATGTCAGGCATGTTTGACTGACCAGCAGTGGGCCGCTCACTTGGCTTTTTACCTGCGCCCGCGTCGCAGCAGCGCTCTTCACAAGCTCTTAGAATGGAATCCAGCGGAGATCCTTTTCGGTTCGACAAATGGTCTGCGCAGCTCCCCAGCACGGTGGCGGAGGAACTTTCTAAAGAGGGCTTTGACAGCAAACTAGCCCTCCTTCACGCCACCAAGGAGGACATTAATTCGCTCAAACTCAAACGCGGCCACCTTGTCGCTAAAATCAACATGGCCGAAGCAATGTTTTCATAAAAGCAGCGGTATTGTACGGGCACATGTTGAATTTGGGTTACATGTGTTGCAGAGTATTTGAAAATCCGTAGGCATAAAAACATGCAAAGCAGAGTGATAGGTCCCTGTTGTGAATATAGTCAAGTGGATAAATTGATTACTTATGTTTCACACAAGTTTTGCTGTTACAGCAGTCACTCTCATGAACGGCCGTTTGCGCAGCGTTCCATTGTTGTGGCAGCAGCCCTTGGTTGGTACGGGAACGGGACAAAGAACGGTTGTGTGGACTTTTGACACCGACAAACTGAAGAATGAACAGATCTATGAGGTAACCGTCTCAATGGTCCAGGCTCAGGAAACAAATAGTATATATGGCCTGGGGCGATTGTAGCTTCCCTTCTTCGTGTCCAGCTCTCTCTCTCTCTCTCTCTCTCTTTGCGAATATGATTTTGAAGCGCATTACATAAAGTCGGTATCTGATATCTAAAGTCCTGATATTTTGGATGCGGAGGAATTTTTCCTGGTGATGATCTGAGGTAACGGAATTGTTCATGCATTCGGAGGGAATTTGACAGGTATCGGGGTGTGTGTGTGTGGGGGGGGGGGGGCTTTTGGTGTGGGATAAATGATTAAAACGCTTGCACCCTAACTATGAAAGCAGCCACACGCATACTCACAGAGGCACAGAGGCACGCATGTTTGTGTGACGGTTTGCACGAATGACCATTGAAAATTAGTTTTAATAAAAACAAGCGACATTTCCTTTGAGCACACAGGTGCTCAGCCAATGTGTATTGAAACTTTTTCAATTATCCCAAAATGTCATAACGTTTGGCAATATAATTATTTAACAACAACAAAAAGACTACCGGATTCCGTACATAAAAAAGTCAGGGGCTGTAACAACAATTCGCGGCATTCTAATGGATGGCTGGCTTTGGATCTAGGTCACTTTAGTGGGAATATCGGTCAACTTCGAAACCTGAGGACCAGCCACTTCCGGTTCCCCTTTCAGAGTAATGAGATTGCTGGGGCCGTAGAATTTTTCATCCAGTTTTGTCATTTTTTTTCTCCAAAATTGATATTAGTCGGAAGAAACAAGCACACGTGTGACACGTGTGGTGGGGGTATTTCCCGGCGAGTTTTCAGTGTTGTTGTTGTTATTGCGAAGCGAAGCGGCTTCCCAGGGCGGAAGGCAGTCAGTTTGTGCATCAAACAGTGTTGTTGTGATGGATGGATGAGTGAGTGATGAGGGTGAATGAGTTAGTTAAACTGTGACTGAATATCTATTGATTGATTGATATTAAAGTGAACATTAGGGGGGGGAGGGGTCGAAATGCACCATTGTGCACTCGCCTTGATGTAAGGAACACTACTGCAGTCTCCAACAGCTTCAAAGTGGGTTAGACAGGCTCTTGATAAAGACTGAGGCAAAATGTGCCAAATCACACATTGTCTTGAAAGAAGGAAAAATCTTCATTTGTCACCTTTCTGCACTTTTTTGACTTTGAGTGCATAGCCACAATGGTCACAGACAAGATGCATCAACCAGATTTGAAAAAGACCCCAAACTGAACTTGTTATGACTATTTGTAACCCCTCTCACCTTTTTGACTTGGCCGTACCCAAGCAAAAAGGCAAAAAAAATCATAACTAATTCCATGTTGACTTTTTGGTGGGGTGGACCTATTGTTCCAGACTCGCCTTGATTAGAGCAACACTAGTGCAGTGTCCAACAGCTTTAAAAATTTGTTTTGACCTCTTGACAATGTACATGTCAACAATCCCTGACTATCCCTGACTGTTGTATAGTAAGAAAAAAATCTTCATTTTTCCCCTTTCTCCACCTTTTTGAGTGTCAGTGCATAGCCACAATGGTCACAGAAAAGATGCAGCAAACAGATTTGAAAAAGACCCAAAAGTGAACTTGTTATGACTATTTCTAACCTTTCCTACCTTGTTCACTTGGCCGTACCCAAGCCAAAAGACTAAAAAAAATCATAACTAATTCCATGTTCACTTTTTGGTGGGGTGGACCTATTGTTCCAGACTCGCCTTGATTAGAGCAACACTAGTGCAGTGTTCAACAGCTTTTAAAATTTGTTTTGACCTCTTGACAATGTACATGTAAACATGTAACCCTAATCCCTGACTGTTGTGCAGTGAGAAAAAATCTTCATTTCTCCCTTTTCTCCACTTATTTGTGTGTCAGTGCATAGCCACAATGGTCACAGAAAAGATGCATCAAACAGATTTGAAAAAGACCCAAAACTGAATTTGTTATGAATATTTCTAATCTTTTTTGGACTTAGAAAAAAACAACACCCAAAATCTTCCTTTTTCCCTTCTTCAAAATTTGTCCCAAAAAAACCAACACCCAAAATCTTCATTTTCCCCCTTCTTCACTTTTTTGACTGTCAGTGCATAGCCAGAATGGTCACAGAAAAGATGCAGCAAACAGATTTGAAAAAGACCCCAAACTGAACTTGTTATGACTATTCACCTTTTTGACTTGGCCGTACCCAAGCAAAAAGTCAAAAAAAATCATAACTAATTCCATGTTGACTTTTTGGTGGGGTGAACCTATTGTTCCAGACTCGCCTTGATTAGAGCAACACTAGTGCAGTGTCCAACAGCTTTTAAAATTTGTTTTGACCTCTTGACAATGTACATGTCAACAATCCCTGACTATCCCTGACTTGTGTAGTAAGAAAAAATCTTCATTTTTCCCCTTTCTCCACTTTCTCTTACATGAGGAAGGGATAATCACACATAGTACGCCAGTGAGGTTAGAATGGTGAGGTGGGGTCTGAGGCTGGTAAGGGATTTGGGGGTTGGACCGACGAGAGGGCACGGATTCGGCGGTTCGCCGTGTCGAGTCAACTTCATATAGATCTGTGTGCGATCAACAGCCCCAGCCGATCTGGATCTGTTCAAGTCAAAAGTAAAGTCAAGGATACGAAGAAGTTTACCGAAAAACATCGATCCCAAGGACTCATGTTGTAACTTTTCAAAGCAGTTACATTCAATCAAAGCTCTATCCACATTAAACCGAACGGGAATCGTCGAAGATCCACGCAACTTCACTGCAATGTCGAAAACGAACTCATAATGTCACCGCAGATCTATAGTTGGTTTTGGTTTTGTGTCGCAGCAAAGAAACGAAGCAAATCTCCGGCTTTTAGACTATTTCACACTAAAAAAACGTTCATTTAGCGGGTTATTAAAATATATTTCTTTGAGGTTGCAAGGCAATGGCATCGCTGAGATGTACTCCTTCGAACACACGACACAGGTTAGAAATTGACTTCATTTGGGCGCTTTTTACGGCCAAAACAGAGTGAGCTTTTTGACGGGTTTATGGAAAAATCACTTCGGGGGCAGGTCTAAAATCCTGTGTACAGTGCCAAATCATACATCATTCAAAAGAGCAAAGTATGTTCTTTATTCTAACATATGGGCTAGGGTAAGTCATAGATATAAATAGACAGTGTCTGTCTATTATATCTGTAGGCAAGTGTATTCCATTCCTTCGATAGTCTCGTCATCTACACTTGCGTGAACAATGCAATTTTGAGTCTGTTTTGCATAAAAGACCTGCGAGATTTGTAGAAGTCAAAACAACAACTTACAGTCCAGCCTCTCAACTTTCGTTCCATGCAATTTGTTTGTCTGTGCGTATAGACTGAGGGGTGCCCCGAAATGATTTGTAATCACAACATTCACAGACTTCAAATACGCCATTGAAAACTCGTCCACGTGCGTTTTAGATATACTTGGGACTAAAACTGTCGTACCTACCAAAGGCCGCTTCGCGAAAGAAAATGACTACCAGAGTCGCAAGGCTCGGGATTTTTTTTACAAGAAATTTATATTTCGTTGTTCTAGTCCGAATGAATATGAAGATATGGCGAGTTGAAAACGCCGATTCTTTCGCCAGAAACACGTCTGTTTCCACACCGGAAAGAAGGAATGGACTGAGCTACTAGAAGCACGGCGCCGTGCGTACAATCGATCGAATGATGTTATTCACACAATACCACTTGGCGATCTCTAAAAAATCATTTAAAAACGAACTAGTTGACATGTAATGAAACTATTTACTGAAATCAAGAAGTATCTTAGTTCTAGCCGTGCATATGACACACCCTTTCGCGAAAGCACACTGAACCGTACGTATACGCATTCGCACCCGCAAACCACCAACCCAGGCGGTTTATCCAGATCCAGATCCAGATCCAGATCCAAGGGAAGTAACTCAGTGAGTATAAACATGAGCAAGAACCGCAACCCGAACACACTCGTAACACCTTAAGCTGATTCAGTCAAATAAAATGCCGCGATCATAGGCAGAGAGAGAGAGAGAGAGAGGGAGGGAGAGCCGAGAGAGAGAGAGAGAGGGGGGAGAGAG
>NC_090256.1:16073690-16119277 GCF_037325665.1 Littorina saxatilis | reverse complement strand
AGTGTGTGTGTGTGTGGATGTGTGTGTGTGTGTGTGTGTGTGGGTGTGTATTTGTGTGTGTGTGTGTGGATGTATGTGTGTGTCTGTTTGTGTGTGTGTGTGTGGTGTGTTTGTGTGTGTGTGTGTGTGTGTGTGTGTGTTTGTGAATGTGTGTGTGTGTTTGTGTGTTTGTGTGCGTGTGTGTGTACGTGTGTGTGTGCCAGTGACAGTGTGTTTGTGTGTGTGTGTACTTGTGTTTGTGTGTGTGTGTGTGTGTGAGTGTGTGTTTGTGTGTGTGTGTGTGTGTGAATATGTGTGTGTGAGTGTGGTTATGTGTTTGAGGGGGGGGGGGGGGGGGAAGAGGCGTGTTCAGTTTCTCATCGACAATTTCTTTTTCGTGTTAACGAGACGAGTGTCCGTTGGACAGAAATGAATGTCAAGTCCTGGGTCGTATATTAGGGGGAGCAGTTAAAAGTGCTCCCACGGTAGGAGCGCGCTGACTGAAGATGTTCTCTCGCTGCCAGGTGAAGCCGCCAAAACTGTCCACAGGTGAAGCCGCCAAAACTGACCTACATGCATAGGCCCGTTGTGGAGGATTGGGGGGGGGGGGGGGGGGGGACGCTACTCGCGCCAATCTCACATCATACATGTCTATTCCTACGTAACATTTTCTCTTGCCTGCACGACCACATACAGTAGTTGGCAAGAGTGAGTATAGATGACGGGGAAAAATAGCAGAACTCGCTCTGTCGTTTCAGGGAAACAGAGAACTAACACAACTCTCTCTCTGTTACACGACACTTGAGATTGCCACAAGTTCTCAAATGTCGTATAGCCTAGTTGTGTTCTTTTATTCTACGTCGCCCGTCTTCGCAGCAGCAGAAAACAACTCGTCAAATTGAGTTCGAGGATTTATTTAGCATTCCATACATACAACTGCACATCGTAGCAGAACTCAAAGTAGAAGCTTTTTTACATACAAATCGCGCTGGCATATATAGTAAATACTCAATCTCGAGAATATTCCAGACCGAACATGATACAACTACATTATACGAGCCGTGCATGGACTAAACTAGCGACATTCTCTATGACGTACATCAAAAGCGCCGACGCACTTAATCCGAACGAACGCCACGAACTCACGACTAAAGCAGCGTGGTAAACAACTTGTTTTGACAGGACTAGAAAGTTCACCTGCATTCTCGTCCAAGCATAAATATTGTGTTTACAAAATATAATATCGGTACTTTCCCACAAAGTACAAATAAGTCAACTACATGCAACACACAAAACTGAACCAAAGCTCAGCAACGGTAGCGTTTCCTAACATTACCCCCAACACCAGAAGAAATTTACCTAATTTCTTTCAATCATTGAAACGCTACCTGTACACATATTATGTATACATAACAGATTGAAATCCAGGTATGTACATTAGTCTGTTGGAGAATGAACACAGTTTTACTCACATACTCGGCTGAGAAAATCTGCTCCAACATTGTCTGAACCCTTGATCGATTCCACTCGCATATCAAAGTTCTGCAAGTACATCACCCACCTCATGATACGATTATTCACAAACTTCGCAGAGTTCAGGTAGGTGAGGGGTTTGTGATCAGTCTGAAGCACGAATTTCACCCCTTGGAGGTAGAGTTCAAATTTCTTGATTCCCCACACGATGGCGAAACACTCTTTCTCCATGGTCGAGTAGTTCTTCTCGGCTCCTGACAGCTTCTTGCTGGCATAGCTGACCGGAAACGGTTTACCTCCATGCTCTTGCATCAGCATGGCGCCGATCCCTTCGTCCGATGCGTCTGTACGCAAGATGAACTCTTTGGCAGTATCAGGAAGGCGTAGCACCGGGTCTCGTGACATCAGGTCGCGCACGGTCTGGTATGCCTTCTCCTGAGCTGGTCCCCAGAGTATTCGGTTGGGGCATCCTTTTCGGGTCATGTCCGACAAAGGCGCCGTTATGGCGGCGAAGTATGGAATGAACTCTCTGTAGTACCCAGCCAATCCAAGGAAGGATTGTACCTGCTTCTTGGTTTCAGGACGTGGCGCATTGAGGATCTTGGTGACGTTTTCCAACAAAAGCCCCTTTTGACCTTCCTTCAGTGAATGACCTATGAAGTCAACGTTGTCGGTCCCCAAAATGCACTTGCTGGGTCTCACGGTCAGATTAGCTTTTGTCAGGCGGGAAAACAGTTCCCTCAAAGTCTCCAGATGCTCCGCAAAGGTCTCCGTGTGGACTAGCAGATCATCCCAGTAGTACACAACATTCTTCATTCCTTTGAGCATTTTTCGCATTCCCCTCTTAAGGGTAGCACCACTGTTCACCATGCCAAAAGGCATCCGCAGGCACTCATACGTTCCGTCTGGAGTTGCAAAGGCGGTCTTTGGTATGTCCTCTTCGCGCACAGGAATTTGCCAATATCCCTTGCTGAGATCGATCTTTGAGAAGATCTTACTGCCGGTTAACTGTCGGAATAGATCAGTTGCTGTCGGCATTGGTTCAGGGTCAAACACGGTGATCTTATTGACTTTCCTGAAGTCAATGCATACCCTGTTTGTGCCGTCTTTCTTCTTGACCACAACAACGGGAGATGAGTAAGGGGATGATGACTCACGGATGACTCCCATCTTCAACATGTTGTCAATGTCCTTCTTCAAGGATTCCCGAGCCTGAAACGGGATAGGGTATGGTTTTGACCGAACAGGAACGTCAGATGTGAGGTGAACTTCATGTTCGACCAAGGACGTAGAGCCTGGAACATCAGAGAACCTATGGGTGAAGTCGCCCATAAAATCATGCAGCTCCTTCTGCTGATCTTCTGTCAGGTCAGGTCCTAGCTTGACGTCATCCACTCCCTCTTTCTTGTGGAGGTCTCCTAACTCCAGTAGTTCCTCACCGTCGAACTCGTCTAGTTCGGCTGGTTCTTCCGCACTTGCTGCGACCTGTACTGCTTCCGGAGGTATCTCCACATACAGTTTCAGGAGGTTAGCGTGGTAGATCTTGGACTTCTTGCCGACATTCACCTTGTAGTCGTTGATCCCTACCACGGCCTCAACCTCGTATGGGCCTTTCCACTGCATCAGTAGTTTGTTGTGATCAGTGGGAAGCAGTATCAGCACTTTGTTACCTGGTGTAAACTTCCTGTTTACGGCTTTGCGGTCGTAGTAGTGCTTTCCACTATCCTGAGACTTTCTCAAGTTTTCTCTAGCAATCTCGAGAGTCTCCTCCAGTTTCTCTCGCAACTCGAACACGTACTGGAAACTGTTCTTCACTTCAGGTGTGTCCACATCTTTCGTCCACAATTCCTTTAGTATCTGCATCGGGCCTCTCACGGTCCGCCCGTACATCAGCTCGAACGGGGAGAATCCAGTGGACTCTTGTGGCACCTCCCTGTATGCAAACAGCAAGGCATTGATGTAGCGATGCCACTGCCTTGGCTGCTCACTGCATAGTTTCTTCAGCGTGGACTTCAGCGTCGCATTGAATTTTTCGACCAGCCCATTGCACATCGGGTGATAGGGTGTCGTAGTCAAGTGCCGAATGCTCAGCAGCCTGTTGACCTCTTCCATGCATTCAGAGACAAACTGTGTCCCCAGGTCTGTGAGGATCTCTTCAGGAACCCCAATTCTGCTGAAAATGTCCACAAGTGCCTCGGCAACAGTCTCGGTGTCAATTTTCTTCAGAGGCACGGCTTCTGGGTACCTGGTTGCATAGTCTACCAGGGTCAGTACCCAACGATGACCCGCTTCACTTGGCGGTTTGATCTCGCCGATGAGGTCAATGGCCACCCTCTTGAAAGGTCGGTCGATCAAAGGCATCTTCTGCAACGGCACTTTCGGGACCCTTCCTCGAGGAATGGTTTTCTGGCAAATATCGCACGATCGGCAGAATCGAGTCACATCTGCATGCAGTCCTGGCCAGTAAAACGCAGCCTGGATTCTGCCCGATGTCTTCTTGACACCCAGGTGACCTCCCATAATAGAGTCGTGGGCCACCTCCATCACCTGGCGCCTAAGTGGTTGAGGCACCAGAACTTGACGTAATGGCTTCCCAGCGTTGACTCTCGGGTGCTGGAACACTCTGTACAGGATCTTGGCCTTCACTTCAAATTGCACAGTGCCTTCGCCCTTAGTCATCTCCTTGGCAGGACGACTCCTGTACTTTGTTAAAGTCGAATCAGCTTCCTGTAGCTGAATCAGCCGATCCCTGTCCACGACAGCAGTTGCAGAACTGTTGGTGACCCTGAGTGGCGTAGTTGTTTTGTCCTTCTTCGCCTGGGCTCTGGTCGTCACAGCGCTTACAACCTGCGGCTGGTCGCGGCGATGCACAGTTGCTCTGTCATCTCGTAACAGTTCGCTGATATCTTCGCGAATGGCAGTGGGTCTTCCTCCTCAGCAGCAGGCTAAGCTGAGCCCATTCTCCATTCGAAATCAGGGTCATCAGGACGTCTCGCACCCCCAATATTCCCAATTAGTAGATCGTACAAGGGCTTCTTCAGGCAGACGGCCTCAACTTCTCCGGTGAAGTATGGAGTATCGATCTGGATTTTTACCACTGGTGCCTTCACGCATTTGCTGTCAGCCATGAGCGTCCACTTGAAGTCACCAGTGAACTTCTCTGTCGGCAACAAATCCTCTTTGACGATGACCCCATTGCAGCCCGAATCTCTGAGAACAGTCACTTCCTGCTTCTCAACAAATCCCTTCGACACGGGCATGTTCGACACTGACACAGCTGCGCTGGCGACAACAGAGATTGACTTGCCATTGGCGAGTAGAAGCTGGCCATCAGATATACATTCTTCCACGTCCGATGGTGTAGCCACTTGCTCGGCAGCCCTTGGAAGTATGACGCTGCTCGCACATACTTGTTGGTTCGAGCCACTCGTTTGCCTCTTGTTGTCGTAAAATCTCCGTCGATGTTCTTGCGCTTTGTCATTGACATGTCCGTTATTTTTCTTTTGGGGACAGTTAGCGACTCGGTGGCCCATGGCATTGCAATGGAAACACGTTATGTTCTGCCCTTCATTGGATGATGGTGCGGACTCAGTTTGTCCCTTGGCAGGTTGGTTTCCCTGGTTCCCGCTCTTCTGGAAAGGTTTCGATGACTTTGACGTCCCCAGGGTCCTTCCATGAGCAATGAGATAACGCTCAGCAGCATCAGTAATGTCCTTCAAACCCCGCAGTTTTTGCTCTTCCAAGCGGGTCGCCAGGTCCTTCGGGCAGGCATTAAGGAACTGCTCCTTCACGATCAAGTCCCGCAGACTCTCGTATGACTGCTCTTCACCTGATAACTCCACCCACTTCTGTAGGTATGACGACAGGCGCTCCACAAACTGGCTCAGTGTCTCTCCAGACAATGGCTGGCATTCGCGGAAGCGTTGACGGTAGCCCCTTTCAGTGAAGTTGTAGCAACGCAACAGAGCTTCCTTCAGTACATTATAGTCTCTGGCGTCATCATTTGAGAGTCTAGTGTAGACCTCAAGTGCTGCCCCAGTCAAATGTGCGCTGAGTTGAATCGCCCAGTCGTCGCGCTGCCATCTAGCACTCTCAGCGAACCTCTCGAATCTTGCAAGGTAGCAGTCGATTTGGTCCTTCCCGTCAGCGAATGCTGGAAGTTTCGGTGCCCTGTGTAGCATTTGCTGCTGGTTATCTCTTTGGCGTGGTGCCTCGTGCTCATTTTGAACACGCACCATTTCTGTCTGAAGCTCTAAGCGCTTCGTCTCCATTTCTATCTGGAGCTCTAAGCGTTTCAGCTCCAATTGCCTTTCTTCACGCTGTGCTTCTCTTTCTCTTTCTTCACGCTCACGCTGCGCTTGTCTTTCTTCACGCTCACGCTGCGCTTGTCTTTCTTCACGCTCACGCTGCGCTTGTCTTTCTTCACGCTGCGCTAGCAGTTGTGTCTGGGACTCGACGAACTCCGTCAGCTGCTCGCCTTTTAGTCCCAGTTCAACTCCTTTTGCCCAGAACTCAGCCATTCTGGTCTTTTCCGGTGCGTTCGTCTGTATTCTTTCACAGCCACGAACGTAGACGAATGTAGTCTTCTAAAAGAACACAGTCTCTACTGCACCTCCGATGCTTCTCTCGTCGCTGGTCACCTTCGTAGACGCAGGCTGCCACCCTCCTCGTCTAACGTGACGGCGCACTCTGCTCACGATACGTACACGACGTACCTCAGTCGTATTTCGTAGTATTAATGCACTAGCTCCGCGACGAAGTCCGTCTCGTCCAAACGGCAGCTAACCTCTGTAATCCCGATACACTCCGGCGTCGCTCACCGTACCGAGCTGCGGCGATTACCAAACTCTTCACCAGTCACACCGAATCCACGGTTCCGTAGTCTCAATACTGATCCCTCAGGATACACCCGATTGATGGCTACCTCCTGTGACTGTCTTGACTGTCTTTGTTGCTGGAAAACCCTTGGCGTTAAACGTAGATCCTTGGCTTGGCCCCCAATTGTTACACGACACTTGAGATTGCCACAAGTTCTCAAATGTCGTATAGTTGTGTTCTTTTATTCTACGTCGCCCGTCTTCGCAGCAGCAGAAAACAACTCGTCAAATTGAGTTCGAGGATTTATTTAGCATTCCATACATACAACTGCACATCGTAGCAGAACTCAAAGTAGAAGCTTTTTTACATACAAATCGCGCTGGCATATATAGTAAATACTCAATCTCGAGAATATTCCAGACCGAACATGATACAACTACATTATACGAGCCGTGCATGGACTAAACTAGCGACATTCTCTATGACGTACATCAAAAGCGCCGACGCACTTAATCCGAACGAACGCCACGAACTCACGACTAAAGCAGCGTGGTAAACAACTTGTTTTGACAGGACTAGAAAGTTCACCTGCATTCTCGTCCAAGCATAAATATTGTGTTTACAAAATATAATATCGGTACTTTCCCACAAAGTACAAATAAGTCAACTACATGCAACACACAAAACTGAACCAAAGCTCAGCAACGGTAGCGTTTCCTAACATTCTCTCACTTTCTCAGTAATCAGGCAAGCTTTTCTTTTTGTAGAAGAGCGGTCGGGTCTGTTGGTTTTGTGTGTGTGTGTTGTTCGTTTCTTTGATTTTTTGATTCCGGCTTTGCTTGTTGTGTGTGTGTGTGTGTCACGTTTTTACATTCAGTCAAGTTTTGGCTAAATGTTTTAACATAGAGGGGGGAATCGAGACGAGGGTCGTGGTGTATGTGTGTGTGTCTGTGTCAGTGTGTGTAGAGCGATTCAGAGTAAACTACTGGACCGATCTTTATGAAAATTTTCATGAGAGTTCCTGGGTATGATATCCCCAGATACCTTTTTTCTTTTTTCGATAAATATCTTTGATGACGTCATATCCGGGTTTTTTTGTAAAAGTTGAGGCGGCACTGTCACACCTTCTTTTTTCCATAAAATTGATTGAAATTTTGGCCAACCAATCTTCGACGAAGGCCGGACTTTGGTATTGCATTTCAGCTTGGAGGCTTAAAAATTAATTAATGACTTTGGTCATTAAAAATCAGAAAATTGTAATTAAAATTATTATTTTTATAAAACGATCCAAAATTACGTTTATCGTACTCTTTATCATTTTCTGATTCCAAAAACATATGAATATGTTATATTCAGATTAAAAACAACCTCTGAAAATTAAAAATATAAAAATTATGATTAAAATTAAATTTCTGAAATCGATTTAAAAACAATTTCATCTTATTCCTTGTGGGTTCCTGATTCCAAAAACATCTAGATATGATATTTTTGGATTAAAAACACGTTCAGAGAGTTAAAAAGAATAGAGATACAGAAAAGCGTGCTATCCTCCTCAGCGCAACCGCTACCGCGCTTTTCTGGATTGTTAATTTCACTGCCTTTGTCTCGAGCGGTGGACAGACGTGGCTACGAGTGTACGGTCTTGCGGAAAAAATGCAATGCGTTCAGTTTCATTCTGTGAGTTCGACTGAGCTTGATTAAATGTTTTATTTTCGCCTTACGCGACTTGTTGTTGTTGTTGTCAGAACGGGATGCGCCCGTAGTGTCTCAAACATACAACTGCAAAATCATCCTTTTTTCCCAGCACACACAGCGCCGACTGTCAACACTAACATCGCAGTACTTAGTGTGTTGATCTGAGCAATGTCGGTTGCATTTTTAGGGTATCACTCACATACCAGTCAAAACAAGCAAGCCAGGCGTGTTTCGGTTGAGGTTAAAATGTTATTTCACTGCCAGTAAAGGTGGAGAGGTTGATCTCATCAGTTTCCTCTCCCCCGGTCCGCTGTCTTCTCATTCATTCTACCCCCCCCCCCCCATAATCGGTCCATTCTTTGTCTATAATGTGTGCACACTGGCACACACACGCACTGACACACACTGACATACACACACTCACACACACACACACACACACACACACACACATACAAACACACACACACACACACACGTACTGACACACACTGACACACACACACACACACACACTCACACACACACACACACACACACACACACACACGTACGCTCATACACACACACACACACACATACACACACACACATACTCTCTCTCTCTCTCTCTCTCTCTCTCTCTCTCTCTCTCTCTCTCTCACGTGTTTATAGTATGCAATGCGTTATTGCAACTATGCTGCAATTTCCACACTATATTGTTTTTCCTAATTTGGAGGGTGTATAAGTAACTATAACCTTTTCCCTTCTTACTGGCTATATTATGTGCGTCTGTATTAAGTGTTTGTATAAGGGACAGGTTGTAAGATTAGGCTTTGCCTAAAACCTTTATCCTTTGGTAATTTAAGTTCAGTTTTAGTTTCAGTTTCAGTTTCTCTCTCTGTCTTTCTCTCTTTCTCTCTCTGATTGACGTAACAGGGATACAGGGCGGGGAAGCCGACTTTTTCCAGGTTTTAAAGCCGAGCAAGAGTCATTGAACGTTTTGTGTGTGTGTGTGTGTGTGTGTGTGTGTGTGTGTGTGTGTGTGTGTGTGTGTGTGTGTGTGTGTGTGTGTGTGTGTGTGTGTGAATACTGTGTAAATGCTTATTCATTCAAAATAGTGCATGGGGTCAATACTCCAACAATGCAATATTATGCAATGCTGTATTATAAAATTGTAAATCGTTTTACCCCAGAATATTTATATTCCAAACTGCCGGTCCTGGTTTCCGATGTAAATCCTTACCACAGACGACGCCCTCTTGAACGTAAGGTTCCATTGTGCAGAAGTGAGTTATATAAATCTTCATTTTTTCCTTCAACGACAGCTTTGTGGAATAATCTTCCAGAAAATATACAACAAACGCAGTCAGTTGGTGAATTTAAAAGGTATTTGACCGATGGAGATGTTGTTCCACAGTATTATTATTTAGGCAACCGCCAGGCACAGGCACTTCACAGCAGGTTGAGATTAAACATGAGCGATTTGCAACAAGACTTAGTTAACCGACACCTCTCTGATAATTTAGAATGTACGTGTGGAGCATGCCCGGAAGATTCTGAACATTTCTTGTTACACTGTCCAAAATTTAACGAACATAGAACCATTTTATTCAATAGACTGCCAACACACGTTCTAGACTGCAAAACACTCTTGTTTGGAAATACTGATTTAACTATATCTTTGAACACGAAAATATTCTCTGTTGTACAAGACTATGTTATGTTAACTAATCGCTTCGGCTGATATTATATTAACTGTGCAATTGATGTAGCCAGGCATTCTCTCTCTCTCTCTCTCTCTCTCTCTCTCTCTCTCTCTCTCTCTCTCTCTTCATCTTATTTGTATAAAATATAATTAAAGATTATCAAGATAAGTGTTGAAGCTATCACTTGTTCGCCATGTTTTGCTATCGGAATGTGTATTGATTATCATTTCAAGAACGTGTCCATAAGCAATCTGCTTGTTAACGTTCTTAATGTTGTTATTGTTTGAAACGTGTGGATGAGAAATTGAATAAAACACGCTTAAACCAACAATGCAATATCTTAGTTGTCTCGTACAGCCTCTCGACTTTGCATTGAAAACACTGGGTTCATTCAATGGCTCCCTGTCCATGATTTTGCAGTTAATTTTGTGCAAACCAAATGATGTCAAAAACGATGTTTGGTGTTTTTTTTTTTCTTTTTTTTTCTCTTCTTTTTGATCTCAGTTGCATGCAGGCTGCTTCAACCCTTTCTTTTTGGCTCACGTAAGTGTAGCCTATGCGATGCTAACTTTTGTCTGTCTGTGCGTGCGTGCGTGCGTGCGTGCGTGCGTATGTCTGTGGTAGAAACTTTAACATTTGACTGAACATCGAAATACTGATTTTACCTGGTTATTATTCAAGCAACAGCTTCAAAGTATTGAAGCAATGATCAACATTTCGTCGGCACGTATGTAGTTAAAGTGTGTATACAAAGAAAACGGGTGGTGGTTTTTTTTTTTTTGGGGGGGGGGGGGGGTAAAAACAGCTGACTGGTTTGTGTCGTGTGTGGTATGTAGATCAGGTCAGGGGTTAAGGTTAGGTCAGATCGCGTGAAGGATTGTGGTATAGATACAGTTATCACCGAGCTGCAGTTCGCCGATTCGGAGAAGACGACTCATGATTTCACATTGTTCGGTTTCGTAGCTCCAGAAAAATAGATAAAGAAAATACCAAAGGAGATGTCCTACAGGTTAATCTGCACAGCGTGTTTCCAGTGTCTGCGCGAGGAAGCGCTGTCGAAAGCGCAGTGTCGATCTGGCCATCTGGCAGTCGTGTCCCCGTAAGTAGGCTACAGACAGACAGATCTAGATCTAGTGTCTCGCACTCTTGCACGTGTACCTATGCTTACTGTGTGTGTGTATGTGTGACGGAGTGATTGAGTTTGTGTTACTCTTTGTCGATTTCTTACGTGAGCCTTGAAGGCTTCGCCTCTTGTTTTGCCTTGTTGTTGTTGTTGTTGTTGTTGTTGTTGTTGTTGTTGTTGTTGTTGTTGTTGTTGTTGTTGTTGTTGTTGTTGGTGGTGGTGGTGGTGGGGAGCATCCTTCTTCATTGATATTTTTTTCCTGCTTTTTAGATAAATGTTTCTACTTTAAAGCCATATGTACTCGATGACTATACACGCTAATTGCTTTACAAACAGCTGGAGACAGACTAAATTAAGTTCCCTGCAAAATATTGTGGTCTAGGACCCCTTAAATGTTGAGATATTTGAATTTTCATTTTGATCTGGATCGTCCTATTTATAGATTTGGCAACACATGTAACGTTGATGCAAGGGAGAGAACACCGCGGCTTTGTTGACATCCTCACTTTTTCAGAGGCTAGAACAAGCTGTAATGCATGTATTATGGTCCGCGCATGGTGACGTATCGTCATTATATGGTCTTATGGTGCGTTTGACATCGATTGTGGGCAAACTACACTTTGTAAACACGGGAGTGCGTTAGTATGCCTTTAAATATACCTATATCATTAACAATACTATATCTAAATGTATTTTAAACAACTTTTCTTTATAACAATTCCCTTTCAAAAATGCATACAATATCCAGAGGGGAACCATATCAATAAATACCAACACGCATTTTGGCTATCACAATCAAATAATTCACATAACTTATTAGTGCCTTGGAACTTTGTGAATTTTCAAATACGCCCCAAAAAACTATCTTTGCGGTAATTTTAATAATCATATTATATTTACAATTCACTTTATTTTAACTGCGTAATTGATAATGAAGAGGACATTATTAGTGGAGAAAAACACAATGTGGGGGATGTTAATCGCTTTAAAAAGTTCTTGGAAAATAGTGAGTTAAATGATATGTGGAGGTTATTTTGGCCACAGGAAAGGAAATTTACGTGGTCAAGAAAAAATCCTTTTATTGCTCGCAGACTGGATTATATTTTTGTTACCGACTCTGTGCTAAATAATATTAGAGACTGTAATATATGTTCCGTTGCACAATCCGACCATCGGTCGGTTAACATAACATATAAATATAAAGAGAGCAAAAAGCAATGTACTCACGTTAAAATGACGAACACGGAACGAATAACAGCGACGTTTCGACCTAAGGGTCTTCTTCAGGCACAAAAACACAAAAGTACACACACAAAAAAGAAGAAGAAAGACGATAGAACAGATAAAGAGGAGAATAACTGACAAAACAACTGCACCGCACAAACCAACAAAATGACAAAGACAGAGAAGCAAGGGAAGCTACTCGAGGGGAAGCCAACAATAACACAGGCAAGAAAAAGTCGAGTTGAAAAGCGGCAGTTTTGAGGTCTGTAGACCAAACAAAATGTGGGGAGGGGGGGGATGAATGGGAACGAAAGAGGAGACTCACGTACCCGTGCGGACACACACACACACACGCACACGCACACACACACGCACACACATACACACAAGGTGGAACAGCGGGGGGAAAGTTTAGATGAATGAATTAACGGCGGATGTTAATTCCATCGGGGCAGGTAGTGCCGAGGGATGATATGATGTGGGACTCCCTGAGTTTGCGCTCGAAGGAGTCGCCACGTACTTGCCACAGAGCCATGACTCTGACATGATCAAGTGAGTGATTAACGGCGGTGAAATGAAGGGATACTGGCCTATTGCGGGAATGACGGATGTCGGCCAGATGCTCGGAGAAACGCACCTCGAGGGTGCGCGCGGTTTCTCCGATGTAAATCTGGCATTGGATCGATTGTTTTTGATTGGCTGATCGCTTGTTCGCTCCTATCGACCCGGCGAACGATATGCCTACTAAACCTGATTGGCTGTCGTTACGATAGCTGCGATCGTTACCAGTAGTATCCCCTGGGGGGTAGGGTGTGTGTACTGAAGCTGCTGCGCAGCAGGAGATATAAATATTTACGAGTTGACTCCGATCGTAGCGGTGTGCATTGCCTGGTGAAATCTGGCGACAAGAGAGGCAGACGATCGCATAGACAACGTTGTGACTTTGACAGTCAAACGTTCTCTTGACCGTGAAGGAGCCACGAGGGCCTTGGAGGCAGGTGTCAGAGTGGAGGAAGGGACAAGATTTGCAATTTCGTTTGGAACAAGGACATGTCCCAGGGGCTGTGGGGTTGGTGGGACTGCGCTCACCAAGAGGTCGCGAACGCTGCAGTATTTTCTGAAAGCACAGAGTGGTTTTTGAGCAAAGATCGAACCAACAGAGTCACTTCCTTGAAGGATGTGCCAGTTTGATTTCAGGATTCTGCTTACTGGCATATTGTGGGGATGAAACAGTAGGGAAACGACGGGTCTGTCACTGTCCCTAGATGGTGTAGGACTGAGTGCGGACTCTCGACAGACCTGGGTAACACGCAGAAGGGCGTCACGGACGAGTGCATCAGGGTAGTTGCGGGCCAAAAAGAAAGACGTCATCAAGACAGACTCAGTGTTGGTGGAAGTCGTCGTCTTCAGAGCAGAGCCTCCGAAGACGAAGGAATTGAGAGAAAGGAATCCTGCTTTTGTTGGCAGGATGATGAAAAGAGTTGAAATCAAGGTATGAATGAGCGTCAGAGGTGGGCGGGGAACAGTGCCGAGAATGGCCATCCAGCGAAATTTACGAAAAAAGCGTTGGCAGTCGAGATGGGTATTGTATTTGCTGGCAGTAGGTTGGATTGGGATGAATTTGATTCCTTTAAAAAGTACAGAGCGCTCGCTCTCTATGTTCATTTCAGCGTGGTCCATCGTCTTGCTAAAGCAGATGGTCAGGTGATAACAAATCAGGATGATATTTTGACTGAACAAGTTTTTTAGAAGGAGATACGAAAAAATATTGAGTTTGATGAAAATTTGGTTGAACAGTTTTTGGATGGTGTTGAAGTTCCACAATTAACAGAACAGCAGAAGACTGGAATTGATAGTCCGATCACTTTAACAGAATTATCGACATCCTTAAAAAATATGAAAAACGGTTCCTCCCCTGGATGTGATGGTATTACAACCTCCTTTATGAAGTTCTTCTGGTGTAAAATAAAATACATGGTATTGAATTCCTTTCATGCATCTTTTTTAAAGGGAGAATTAACCGTCACACAAAAACGGACAATAATGATATTATTTCACAAGGGTAAATAGTTACCAAGGGACGACCTTAATAATTGGCGACCAATTTCACTATTAAACACTGATTATAAAATATTGGCGAAGACTCTTTCAGTTCGCCTATCTAAAGTTATTTTAAATATTATTGGTGAAGATCAGTATGGTTTTTTGAAGGGTCGAACCATTAGTTCAGCGATCCGGCAAATAGACGGTTTAGTGTCGTATGTAAACGAATATAATAAACCTGGGTTCCTTGTAGCACTGGACCATAAAGCTGCATTTGACACGATTTCCAAAGAGTATATTGTGTATGCATTTAAACGATTTAATTTTGGTGCCGTCTTTGTAAGATGGGTAGAGATTTTATTGTATAAATCGGAAAGTTGTATAAATTTTATGGGCTGGTTAGCGGAATGTATTGAATTGAATGCTGGTATCAGACAGGGCTGTTCGTTTTCACCGATGGCCTTCATTCTTGCATTAGAATTGTTGGCCTTGAAAATTCGAAATGATGGTTCAATTAAGGGTCTGCCTCTGCTGAAAGAGACTAATGATAATTATGATATGTTCTTTAAGATATTATTATATGCTGATGATGTGACCCTATTTTTGAACGATATGGATGAGTTAAAAAACGCATTAACCCTTGTTACCTATTTTTCCAAATTCTCAGGTTTGGCAATGAATAGACAAAAAACTGAAATCATGGCCTTAGGCAGTAATAAATATGGTAATGAAAATGAGTGTGGGTTAAGGTGGACTACAAAAGTGAATATTTTGGGAATTTATTTCAGTAGCTCCTCATCGGTCTCTGAGATTGAAGAAAACTGGACAAGCCGTACTGAAAATATACGACGCAACATTGTGAAATGGTTTAAACGAAATTGTAGTATCATGGGGAAAATATGCATAGTGAAATCTCTTTTGTTATCGCAGATTATTTATCCGTTGCAAGCACTGGTAATACCCGAAAAGGTATTGACTGAGATAAATACTTTGTTTTACAGATTTATTTGGAAAAAAAGATTTTCAAACACTAAGGCATTTGAGAAAGTTAAAAGAAAAGTGATGTGTCAAGAGTTTCCTGATGGGGGTTTAAAAATGATTGATATAATTGATATGCAGTCCTCTTGTTTGTTGTCCTGGGCGGCAAATTTATTGAACGAAAAGCAGGAAAGATGGAAACAGATACCGATACATATATTTTCGAAGCTTGGGGAAAGGTTGTGTTGCTTCCAATCTAACATCACGGTAAAATTTTTTAAAGGATTGGGATTAATTAAAAATGTATTTTGGAAACAAGTTTTAATTTGTTGGTTGAAAAATAAGGACATGATTCAGAGAGCAGTAGGTGGAGAAATGTTATTAAGTGATACGTGTTTATGGAACAGCAATGATATAATCTATTGCGGCCAAACGCTGTTTTTTAGCGACTGGATTAAAGCAGGCGTTTGTCGAGTAAAGGATGTATCTGTTGGTAATGAGTTTTTGCCCTTTAATGTTATACAGCAGAATGTTGGATGTAAGCCCACAAGATTCTTTGAATATAGGGTGATTTGTACAGCGGTTAAAGCAGCAACACTACGCTCTGCAAATGGAAATGCATGTGGATTCAACGATCTAAAGAATCTGAGTAAGCCTTGTCAATTTCGCAAATTAATTATAAAGGAAAAATATGTGGAGCCGGTTATAGTTAAATTTTGGGAAAATAAATTTGATTTCAGGCCGGAAAAAGAGCAGTGGTTAATGGTAAACAAAGTAACCACTGAAACAAGATTGCGAATGTTACAATGGAAAATATTGCACAATATTTACCCCACAAATATTTTATTGTATAAAATAGGCATTTCCTCGAGTAATTGTTGTACTTATTGTGAGAACGAAATTGATTATATTGAACATTTGTTTTACTTTTGCCCGAAAATTATGTACATTTGGAAATGCGTTGAGTCATTGAACGTTGATCGAGACACACAGACAGCGCGCAGAGTACCACGCAGTGGGAGCTCGGCTCGTCCAGTCACGAGACAATAGATCAACTCCCAAAATAACTCTGTCGGCTTTGTATGGGTTGTCAAAGAGTGAATGCCCTAGCTTTTTACTCGGAAAAACATTGAAGGGGACCAATTACTAGCGAGGGGGGTGTCAGAAACACGTGAACAGGAGCACGTGTGAAGTTATTTGTCAGAGGAAAATAAAGGGTATTCACTCTTTCACAACTCATACAAACCCGACGGAGTTATTAGAGTGGGTTTTCTATTGACAATGTCCGATCGTCTTTAGTACTAGGGAGATTTAAAAGACAGCACGTTTCGTTTTGCAGCTCGTTTCGTTTGGTGAATGAGTCACCCCGCGAAACGGAACGTGAAACGAGACGGCATAGGCCGCAGACAAGATTTAGATGTATTCACGTTTCGTTTCGGAATGAAGGAAGGGCGATAAATCTTCAAGTGAAATTATCACGTCTGTCCTCGATCAGAATGGAAAAAAAAACCCTAGGAGGTGGTCCAGAATCGGGCATACTTTGATTATTTTCAGTCCAAATAAATCACACAGACTTTGTTTATACAAAATCACATACGAAGCCAGAATAAAAATTCGATGCGATGACCTACTTCTGCTTCGCCATTTGCTTTCTCACCATGAAGTTGGATAAATGTACCAGGATCAGCACCCTTCAAAATATTTCAGTTCACAACAGTTGTCTACCTCCAATGAACACATTCTCAGCGCTGAAAGACTGTGAAAGGGTTGATGAATCTAGCAATGCATAAAATGGCCAACAAATAAAACTGTTAGTGTGCAAAAATACTCACAAAAGTTGACGAAATATTGTTCGTTTTTTGGGGGTGGAAAACGTGACTGCGTTTTGACGTTCCACGTTCCGTTTCAGTTGACCTTCACCTTTCCCGCGAGAGACCCCCGAAATGATGACGTTTACCACAACTTCAAAACGAAACGTCCCGACGTTTCGTTTTTTAAATCTCCCTACTGTCACTTGACGTTCGATCTGCCGATGTCAAACCACGTCCATGCTCCCTGCCCGCCCCCTCCAACACACACACACACACACACACACACACACACATAACTACATACTCTCTCTCGGCTCTCTCGCTGTCTGTCTGTCTGTTTGCCTGTCTGTCTGTCTGTATGCAGTCTGTCTGTCTCTCTCTTAGTCACGCTAAAGGCTATTTGTGGGACTCGGTAAAGACTTTAACCCTCCCCTAGCGGCGGCAACCCCCCCCCCTCCCTCCAGTCAATCCGATAGAATTAAAGAATATTAATGTCATACAGGCACAAGGATACGCTTAGACGCATATATGATACAAATCCAATTGACAGCGCCATCCGTCTATTTATAGCCACATTATCAACATGAGGCAAGGGAGAGAAGCAAGCAGAGATAGGAAGGGAAGGGAGAGAATCCAGGCTCCAGGTGTAATTACCTGAAACTGTCTGGCAGGTGTTGGTGTGTGTAGATAAGAGCCATGTTCGTGCGTCATTCCACCAAACAGGAAAGGTGAGGAGCTTGGTGCACGCGTACTAACGAAAGGCGTTGCTCCCCACAACAAAAACAAAACAAACCTTCCGAAAATATCACACAAAAATACACAAAACACTAGCCACAGAAAACGTAATACTGACGGCGTATTAATGAAATGTTGGTGCTCTCTTCCACTGTCTTTTTATTTGGTGTGACTCAAACTGATGGTTCGATGAACACACACACACACACACACACATTGACAGACAGACAGACAGACAGACAGACACACACACACACACACACACCTACACACTCACACATACTGGCACACACATACACACACACACACGCGCGCGCGCGCGCGCCCGCGCACACACACACATGCGCGCGCGCGCACATACACACACACACACACACACACGCACGGACACAGAACCGTAGCCAAACAACATACATCTTCACCGGCTTTTTCAAAACAGGAAATGACGTCACCGGCATTTTATCAAAGCGAACGACTAGCGAGCCAGACTTTGCAGGCACGATGGCAGTGAAACCCCTCATTAATCCTCCTTGACTCCAGTGATGATTGCATCATGGAGGGTTAATCACCTCCGCCACTGCCTGTGACGTAAGCACAGGTAGCTTTACACATCAGGTCGCAGACTGGTTCAAGGTCACATGTCCAACAGGCGTTGCTCTCAACAGCGTTATTGTAACAGCTCATGGGAATAGTGACAGGGGACATTTTTCTTTTCTTTACAAAATGAGTGTTTATATTGAAGCGCGCTGAGTAAGAAACAAACAAGCAACTAAGCAACCAACCGAACAAAAGCTACACATATTACCTCAATAGACCCATGTGCGTTCTAAAGCTTGAAATTAGATTAAAAAGACGCAGTAATTTTTAATTTTTAATTAATATGTTATTCTAGGCGTCCGGAGACGCCTAGTAATTGGGATCAAGTAAGCGCTTGCCTATGGACAGGATAACTCTGCGGTTGCCTATGGGACACTACCACATTTACGTCTTGAGTTACTGCCCTTACTTTTTTTTTCTTTTTTTTTTGGACAAAATTGTTCAACAAAAACATCGTAGGTCGAACTGTGCAGGGTCAACCGCAACAAACTCTAACCATTCATACTTTGAAGTTTTTGAGTGACTTATATACCGACATTTTTACTTCTTAGTTTTAGCACAGGTGTAGGAAAAAATCATGAACCAAAATGTTATTTATTTTTTTATTTAACATTTGTTTTACAAATGTGACCATGGTCTTTCAAACATACAGTAACATTAAACATTGTTATGTTAAAAAAAAGAAAAAAAGAAAAAAAGCTTTTGTGCACAAATCAGAAAATACATTGTACATTTTACCTACAGGCCAAACAGTGTCCGTGGCGGCAAAGGACCTATATTTTTAGATCAGTCACTGTGGCAATTTGTCAAGAACAGGCGCTTGCATTTGGATGTGTCCACTGATAGTAGGTTTGGTTGTGATCAATCAGAATGATGAGGAATAAAAATGTATGACAGTTTGTTATGATGACATGTAATTCACATATGCTGAAATGTAATATTATACATGATATAATATTATTATGGCTGTTGCCATGACCATGAACCCCAAGAAAGGTTTAATGTTATGTAAAATCAAAATACCAAAATCAAGCACCTATTTATCTTGTCTACGGCGTGTGTGTTCTGCTCTCTCTTGGCACACAGCCACAGGTCAAAGCAGAGGTTAACTTGAGTGCGCGTGTACCTAGCGGGTGATTTCTATTAGGGCCTTTTACAGCAGACCGCGCGTGTCGAAGCCACGCTGCAAACTGAGGAGTAGATTGTGTGTGTGTGTGTGTGTGTGTGTGTGTGTGTGTGTGTGTGTGTGTGTGTGTGTGTGTGTGTGTGTGTGTGAAGTAAAGGGGATGGTTTGCGTCCTGATATTAATCAAGAATAAATTTTTGGGGGAACAAAAATGTGATGTATAGCTCCCAACAGTAACAACAACAGCAACAACATTATGAAACAAAAGCAAGACGAAAACGCAGTGAAACACATCAAAACCAACAGCTAACTTCGAGTTTAAGTCACTGCAATAACTTGTCATAATTCCAGACGTTATCTGGTGTTTTGCTCACTGCGACAAGTTGTTTAACACGATGTGAATAGCCCTCCGTAATCCCAGCGAAAACGTCCAAAACGCAGACACCAAAACTCGATGTTTTACCGTGTTATGCATAATACTAACATCTCAGGAATTTTATTGCGTTACGGCAGTTTTTCTAATGTGACATGAATCGCATAGGTATAATGCCACACAATTCAGTTGATTAACGTGATGTTTGATGTTATATGCCAAGTTAAAGTGCCAAAACGAGACTTTTCGCCCTGTGGCAGAAGTGGAAAAGTTTTTCGTCTACACCGCGGAGGTAAAACCGACACAGAGGCAGACAACCTACCTGCACACTTCCTGTATAAACTGTGGATAATCGTCAGCGAAGGTGGGGGACATTCTGCTGGAATTTTGCCAGTGTCCGGGGGGAGTTAAGTACTTACATTTCACAACTTAGGCATGTTATTGTTATTGTTAGTATTGTTACTCCTCACTGAAACCAAGTAAAGCAGGCTGTTCACCCTCAATAATGCTTTTACTGTATTAGTACTGTCACAGTATGTTTGCATGCAAATATTAGTAAGCTTCCATGAAATATTGAATATATATATAATTTATATCCATTTCACAGCACTAGGATGGGATGTCTGGCACTTTGAATCACTAACAGAAGCACTGCCTCTTCCATACCCATCTCCTTTTTGAAAAGAGTATACCTATGGACCAGTGAATGGTTACATTTTAATGATCATATGGGTTGCTCTGATTTTATTCAGGATCAGGTACGTTTGTTTTTTTAACCACACAAACACTTAGACAACAATTATCAGAGTATGAGTTTTTCCGCGTGTTGATTTTTATCTAAATCCAAGTCACAGCTTCTGTTTTATGATGAGTGATGTAGTTTGAAACACTTGGACAACAATTATCAGAGTATGAGTTTTTCCACTTTTTGATTTTCATTGATGTAGTTTGAAGTGTTGGTATTAAATGTTCACTGACAGTCATTCTGTGCTGGTATTCCCATTTTCACCTGCAGGGTTATGAAATATATGGGGAGAAACTTGGTCAGTAAAATCATCTTCAAGCGTGAACTGATAATTGTCTCTGTTTAAAATTACAATGTATTTCGTGAACACACCTTGAGAATGACCCTTGAGTGATTTAAAACTGCCTGCTGTGAATACTGTTGTCATACTATGAACTTTCTTTTGAGAAAAACAAAAAGAATGAAAAGCTTTTAACTAGCTTGTGAATGAGCCTCTTACTTCCATGTGGGGCTATAGCTGCTTTGAACTATTTTTAATGCCTGAAAAGGATAGTGATGGAAATTACTAGTTTAATGTCAGGTGTGACATATACTATTGATTGAACTATTTTTTTTATTAATCTGCAATTTTGTTACAACCTACTTTGTTTATTTGGTGACAAGCTAGTGGGAGGCATTTTTTAGACTTTTAAAATGTCAGGTATGGGAATTGTTAGCAAAGTTTCACATTTTCTGCAGTTGAATCCATATATCTCCACAACAACAAAATGTATGGTCTTATGAACAAAAACACATACTTTCTGTGCTTGTTCGAAGGTAAAGACATATTTCTTTGTGTTTGTTAAAAGAAAAACCTCTTAATTTTGTCTGTTGTGAAGGAAAAGTTTACATGGTTTCGTCACCCAACTTACAAAATTTGTCCCACAAAATGTTAGGTTTTTTTTCTCCACTTTTTTTTCCTTCAGTTGCCATGTCTAAAATGTACACATTACGTAAAATACTCCATGTCAAAATCCAAATGTTTAAGGCAATGTGACAATTATTTTAAAATATCATTACACTATTCCTGTAGCTTTGCCCAAATATAATGCAAGTAGGGGAGGTAATTGTTGATCCATATATTCATCTTAACTTTTTACGCATATGGACGTAACTCCTTAACTTGCATTATTTTTGTGCAAGAGGATGCATCTCAAGATAGTTGATATTTTCTTATTCCCAAAAATAACAACAATTCTGTCCAAGCAGATTTGTTTTTAATTTTTATTTACAGAGGACCATTGTCGAATGTATATGGTTACTGTTGAATGAACATTTGAAATTGATTGGCTGATTACTGGTTGTTTTTGTTTTGTTTTGTTTTTTTACTACAGTATGAAGTTATTATATCTATTTTCTTTCATCGCAAATAAACATCTTCCTTTCTGCATACGTTTCACACCTCATTCACGTATACAACTAAATTCCATACCAAATCATCTTGCATTTTGTTCACCTCTTTCTACATTTCTCTAAACATTTTTATTTCAGTAGTCAAACACCTTTTCTTCCTATGTGGATGTTCTGTGATCAATGGATGGCGCAGACTAACATGAACATGTGCTAGAAAAATAATGTAAAATGTTTAAATGTAATCTAATGTCAGTTGTGGGCAAACACTTAACCAAAGTTAAAACGTGACCTCAAAAATGGGGTAATATGCAAAAACTTTAAAAAATATATCAATATGTGATGTCATGTTAAAGCTGTCTGCAAGCAGATTTCTACACCTTCTCGTGTCATGGCCTATCCGATTCCTTATATCTCAAAGTGTCTTCCACTTAATTTTCAGTCATTTGGTTGCAATCAAAGGAAACAACAAAAGCAACGAAAAAGTTTTTATTTTACTGCGTTTTAGTGAAACATGCAGCCAATAAACACATATTCACTTGCAAAATTATACAACAAACTGTATCAATACATGTTTGTCATCAAAATAACATGGACGCCTGTTCATTTTGAATGAACATTTTTCTTGTTTGTATTTTGTGTTACTCAACTCGGGAGGTAGGCTGTGGATTGATTAGACCCTGAAGAAAAACGAACAAGTGTTGCCCACTCCAAGCGGGTATTCTGAAGACTGAAAGCTGCCGGCCTAGGTGCGACACTGATACGCTGTACACTCGCACAGCTGACTGTTTAGCTCGGTGACACGCCTGAACGAACCAACTAAATTGCTCACCCGAAAGAATGCTGTACCCGACACACACGCTTGGCTGTGTCACGCTTGAACAAACCGGCGAACATTGAGACACTACTCGGGTACAGCGACCATAGCGAGTCATTCCGACACGCTTCAGTGAAACTCAGGGGCTGAAGTTCGCATTTTCTAAAGACCCGTACCCGCCAGCTTCGGCCAAGAGGTTGTTGTTTTGTTCCCTTTAAACTCAAGCGGGTCACATTTATGATACTGACGCCGCACAACGGTTTCGCGCATGTCGTGGTTGTAATGTTGTTGGTGTTGAGTGCGAGAGAGTTCATACAGCAGCACAAGCACACGTGAACATGAGGCGGATCCAGTTCAACAGTGTAATATCGAAATAGAAAGGCACAGAGTTGTGGTGTGAGGGCTTTGGGCCTCGTGCAGACATCGCGTGTAAAGTTCCCGGATGTACATCTAGATACTGCGCAAAGATGCGCAAAAGCCTAGGACACTACAGTGGTGAGGGTTCATTGTTTGTATGCGCGTACTAGAGTGAAAATGTCACCTTGCTTTGTGGGTATAATGTGTGTCGGGTGGTTTTCAAGCTGACAAACCGTTGGTAAAGGCGTTATTTTGGAGGATGCTGGTAAGAGCGTTATTTTGTAGGGTGCTGGTAAGAGCGTTATTTTGGAGGGTGCTGGTAAGAGCGTTATTTTGGAGGGTGCTGGTAAGAGCGTTATTTTGGAGGGTGCTGGTAAGAGCGTTATTTTGGAGGGTGTTGGTAAGAGCGTTATTTTGGAGGGTGCTGGGAAGAGCGTTATTTTGGAGGGTGCTGGTAAGAGCGTTATTTTGGAGGGTGCTGGTAAAAGCGTTATTTTGGAGGGTGCTGGTAAGAGCGTTATTTTGGAGGGTGCTGGGAAGAGCGTTATTTTGGAGGGTGCTGGTAAGAGCGTTATTTTGGAGGGTGCATGTTTGTCACGCGCGTGACCCGCCGCTAAATTAGACTGTAAAGTTCCATGTCCGTGAAAATGCATTCCCTGTACATCAGCAAAAGCACACCCCAACAAAAAGTACCTACTTTTATTGGAATGAGACCCTTTCAGCGCTATTTATAGCCTCACAAATGGTAAAGAAAGGGACAAATTTATACATGGGCGACCCTGCGAGTGTCACCGTCTATCTCGGGTGCTCAGCAGGTGAGCATTATACCCTTCTACCCCGGGTATGAATGGGGGATTGGCACCCTTTTCTTACTCACAATAACTAATAAAAAAAATATTCGATTTGATTCTCTGTTCAGGGCGTGTCATAGTACGTGGCAATGTGAAAATGTGTAGAGGGGTGTATATGAGCCGTGATAAACTGGAACAATATTATACGCTGGTGTGTAAGGAAGAAACCAAGGAGATTGAGTTTCCGTGCAAACACGCCCCTGTTTGCTGTACGATGTCTTCGTGAAAAAGCTTCGTGTGTTCAACGTGCGAAGGTAAAGTAAAGCGATACTTTTTATTCGGCTTGCCGAGACCGACGATGTACGGGTGGGTTGGTCGAAACTATTGTGTGTCACAGTCATTACACGTTTTTTCTTTAAAGTGGAGAGTACCCGTGTTGTAATGTCGACTTTCTCTTCCACTTCTTGGCCGGATAACATGTCATGATTGGTGTTTCTGATGGTGGATAATTATGCCGTGATAAAGTCATGCTGTCCTGTGTGTTGTTGACATGTCACAAGTTGGTCAGTGTCAGATTGTGAAAGAACCTGGACAGTGCCAGTGGGCATAGTGCTGTGTCGTCTTAAAGAAGCGGTAACACGACGACATAGTGCTGTACGTGTCGTCTTAGAGAAGCGTAACACGACGATATAGTGCTGTGTCGTCTTAAAGAAGCGTAACACGACGACATAGTGCTGTGTCGTCTTAAAGAAGCGTAACTCGACGACATAGTGCTGTGTCGTCTTAAAGAAGCGTAACACGACGACATAGTGCTGTGTCGTCTTAAAGAAGCGTATCACGACGACATGTTTCCATGGTTGACAAGCAACAGACCCAAGGGATAAGGTCACAGACCATTCTCTCGATTTCACAACGCAAGCTGGAAGTACATACTGACCAGATGTGAGAAGCAGAAAGTGAAAGTGCCATACAGTGTGTAGTGGAGGAGTGGAAGGTTGTAAGAACGAAGCCCAAGTCCCAGCGCCTTGTTTCAAGTTTTTATTCGTTGAAAGTTTTCAAAATGATGTCAAGTATAAAGAAATCACTTTAAAAATGATCACTTTATTGCTCTCTCACTGTCAACGAACTACCTATCTCTTTCTCTCCGTCTGTCCGCAGCCTTGGCGTCACTCTCGATCCAACTCTCTCTTTCCAAAAACACATCTCTAACATCTGCAAGTCCGCCTATCTAGAGCTGCGCAAGATTAGTTCAGTCCGTCACTACCTCACCGCTGATGCAACCAAAACGTTAGTGTGTTCTTTAGTCCTCTCAAAGATAGATTATTGCAATTCTCTTCTGGCCGGTCTCCCTAAGTACCTTTTAGATAGACTTCAAAGGATCCAAAATAACGCTGCCCGCCTGGTCTTCAAATCTTCCAAGTATGAACACGCCACACCCCTTCTTCACTCTCTACACTGGCTGCCAATCACTAAAAGGATCGAATACAAACTCTCCTCTCTTTCTTTTGCCGTCGTTTCTGGTTCTGCCCCAGAATACTTGTCAGAACTCCTCAATCTCTACACCCCCTCTCGTCAGCTTCGCTCCGCCGCCGACACTCGACTCTTCCGACTCCCCACAGTGCAAACAAAGACATGTGGCGAGAGGTCCTTCGCCTATCAAGCCCCTGTGACCTGGAATAGATTACCTCTGCCTCTCAGACACACAGATTCTCTCACTACATTCAAGACAAATCTCAAAACACACCTCTTTCAGCGCAAGTGATTTCCCCTCCAGCATCTCCCCACCCACCCCATCCCGCCCCACCTCACCCCCTACCTAGTGCCTAAAATAACGTGTATATATATTTCCTGCGCTTTGTGTCAGCACTGTTTGTGTGTGTGTAAATAGTACCGTTGACACGTTTTTATATAGAAGCCTACTGTGGTTCTTGTGCTTAGGCTGTGTATTGGACTGTCATTGTATGCCTGCATTATTAGTTGTCAGTAATTATTACATGTGCTGATTGTCCTCTTTGCCTGCGCGCGTATAGTATGTTGGTTATGTTTGGTCATAGTATGTTTGTTTATGTTTGGTCGTTATCTTTGCCTGTGCGTGTATTGTATGTTTGGACGTTTTCTTTGCCTGTGCATGTTTAGTTTGTTGGTTATGTTTGGTCGGTTTCTTTGCCTGTGCATGTATAGTATGCTTGGTCGATGTATGTATTGTAAAGCGCTAAGAGTAGACATTTCTCTAGAATATCGCTATAAAAGTTTGCATTATTATTATTATTATTAACATTGCATCGCACAATGATTTTACAATATTCCAAGTATCTATACATGTTGAGAACCTAAACCAAGTATTTGGACCTAAATTCACGACATTTCTATTCAATGTTTAAATTCCTGAAAAATGTGTCTTGCAGCCTTAAAAATAATAATAATGAGGGCTTATATTGCGCGAACCGTGCTTTCCGCGTTTTACAATTTAACAATAAATAAAACACACTAATTTAACATTGAATGCATATAAAAACAAAAACATAAGAACCTATAGACCACACTTACGACAACGCAACATGACCTTTGTAACAATATCGACTAGGCATATACTAACACAATAATCAATAAATGTACATTACAAATTAATCTCTTATTCACAAATCCAGTCTAGATGCACAGACCGTCACATCCTCACAGAGTAATCAATAAATGTACAATAACAATTAATCTCTTATTCACAAATCTAGTTTAGATGCATAGACCGTCCCATCTTCACAGAGTAATCAATAAATGTAAAATAACAATGAATCTCTTATTCACAAATCCAGTTTAGATGCATAGACCGTCACATCTTCACAGAGTAATCAATAAATGTACAATAACAATTAATCTCTTATTCACAAATCCAGTTTAGATGCATAGACCGTCACATCTTCACAGAGTAATCAATAAATGTACAATAACAATGAATCTCTTATTCACAAATCCAGTTTAGATGCATAGAATGTCACATCTTCACAGAGTAATCAATAAATGTACAATAACAATGAATCTCTTATTCACAAATCCAGTGTAGATGCATAGACCGTCCCATCTTCACAGAGTAATCAATAAATGTACAATAACAATTAATCTCTTATTCACAAATCTAGTTTAGATGCATAGACCGTCCCATCTTCACAGAGTAATCAATAAATGTAAAATAACAATGACTCTCTTATTCACAAATCCAGTGTAGATGCATAGACCGTCCCATCTTCACAGAGTAATCAATAAATGTACAATAACAATTAATCTCTTATTCACAAATCCAGTTTAGATGCATAGACAGTCACATCTTCACAGAGTAATCAATACATGTACAATAACAATTAATCTCTTATTCACAAATCCAGTTTAGATGCATGGACCGTCACATCTTCACAGAGTAATCAATACATGTACAATAACAATTAATCTCTTATTCACAAATCCAGTTTAGATGCATAGACCGTCCCATCTTCACAGAGTAATCAATAAATGTACAATAACAATTAATCTCTTATTCACAAATCCAGTTTAGATGCATAGACCGTCCCATCTTCACAGAGTAATCAATAAATGTACAATAACAATTAATCTCTTTTTCACAAATCCAGTTTAGATGTATAGACCGCCCCGTCTTCACAGAGTAATCAATAAATGTGCAATAACAATGAATCTCTTTTTCACAAATCCAGTTTAGATGCATGGACCGTCACATCTTCACAGAGTAATCAATACATGTACAATAACAATTAATCTCTTATTCACAAATCCAGTTTAGATGCATAGACCGTCCCATCTTCACAGAGTAATCAATAAATGTACAATAACAATGAATCTCTTATTCACAAATCCAGTTTAGATGCATAGACCGTCACATCTTCACAGAGTAATCAATAAATGTACAATAACAATTAATCTCTTATTCACAAATCCAGTTTAGATGCATAGACCGTCCCATCTTCACAGAGTAATCAATAAATGTACAATAACAATTAATCTCTTATTCACAAATCCAGTTTAGATGCATAGACCGTCCCATCTTCACAGAGTAATCAATAAATGTACAATAACAATTAATCTCTTATTCACAAAACCAGTCTAGATGCACAGACCGTCCCATCTTCACAGAGTAATCAATAAATGTGCAATAACAATGAATCTCTTTTTCACAAATCCAGTTTAGATGTATAGACCGTCCCATCTTCACAGAGGGTGGAAGATGACGCTACCTGGCGCGCGGTCAGTCCACGCCACGGTCAGACTGCCAGTGTTGCTGTGTGTGCTCGTCGTTGTGCTGGTCCTTGTGGTCAATACCCAGCTCAACCACCTCCACAACACCGCTGTGTCCCCTGTGCATCAACCCCCTTTGATCGGACATCCTGCTGGACAGCACGCTGCAGATGGCTCTGTAGAAGAGGTCGGGGCGCCAATATTGGAACCAGTGGTTGCGGGAACAGGCCTGGTCAAGGATCCTGGAGTGGTCAGTGTTTGTCTCTCTGTGTGTCTCTCTGTCTCTGTCTGTTCATCCTCCTCTGTCTATCCCTCTCTCTTTGTCTATCTCTCTGTCTCTGTTCATCCTTCTCTGTCTATCCCTCTCTCTTTGTCTATCTCTCTGTCTCTGTCTGTTCATCCCTCTCTGTCTATCCCTCTCTCTTTGTTTATCTCTCTGTCTCTGTCTGTTCATCCTTCTCTGTCTATCCCTCTCTCTTTGTTTATCTCTCTGTCTCTGTCTGTTCATCCTTCTCTGTCTATCCCTCTCTCTTTGTCTATCTCTCTGTCTCTGTCTGTTCATCCCTCTCTGTCTATCCCTCTCTCTTTGTCTATGTCTCTGTCTGTCTATCCCTCTCTCTTTGTCTATCTCTCTGTCTCTGTCTGTTCATCCCTCTCTCTTTGTCTATCTCTCTGTCTCTGTCTGTCTATCCCTCTCTCTTTGTCTATCTCTCTGTCTCTGTCTGTTCATCCCTCTCTGTCTATCCCTCTCTCTTTGTCTATCCATCTGTCTCTGTCTGTTCATCCCTCTTTGTCTATCCCTCTCCCTCTCTCTCTCTCTCTCTCTCTCTCTCTCTCTCTCTCTCTCTCTCTCTCTCTCTCTCTCTTATCTTGAATCAAGCACTTCCTGAATTTGGAAGCCAGGAAATTATTCTTTGATGCTGATATTTAGTCTGTCATTGATTACTCATCAACCTTATGGGACTCGGCAAGTGATAATTCATTAAAACCAATAATTAGATTACACAAACGAGCGCTCAAAGTAGTCTTAATAAAGAAAACAACTCTGTGTGAGTTAGACTACATAAACTTAGGCATTCTCCCTCTGAAGGAAAGACAAGGCTATAATAAAGGTACCCCCATGAGCAAAATTATCACTGGATGTGTACCTGAAACTCTACGTGCCAAATTTACCATGAGGAATTCACGCCAATATATATGAGATTGAACACTCCTTTTCCTCGGATAGACTTATTTAAATCCAGTTTAGTTTATTCAGGTATCAGTCTCTGGAACTCTATTCTGACTTTCCTGCGGCAAACCACGAGCACAAATGTTTTTAAAAGCAGATATTTGTCTTATGAAATGCAGTCAAAATAAATGTTGTTCATTTTGTTAGTATTTAACATGCCCTTCCCTCTTTTTTGGTTAGTATAATGTTCACAGACCCCTTTTCGGATGAAGGGACCTAAAAACAAACAACCATTTAGATGTGTGATGATCTGTGCAATGTATTGCTTGTTTTATTGATTTCCTTTCAAATGAAATGTATGGCTAAGAGCATTGTGTTTTAAACTTTGTTGCGTCAGTGCAATCTGCTCTATACCGCTAAATGAACTCGCAATTTCCTTCTATGTAATGCATTTTGTGTACATATGTATTGTGTGTTCTTATTTCAGTTATCTGTTAAAATGTAGGAGTGTTTTGTTTGTCTTTAGTTAGTGCCTCTTTATGACGAGGGCTGGATATAAAAAAGCAGATCACTGCTTAATCTATTATCCTCGTTAAATGAAGAAATGTCATTGTCATTCTCTCTCTCTCTCTCTCTCTCTCTCTCTCTCTCTCTCTCTCTCTCTCTCTCTCTCTCTCTCTCTCTCTCTCTCTCTCTCTCTCTCTCTCTCTCTTTACATACGTGTGTAACCTCAAGTAGCATGTTGCATGTTTCGCTTTCGATTTGTATGGTTTTAATTTTTTAATTTTCTATGTATGCTTACTTTGTCATTTTGTTGTTTGTGTTTATTTGCTTGTTTGCTTATTTGTCCGATTGTTTGCTTGGTGGTTTGTTCGTTTAATTTGTTTATTTGTCATGTTGTTGTACTTGTTTATCATTTATTAGACATTTGTCAGTATTAGAAGTAAGGACCGGTTGTAAGAAAAGGCGTCGCCTTAAACCTCTATCCTTGAAAAATAAAGTTCCATCATCATCATCATCATCTCTCTCTCTCTCGCTGTCTCTGTCTCTCTGTCTGTCTTATCTCTCTCTGTCTCTGTCTCTCTCTCTCTCTCTCTCTCTCTCTCTCTCTCTCTCTCTCTCTCTCTCTCGTTTAAATATCTCGGTGTAACCCTTTCCACCCAACTGAGCCGGAACATTGCAGTAGAAACAAAGACAACCATGGCGAAAAAGGGAGTGATCGAAATCGTTAGATTACTGAACAGACTTGGCTGCCATTCGGCAAAGGTGTTTTTCAAACTGTTTGACGCACGGATCGCCCCTATGCTCTTGTATGGTTCAGAGCTATGGGGATATGGAAAGTATGACTCTGTGGAAAGGGTCCACCTGTTTGCGTGTAAAAAGTTTCTGAAAGTGACAATTCGAACTCCAAACAACATTGTGTATGGTGAATTGGGAAGACATCCGCTGTATATTAACTCTGCAGTCATATGTGTGAAATACTGGTTTACACTGCTGAAGCAACCTGATTTAAGATATTCCAAGATTGAAAGCTTTATGTAATTTGGCATCGAAGGGCCACACAAATTGGGTCTCACATGTGCAGAGTCTTTTATGTTGTAATGGTTTTGTTGCTGTGTGGATGAACGGAATGGTTGGGAATGAGAAGTGTTTCTTACAAGAGTTTAAAAGACGTTTACAAGATTGTTTTTGTCAAGAATGGTTCTCCTTTTTAGAATTCAGTGAACGTTTCGACATTTATAATTGTTGCAAAACATGCTTGGAAAAAGATAAATACATTGAATTAATCGAAGATATTAAGTACAGAGTTGCTCTTACTCGTTTCCGCGCAGGAGTATCCGAAATCAACGCTCACAAGTTTCGGTACGCACCAAACCAAACGACAAGAAACTGTCCTCTCTGTACAGCTGATAATCCATGCTTGTCAGGTCCCAGTACAGATCTTTCCCTGAAAATTCTTTGCCTTCTAGCATTCATGTCGGCGATAGCGACGTCAACTTTGTCTCTTCTGTGACTAATCTTGGCGTTACCTTCGACCACTTCCTCAACCTTTCCCAGCACGTCCAAAACATCCGCACAATTGCGTACAATAACTTAAGGAAAATCAGTTCTATCCGCCACTATTTTTCCCCCCAAGCCGCTCAAACTCTAGCCTGTTCTCTAGTTCTATCCAGAATAGACTATTGCAACAGCCTGTTCTATGGCTGTGATCAAAAACTTGTCGAGTCACTCCAAAAGGTACAAAACTCTGCCGCCAAATTGATATATCGTTCTAAGAAGTTTGATCATGTCACACCACTTCTTCGTTCCCTTCATTGGCTTCCCGTGTCCGCTCGTATCAGATACAAGCTTGCTTGTATCTGTTTCTCTGCCAAATTTGAAGATGGCCCTAAATACCTCAAGGAACTGCTCGTCACATATGACAATCCCTCTGACTACAACCTCCGCTCACGCGCTGACAGTCGCAAACTGGAAACTCTCGAGCGAAGCTTGCCTTTTTTTGGAGATCGCTCGTTTGCTTCTGCGGCTGCCATTGTCTGGAATTCTCTCCCTTCCTCCGTTCGCCATTCTGCTTCTAAGGACTCTTTCCGCAGTTCCCTTAAAACGCACCTTTTTCGCGAATCCTTGTAAATTGTCCTTGCCATCTTTATAGACTGTTAGAGGTGAAGTTAGATTCGTTGTTTGAATGTGTCTTTTTTGTATAGTTGCTTCAGCTTTGATTGAGCCATAGGGTTGTGTATGAAATTTGCATTTAGTCTTTCTTTTTCTTGTTGAGTGTATGTACAGTCTAGAGAGGAGACGGACATGGTGTGAGCTTGTCCAGGGGGGTATATGAACATCTCAGTGGCAGGGGGATGGAAGCACTTGCTAATGAGTGGGAGTGTGTATGCGCGTGGTGTTTCAGGCCTTTAAGGGTCACTGACCGCTGTTTCAGGCCTTTAATGGTCACTGATCGCTGTTTCAGGTATTTAAAGGTCACTGACCGCTGTTTCAGACCTTTAAGGGTCACTGACCGCTGTTTCAGACCTTTAAGGGTCACTGACCGCTGTTTCAGACCTTTAAGGATCACTGACCGCTGTTTCAGACCTTTAAGGATCACTGACCGCTGTTTTAGGTCTTTAAGGATCAGTGACCGCTGTTTTAGGTCTTGAAGGGTCACTGACCGCTGTTTCAGGCCCGGGGGACCGGGTAGCTCAGGTGGTAGAGCACTGGACTGGTGATCCTAACATGGGTGGGATTCTTCCAGTATATGCCGGAAATCCGGGTTCGATTATGGCCTCTTTTTTCCCTCTTTTTGTGTATGTGTGGTTCGGTTGAGGTTGGTTCGTCTGGTTTTTCAGGATTGATGACACCTTTTCATTTTTTTTGTTATCTCTTCTATAAAGTCGGGTTACAACCCGGGAACATGCCCATAAAAATGGCTTTGCCGTGAGGGCGTAACAGTGAAATTTCTCTGTTTCAGGCCCGAGGGTCGGGACGAGAGTCCCCAGCAACACAAGCCGGGCCTGTGGAGACAGGGCGAGAGATAAAGACCAAGCCCGGGCAATCAGCACCCGGCACCCCGGGTATCAGCGAGGCGGAGATCGCAGCCTACACCCAGGTGTTGGAGATGCGGATGGAGGCGGCGGGGAGGGACCACGGGGTGGTGGGTACCCGGCACTGCAGCGTGCTGGCCGCTGTCAACAACACCCGGGGTACCTGCATTGACACCTCCTGCCCCACCGCCTTCCACACCTCACCCAAGCAGCGTGTTCGTCAGCTGGTGGCCCCCAAACACATGCAGGTGACAGCTGACCAGCTGAGGCAGGTGCTGGACATTGGGCGGGACGTGGAGAGCAAGAGGTACATCTTCATCACGGCCGCCTCCTCCAACCACTACAACGAGTCGCAGGCACTCGTCTACAAGTGAGTGTCTTGCACCTCGCTTCATTTACTTCATTCTCACAGCATTACCCTGGTCTACAAGTGAGTGTCTTGTACCTCGCTTCATTTACTTCATTCTCACAGCATTACTCTGGTCTACAAGTGAGTGTCTTGTACCTCGCTTCATTTACTTCATTCTCACAGCATTACTCTGGTCTACAAGTGAGTGTCTTGCACCTCGCTTCATTTACTTCATTCTCACAGCATTACTCTGGTCTACAAGTGAGTGTCTTGTACCTCGCTTCATTTACTTCATTCTCACAGCATTACTCTGGTCTACAAGTGAGTGTCTTGCACCTCGCTTCATTTACTTCATTCTCACAGCATTACCCTGGTCTACAAGTGAGTGTCTTGTACCTCGCTTCATTTACTTCATTCTCACAGCATTACTCTGGTCTACAAGTGAGTGTCGTGTACCTCGCTTCATTTACTTCATTCTCACAACATTACTCTGGTCTACAAGTGAGTGTCTTGTACCTCGCTTCATTTACTTCATTCTCACAGCATTACTCTGGTCTACATGTGAGTGTCTTGTACCTCGCTTCATTTACTTCATTCTCACAGCATTACTCTGGTCTACAAGTGAGTGTCTTGTACCTCGCTTCATTTACTTCATTCTCACAGCATTACCCTGGTCTACAAGTGAGTGTCTTGTACCTCGCTTCATTTACTTCATTCTCACAGCATTACTCTGGTCTACAAGTGAGTGTCGTGTACCTCGCTTCATTTACTTCATTCTCACAGCATTACTCTGGTCTATAAGTGAGTGTCTTGTACCTCGCTTCATTTACTTCATTCTCACAGCATTACTCTGGTCTACAAGTGAGTGTCTTGTACCTCGCTTCATTTACTTCATTCTCACAGCATTGCTTTAATATCGTCTACAAGTGAGTGTCTCAATAGACCATGTTTGATATAAGGGTTTTGTCCTCAACAAACCTGAACGGAAAAGTCGACACCGAAACCCTTCGGTGGAGACAGCGTTGTCTCGTTATTATGTAAACAGGGAACCTAATTTGCATAACACGGATTTCCGTGGTTTTTTTTTTTAGCACGATATTATATTTTTTAATTCAAAAGGAATGTTATGGAACCACTTTTGTGTGTGTTATTGCAATTTTGAAAGAATTTTTGACTAAAATGTGAATAAAATGGATTGAAAAATGCGATCGCAACAGTCTCAACTTATTTTACTGACGGATATGACGTCGTCAAATACATTAATGGAAAAAAACAAAACAACAAAACAACAACAACATGTGCAGATAATTTCTGGCAGAATGTACATGCTGACAAAGAAAAAAATGTCATCGTTCAACGGCTTGTGTGATATGATAGTGGCCCCAGATCACGCATTGCAACAGACTTTTGTGATATCATAGTGGCCCCAGATCACGCATTGCAACAGACTTTTGTGATATGATAGTGGCCCCAAAATCACGCATTGCAACAGACTTGTGATATCATAGTGGCCCCAAATCACGCATTCCAACAGACTTTTGTGATATCATAGTGGCCCCAAATCACGCATTGCAACAGACTTTTGTGATATAATAGTGGTCCCAAAATCACGCATTGCAACAGACTTTTGTGATGTCATAGTGGCCCCAAATCACGCATTCCAACAGACTTTTGTGATATCATAGTGGCCCCAAATAACGCATTGCAACAGATTTTTGTGATATCATAGTGGCCCCAGATCACGCATTGCAACAGACTTTTGTGATATCATAGTGGCCCCAAACCACGCATTGCCACAGACTTTTGTGATATGATAGTGGCCCCAAATCACGCATTGCAACAGACTTTTGTGATATGATAGTGGCCCCAAATCACGCATTGCAACAGACTTTTGTGATATGATAGTGGCCCCAAATCACGCATTGCAACAGACTTTTGTGTTATGATAGTGGCCCCAAATCACGCATTGCAACAGACTTTTGTGATATGATAGTGGCCCCAAATCACGCATTGCAACAGACTTTTGTGATATGATAGTGGCCCCAAATCACGCATTGCAACAGACTTTTGTGATATGATAGTGGCCCGAAATCACGCATTGCAACAGACTTTTGTGATATCATTGTGGCCCCAAATCACGCATTGCAACAGACTTTTGTGATATGATAGTGGCCCCAAATCACGCATTGCAACAGACTTTTGTGATATCATAGTGGCCCCAAATCACGCATTGCAACAGACTTTTGTGATATCATAGTGGCCCCAAATCACGCATTGCAACAGACTCGGTTAATGCAGGGTATTGCGCCAAACACCACGTCATCAGATCGGCACCCAGACCAACACTCTCAGTTCACACACAATAAAATTATAATATCTTGTTATGTGCGGTCATGCGCAGAGAGGTGATATAGCTCCTGTCGCCCAGACCAACACTCTCAGTTCACACCCAGTAAAATTATATCTTGTTATGCGCGGTCATGCGCAGAGAGGTAATATAGCTCCTGTCGCCCAATTTGAGACTAATGATATTCTTCTTGGTCTTGTGCTTGCGTTTACACAAGAAGCGGGATACGGCACTAGGAGGTCTGCACATAAGTTGACCTGGGAGATCGGGAAAATACTCCATCCTTAACCCACCAGGCGGCCGGGGCCAGGATTCGAACTCACGACCTTCCGATTAGGAGGCCGATGTCTTATCTACTACGTACGCCACTGCGCCCGTCGAAAGCCTTTCAAACCGCAACATTAGGGACGCCTTCCTACCCATGTAAAGCTTAAAGTACCCCCCCCCCCCCCCCCTCAGATCGGCTATTGGTTTACGTGAGGTAACAGCACATTCCACTTACCCGCGTACCAAAAAACCAAAGTGGCAATTGTGAAGTGTAAAGTGTGTACTGTGTGCAGCATGAGGAAATACATCCTGCCCAGCTCCACCTAGACTCCTAAAGCTTCTACTACTGTATTGTTTACAGTGTGTCTTTTGAAGTGTGTATTGTGTAGTGTGTATTTTGCATTGTGAAGTGTGTATTGTGTATTGGGTATTGTGAAGTGTGCATTGTGTGCAGCATGAGGAAATACATCCTGCCCAGGCTCCACCCAGACTCCTACAGCTTCTACTACTGTATTGTGAAGTCTATATTGTGTATTGGGAAGTGTGTATTGTGAAGTGTGTATTGTGAAGTCTATATTGTGTATTGTTGAGTCTATATTGTGTGTATTGTGAAGTGTGTATTGTGAAGTGTGTATTGTGAAGTGTGTATTGTGAAGTGTGTATTGTGAAGTGTGTATTGTGAAGTGTGTATTGTGAAGTGTGTATTGTGTGCAGCATGAGGAAATACATCCTTCCCAAGCTCCACCCAGACTCCTACAGCTTCCTGTACTACGACCTGGGCCTCAAGCCCACGGAGAGACGTCGCGTGGAGAAGAACTGTAACTGTTCCGTCCGGTCCATGCCTATCTCCGTCTTACCTCCCCATGCCAGGCATCTCATGTGTTACGCCTGGAAACCAGCCATCATCAAGGCTCTGCTGCATAAGGTGCGTGTGTGAGTGTTGGGGGAGGGGGGGGGTGAGAGGTAATGGGTGGAGGTAATGTTTTTGACAGGAGGAGAGATGGGGGTTGGTGCGTCTGTGAGTTCCAGCGAACCATGTGTGTTCGACGAAAAAATGTGTGTAAGAGCATCGTGTTTAAAATTCTTGCATAGTTCTCAAGCATTATTTCATATCTCATTTTACCTTGTTTCAACATCCACACGAGGTCATAACCAAATGAGCACCAGTGCATTCAATTTTTAAGTTTACTTTCTGTGTTACTTGTCCTTGTTTGCTATATTTGTGTGTCTATGTTTTTACAACAAGCAATAAAGTGTTGGTTCCTGTCATTAAGCAAGACATTAAAAATTTGGTTGCTCTAATGAAAGAAGACAATAAAGTGTTGGTTGCTCTAATGAAAGAAGACATTCAAATGTTGGTTGCTCTAATGAAAGAAGACAATAAAGTGTTGGTTGCTCTAATGAAAGAGGACAATAAAGTGTTGGTTGCTCTGATGAAAGAAGACAATAAAGTGTTGGTTGCTCTAATGAAAGAGGACAATAAAGTGTTGGTTGCTCTAACGAAAGAAGACAATAAAGTGTTGGTTGCTCTAATGAAAGAAGACAATAAAGTGTTGGTTGCTCTAATGAAAGAAGACATTAAAGTGTTGGTTGCTCTAATGAAAGAAGACAATAAAGTGTTGGTTGCTCTAATGAAAGAAGACAATAAAGTGTTGGTTGCTCTAATGAAAGAAGACAATAAAGCGTTGGTTGCTCTAATGAAAGAAGACAATAAAGCGTTGGTTGCTCTAATGAAAGAAGACAATAAAGTGTTGGTTGCTCTAATGAAAGAAGACAATAAAGTGTTGGTTGCTCTAATGAAAGAAGACAATAAAGTGTTGGTTGCTCTAATGAAAGAAGACAATAAAGTGTTGGTTGCTCTAATGAAAGAAGACAATAAAGTGTTGGTTGCTCTAATGAAAGAAGACAATAAAGTGTTGGTTCGTGTCGTTGTCGTGCAGGCCGAGGTGCTGGTCTACATGGACGTGTCCATCAGGTTCCGGGACATGGACCTAGACGCGTTCTGGGCGGGTGCGCGGCGCTGGGGGGCTCAGTTCCTGAACAGTCAGGACTCTATCCCCAACCACACCGTCCAGCCAACCTTCGCCTTCTACGGCGACCCGGCGTGCCTGTACTGGCCCTACCCCGAGCTGCTGGCCGGCTTCAGCGTCTTCCACAACGAGCCCTTCATGCAGCGCGTGGTGATCGACCCCTGGCTGGCCTGCGCCTTCAACGCCACGTGCATGTGTCCCGTCAACCCCCACCAGTACAGGATCTGTGCGCACACGGAGCGGCGCGTGGGGCAGTGTCACCGCTTTGACCTGTCCAGCCTCACCTTGCAGATGGCCAAGCTGTACGGCGACACCTTCGGTCACCTCGTCCTCCGCACCAACCACCCGCCTAAGGTCGCAAGGAATGACCGCATGGGTTTTTTCACGGACTAGTGACTTGTTAGTGGACTATCCTATCTATTGACTGGTGGATTACTCCCTTCTTTGCTGACTATATACTAATATAGTAGATTATCTCGCTCCTTCACTGTTTAGTGGATTGTCTTACTTCTTCACTGACTAGTGGATTGTCTTGCTTCTTCACTGACTAGTGGATTGTCTTGCTTCTTCACTGACTAGTGGATTGTCTTACTTCTTCACTGACTAGTGGATTGTCTTGCTTCTTCACTGACTAGTGGATTGTCTTGCTTCTTCACTGACTAGTGGATTGTCTTGCTTCTTCACTGACTAGTGGATTGTCTTGCTTCTTCACTGACTAGTGGATTGTCTTGCTTCTTCACTGACTAGTGGATTGTCTTGCTTCTTCACTGACTAGTGGATTGTCTTGCTTCTTCACTGACTAGTGGATTGTCTTGCTTCTTCACTGACTGGCGGATTATCTCACTGCTTCACTCAACAGTGGATTATCAAGCTTCTCCCTTCCTTTTGTCTGTCCATTTTGCTGTCCCTCAAAGCCATAACGATTGAAGGGACCTCAGAAAACAACAACTCAAATCTCCCCCTCCGGTGCCCCACCCACCACACTCATTGACGGGAGCCATTGACAGCCGTGCGTCCGTTTTTTTAAATTACTGATAAGTAGTCCATTCACGGTAATCTGCTGTATATATAGGGTGTCTAACATTTTTTTTTTTACCCCAACAGACATTGAAACATCAGTACCGAGAAATGGAAAAACTAAGAGAAGGGACAATGGAATCCGAATGACAACACAGTGGTTCCAACAGGATGGAGCCCCACCACATTCTCAGAGAAATCCAGAACATCCCACAGGAAACATTCCCCAGTGTAATGAACAATATGGCAATGAGGATGCAGTCTGTCATTGGAAAACGGGGTGGCTACATTGATCACGTGGTGTGAAGAAACAGACGATCTCAACTGAAAGCTGTGAACTGGGGACAAAACTTCTATGAACTGACTACAATATCACGCAAAAATGATTTCAATAAAGTTACTGACTTGTCTGTAGTATTGAAAGAAAATCGGGTACTTTTTTTTTAGACACCCTGTATATTCAGCAGCAAAATCAAGAACTTGTGGACAGCTTCAAAGCCTGATTTGCATGTATTGGTATTTAGTACATTCGTCATTCGTCGATATGTCAACAAACAGCAATAAACCTACGGCTGTTCGTGGTGTTTTTGGACATATGAGGACAGCAGGTCGTGGCAGTGAGGCACATCTTGCAAACTGTGCGTGGTGTTTTTGGACATATGAGGACAGCAGGTCGTGGCAGTGAGGCACATCTTGCAAACTGTGCGTGGTGTTTTGGGACATATGAGGACAGCAGGTCGTGGCAGTGAGGCACATCTTGCAAACTGTGCGTGGTGTTTTTGGACATATGAGGACAGCAGGTCGTGGCAGTGAGGCACATCTTGCAAACTGTGCGTGGTGTTTTTGGACATATGAGGACAGCAGGTCGTGGCAGTGAGGCACATCTTGTAAACTGTGCGTGGTCCTACACATTGACTTCACGAGGTGCTTTATGGAAACACGGCCGAACAATTGCTATGAAGGTTCGTGTTCCTTTAACGTTCACCATTGATTGTCCCAAGAGATGTTGAGTTGAGTGCATCCTCCGCTATTGTGAAACGCTTTGGAATACCGTTCCATTATGTGCTGGATTTCTGTCTGTTGAGAGAGAGAGAGAGAGAGAGAGAGAGAGAGAGAGAGAGAGAGAGAGAGAGAGAGAGAGAGAGAGAGAGAGAGAGAGAGAGATTGAGAGAGACAGACACAGACAGTACAGATAAAAATAGTGTGTTCGTGTGTGTGTGTGTGTGTGTGTGTGTGTGTGTGTGTGTGTGTGTGTGTGTGTGTGTGTGTGAGAATATGACTGTGTGAGTGTGTGTCTGAAAAAGGCAGTTTTATTAAACAACCTGCACAATTTTTTGTCTTTTTAATTGTGTCATATATACGAATGTTAACAAACATGTGGATGATCTGCGTGCCTTCAAGTGTGATATTTTATTTGAACAATGAATTGTTCAAGGGAGTGAGTGTGAGTATTGCATTCAATTAACCAGTGTTGCTGTAAACATAAAAGTTGAAGACTTGCAGACAATATAAACGAAATTACAATAATTATTCTTGTTCTCTTCCATTTCATTTATTTCACGGTTGGCCTAGTGGTAAGGCGTCCGCCCCGTGATCGGGAGGTCGTGGGTTCGAACCCTGGCCGGGTCATACTTAAGACTTTAAAATTGGCAATCTAGTGGCTGCTCCGCCTGGCGTCTGGCATTATGGGTTTTTTTGTTTGTTTGTTTGTTTGCTTAACGCCCAGCCAACCACTGCGGTGCTGCTTTGACATTTAACGTGCGCCACACACAAGACAGAAGTCGCAGCACAGGCTTCATGTCTCACCCAGTCACATTATTCTGACACCGGACCAACCAGTCCTAGCACTAACCCCATAATGCCAGACGCCAGGCGGAGTAGCCGCTAGATTGCCAATTTTAAAGTCTTAGGTATGACCCGGCCGGGGTTCGAACTCACGACCTCCCGATCACGGGGCGGACGCCTTACCACTAGGCCAACCGTGCCGGTGGCATTATGGGGTTATAGTGCTCGGACTGGTTGGTCCGGTGTGAGAATAATGTGACTGGGTGAAGACATTATGGTTGACATGTTAATGTTTGTCATTGAACCCTGTAATACCTTTGTCTTTCAGTTCGCTGTCAGTTTCGTGATGTCCAAGAGCGACAAGACACACGCCTCTTATTACGTTACTCCTCCAATGTTGACCAGTCATGGAATATCCTCGCCCCCCTCTCCCCCTCTCTCTCTCACCCCCCCTCCTCTCTCTCTCTCACCCCTCCTCTCTCTCATCCTCTCTCTCTCTCTCACCCTCTCCCTCTCTCTCACCCTCTCTCTCTCTCACCCCCTCTCTCTCTCAGTCTCACCCCCTCTCTCTCTCTCACCCCCCCTCTCTCTCTCTCACCCCCTCTCTCTCTCACCCCCCTCTCTCTCACCCCCCTCTCTCTCACCCCCTCTCTCTCACCCCCTCTCTCTCACCCCCCCTCTCTCTCTCTCACCCCCCCTCTCTCTCTCTCTCACCCCCCTCTCTCTTTCTCACCCCCCTCTCTCTCTCACCCCCCTCTCTCTATCTCTCTCTCTCCCCGTCTCTCTCTCTCTCACCCCCCTCTCTCACTCTCATCCCCTTTCTCTCTCTCTCTCTCTCATCCCCCCTCTCCCTCTCTCTCTCTCTCACCCCCCCTCATTATATTCCTGAATCACAAGGTTTGTTTGTTTGCTTAACGCCCAGCCGACCACGAAGGGCCATATCAGGGCGGTGCTGCTTTGACATATAACGTGCGCCACACACAAGACAGAAGTCGCAGCACAGGCTTCATGTCTCACCCAGTCCCATTATTCTGACACCGGACCAACCAGTCCTAGCACTAACCCCATAATGCCAGACGCCAGGTGGGGCAGCCACTAGATTGCCAATTTTAAAGTCTTAAGTATGACCCGGCCGGGGTTGGAACCACGACCTGCCGATCACGGGGCGGACGCCTTACCACTAGGCCAACCGTGCCGGTAATCACAAGGTAATCCCCATGTCTGTATCTAATGTTCAATCTGTACTTTCTTATCAGCATGGTTCTTCGAGAAGAATAAAGTGGAAGTACATTTGTCTGGCGCTGAACGCCCATGGGTATTTCCCTCACCTAAACGTCTGTGTCACGAACCATTCTGTTCCATTTGGTTGGGTAAGTAACGCACGGTTCTTTTGTCTAGACGATCCTGATTGTGAGCACAAGTCCACTTTGCTCTAAATTACTGATCTCTCAGGTATATACTTACAATCACCAGTCAGTGAAAAACGTTCCCTAGAATAGTCCACCCGATGAGAAATTCGAGGTGATAAGCAGCACTGAGACGACATTGATTTTGCCGGAACCAGGAAATCATCTCGTCGTCTCTTCGTGCTCCTTTACATCTCTCGCTGGTTTTTTTCAGTCTCGGCCATTAACACTCGTCAGCGTCGGGGGGATTTTATCCCACATCTTCAGCATGCTGTGACAAACATTAGTGAGACATAGCAGCAGTGGTGGCTTGGCGATGGTGATGGGTCCGTGACGTCAGAAAAAAGAATCAAGCGCTGCACAGGGCTAATACACGATTTCAGCACAGTTTGTTTGTTTGTTTGTTTGCTTAACGCCCAGCCGACCACGAAGGGCCATATCAGGGCGGTGCTGCTTTGACATATAATGTGCGCCACACACAAGACAGAAGTCGCAGCACAGGCTTCATGTCTCACCCAGTCACATTATTCTGACACCGGACCAACCAGTCCTAGCACTAACCCCATAATGCCAGACGCCAGGCGGAGCAGCCACTAGATTGCCAATTTTAAAGTCTTAGGTATGACCCGGCCGGGGTTCGAACCCACGACCTCCCGATCACGGGGCGGACGCCTTACCACTAGGCCAACCGTGCCGGTCTTTCAGCACAGTCCTGCACAGTCTTTGTCGTAAGGATTTCATGGCGAGTATTTGCACTTACGCCGAATCCGCATGCGTATGCACATACGAATCTCGACCGCCGATTGAAAACATCAAACATAGTCGAGTGTTCGTCGTGGAAATATCCCTTCTACTTTTAAGCACTATGTAACACAGGGGGAACTCGGCCGCCCATTGAAAAGTTCGTCGTGAAAACCGACAGTTTAACGAACGCATCTCCTTCCTTTCTTGCTCTGTGGTCTAGGCAAACAAGTGTGTGCGTTTTATTATACTATACTTTTATTTTGGTTTTGTCCTTAATTCATCTGAGCTACTTAAAGAGCTGCCACCGTGTCAAGTATAGTGACAGAAAGGTACTTTGAAGCAGCTAGTACCCCATTTCCTCTGTGACACAGCGAGTTACCGCAGAGCTACGCTTTGACAGATAACAGGAAAACCCGGTAGCGGTCATCTGATACTTTGTCGAGCTTATAACTTGCAAACCATCGTTAGGGTAAATTGACTGGATTCTACATAGAGATAAGATGTTTGGAATTCGCAAGTTCAAATAAATGAGCCGTTAATTTGGCCAAAGGTCAATGACCCTGTGCAGCGATTGCTTTTTTTACCAGCACCACTACCGTCGACCTGCTATGCTTGTCTGCTTGCAAACACATGTTAATCCCTTTTGTCATCAAATGTTTTGGATGTTTTTATATTATGCAATGTATTCAATTTAACAGTGTGGCAATGTCAACACTATATTCTGTATGATTGAACTGAGAAAAATCTGTGTCTGTATTTCTGTCAGTACTCTAACAATGTTAATTGACAGTAGTGTGAGCCGTCGCGATATAACCTTGAATGGTTGAAAACGACGTTAAACACCAAATAAAGAAAGAAAGAAAGTGGTGTGAGGTTGGTGCTGAAAGGGGGATAGGGGGTGGGTGGGAGTGATAAACAGAACCACATAAGCAAAGCTACAAGAACCTTTTGAAAACCGCTGCGAATCTTGTGGAAGAAGATTTATCAGCCGGGGTGGGGAGGCCACCCAAATATTAAACACCGGAGGCCACCCAAAAATTAAACAGATTCATACATGGACAAGACACATCTATTTCTGATATGTATTCCCAATTCCTACCGAGAGATTAAACAGATTCACACAAGGACAAGACATATCATATTCTGATATGTATTCCCAATTCCCAATCAGAGATTAAATAGATTTACATACGACACATCTATTTCTGATATGTATTATCAAATTTATTTTTCTTTCTTTTCTAAATTGTTGTTCCCTTTTCCCCTTTTTTACATTTAGTCAAGTTTTGACTAAATGTTTTAACATAGAGGGGGAATCGAGATGAGGGTCGTGGTGTATGTATGTATGTGTGTGTGTGTGTGTGTGTGTGTGTGTGTGTGTGTGTGTGTGTGTGTGTGTGTGTGTGTGTGTGTGTGTGTGTAAAGTGATTCCAAGAAATCTACTGGACTGATCTTCATGAAACTTCACATGTAAGTTCCTGGGTGTGATATCCCCAGACACTTGTTTCAGTTTTTGGAGAGATGCCTTTGATGAGGTCATATCCGGCTTTTTGTGAAAGTTGAGGCGGCACTGTGACACCCTCATTTTTCAACCAAATTGATTGAAATTTTGGTCAAGCAATCTTCGACGAAGTCCGGACTATGGGATTGCATTTAAATTAGTTATTTAGTTTTCTCATTAAAGTTTTCATAAAAATCGAATTTTCAGAAGACGATTAAACATTGATTGCATTGTATCCCTCATCTTCTCCTGAATTCAAAAATATATAGATAATTATGTCGTGTTTACTCTAAAAATGAGCTCAGAATGAAAGGAAATAGGTTCAGTACTACTCGTTCGCATGCTTCGCGGAGACGAGCGTGACCCCGGGACTGGTTTGTCGTGTTGATCTTTTAGTTTGATACCGACTGACTAAATGTTTTTATATCGCTTCACGCGACTTGTTTCTTCTTGCAAGCATGTCCTGACACCTAGCTGACGCGTCCTGCGTCAACGGTATCAAGTAAAGAAACACAACACAGTTCCGCTTACCCATGCATGTCGGTCAAGGTCAAGGCCACATCACACCCCCGTCCCCACGATGTCACTCCTTTTTTCTGTCCTTTCTTCATAATGTGTTTGAAATGTCAAGATCAAGGCCACATCACACCCCCGTCCCCACTATGTCACTCCTTTTTTCTGTCCTTTCTTCATAATGTGTTTGAAATGTCAAGGTCAAGGCCACATCACACCCCCGTCCCCACTATGTCACTCCTTTTTTCTGTCCTTTCTTCATAATGTGTTTGAAATGTCAAGATCAAGGACACATCACACCCCCGTCCCCACTATGTCACTCCTTTTTTCTGTCCTTTCTTCATAATGTGTTTGAAATGTCAAGATCAAGGACACATCACACCCCCGTCCCCACTATGTCACTCCTTTTTTCTGTCCTTTCTTCATAATGTGTTTGAAATGTCAAGATCAAGGACACATCACACCCCCGTCCCCACTATGTCACTCCTTTTTTCTGTCCTTTCTTCATAATGTGTTTAAAATGTCAAGGCATCCATTTGTAGCTGTTGAGGTAAGACGGCCATTGGTCAGTGAATTGCCTTAATATCCAGCCGCGCGAATATCTTTCAGCTTATCTTTTAACAAATGTCTGATGCTAAAAGAAACAAGTCGCGTAAGGCGAAATTACAACATTTAGTGAAGCTGTCGAACTAACAGAATGAAACTGAACTCACTACATTTTTACAGCAAGAGCGTATACTCGTAGCATCGTCAGTCCACCGCTCGATGCACACGCAGTGAAATTGACAAGAAGAGCGGGGTAGTAGTTGCGCTGAGAAGGATAGCACGCTTTTCTTTATCTCTATTCTTTTTACATTTAGTCAAGTTTTGATTTTTAACTTTCTGAGCGTGTTTTTAATCCAAACATATCACATCTATATG
>NC_090256.1:16026190-16068690 GCF_037325665.1 Littorina saxatilis | reverse complement strand
GTGTGTGTGTGTGATGGGGTGGAAGGCGGAGGAAGTTTTAGTTTGATTTAGTACACCCCGAAGTAAGGAGAACACCATGTGGATGCCTCTTTAGTGTTTTGCTCTGAACGAACAACACTTAGTGCTCTCGTCTTGGACTTTACACACGTGTAATGAATGACAGACAAGAGGTCACTGGCACAGACCGACGAATCGCTTGATGCAAAATTAAACTCTGGAAAAACCATTTTCCTTCTTTCGCCGACCTAGCCAATGGTTGTGTGGCCACACAACAATATCAATGCAGTCTACATCATTCTGTCTCTGTGATTACAGAATATAGCTATTCTGATGGACACGTGGGGGAATTCGGAGGCTGTGATTGGATGGTCTCACACATCTCTTTTCCGATCATCAAAGCATAATGCTACGGAAGTCGGCCATTTTTGCCAATATTCAAAAGCATAATTGGCAATAACAAAGACGCATGGTTCCGGTTTACCCATCTGTACCACACGATGTTTCAATCGACAACAGCATACACTGACAACTTGAAATTCTTCTCGGAAATGTTTTTCAGCTTTACAAATTTCGATAGCATACCCTTTTCTGCTAACTTCCCGATGAAACAGGACTAAACCAACTATTTTCTGTCCCTAAACACCACAAAATGCCCAAAGTCGAAAGATGTAGTTCAAACAGGGGGGTAAAACGGAACAGCCGTTTTTGTGTGCCTGTGTGAGCTCAGTTGCCGACTGAGACAAACTTTCGCATTCGGTTTTTCTTACCTCGTAACTTAACACTGAATACCCCATTTCCCCGCTGAAGTATTGATGATCGACCCATGGCACTAACAAGTATAATGCGACTCGTCTTCGACGCGTCGGCATTATACTTGTCTCGTCTAATTATCGGACCCTATTGCTACGCTGAAAACACAATAGCTGTTATTGTAAAAACAAGTCCGTCTTCTTTCTAGTTCTGTTCTGGATAGTTCTCCTCTAGCTCTCAGGACAGTTTTGCCAAAAATCTTAAACGCTATCATGTACATAGAAATGGGTGGGGTCAAAGCCACCAAACAGAAGTTAGCTAACAAAACTGACATCGCCTCTCATTGGTCAAGGCAAGTAATCAAATCACAATCTTACAAGCACACACGGGTGAACACACAACCTGAAAGAGGAAAGCGACATTCTAACACACACGAGGCTTTGATCTGGGCACCTCAAACAAACAACACAGGAACATGCTACCGGAGGCTACCCCCGGCTCGGTCATAAAGTTGTGTAACTGACCACCTGCTGGCTCGAGGATACATTTTGTGTGTGTGGTTGTGTGGCACTTGCTTTATTCAGTCAACCAGAAAAACATCGTCATGGACAATCCCTAGTTGGCTGCCGTTCATCACCATAGATCCCATTAGGGAAAGCTAAGGTGGTCACTGGCCCACAGACTCTCAGCATGCTATCAAAGGGAACATTGCATTCTCTCCAGTACCGTTGCGACCAGGGGCGTGGATGCACAAACAAACAAGGCGTGCACAGTCCTCTGCAGAGGTTATGCGGCTGCCCGTGTGGCATTGGTCAAACTTGGCCTTATGATAAGATACTCAAATAGAAGAAAAAGCAAAGAGCAAAATGCAGAAAACATAGAGCAGGAAGTAGAAAAGGAAAGATGAAAACGTTGGAAGAAAACACAGAGAAAGAAAAATAAACGTGGCCACTGCAGAAGCGGCAGATACAGCACACGTGTGCTTGCGTATCACCCCCCAGATATCATTGACGTCATCAACCGCCGCTAAAAGGACAAAACGGTCTATAAAAAGATGCGCAAACACCACCGCCTTCCCCACGGTGCAGACGCGTTACGCCGGTATACGTACCCACAAAATTGTTACACCTGAATTTGTACACAGAAGGCAAGAGCGGACCGGGTGTGTATGTATATGTTGGCTAAATTTTAATTACAGAAAAGATTCAGAAGCGTACTTAAAGCCTCACTACGCCTCACATGAGGTTTACAGAACGATGGAATCTTTCATGTAATAAGCTTCCGGGCTCCCTTTTTTCAAACTTTCAAAATTTCGAATTGTACTGATCTTGTCTTAATGAAATAAAAAATTCTTTTATGATTTAAGAATGTTTGTCTCACATGCTGTCAATTTATTATTAAGGTTTTAAAAGTTAGTTCTAGCGCCTAAACGAGGTTTAAAGTAAATCCGGCTGGTCACGCAAAAATACGTTCTTTGAAAAATGCTCGCTCTATATGGAGGACACCTACCTAAAATATTCTCTAGCGGACAGTAATACTGTGAGGGTTGCCTGCCTAAAGGCCGTAATTCAATTTCTGGGGATTTTTTTTTTTTTTACATTATGAGAACGAGCTTGAATGTAAGATCAATTTTGTGTTGTTAATTTTTATTTCCGCCGCTTAATTAGCTCAGTAATTAAGAGAACTTAAAACAGGTATTACAAAGTAAGGGAATTGTTGACTGCGGAAAGAACTCATTCCGAGTTAAGTGGTATGAGTGATAACTGCCTGGCGCTGACCTGCCTGCCTAAAGACCGTATCTCCAAATGCGGCGCTCAGGCGGGCGATCGCCATACACTCACTCTCTGCAACGGGAAGCCTGCCAAACGGCCGTAGCTCAAATTAAGGTTATTTTACAGATGCAAATCCCCTAACACTCGGTGATTTCTGCGGGTTTAATGATTGCACGTTTTTGTACGGCCCAATTCAAACCAAACTTTGGTCAGCCTGCACAAACAAAACAACCTTATTTTGTGGCATGATCTGAAAAATCATCCCATACTTAGCTGTTGTTTCATAACAACGACTGTATTCAATAAAATAATAAGAGATTAGTTGCAGTGTAAATACATGTGCATATGCATACTGACTTTTACACTGAATTAATTCATGTGTCACTTGTTGTTTTATTGTTGTTGTTGTAGTTGTTTGTTTTAGTTTCGGCTGTCGATTTTGAGATTCCTTTCACACTTCTGCGTTAGCGGAACAACTTACTAGACCGATGCTTAAAAATCCAATTAACTGAGGCCACACACCCGTTGAATTTGCTTCCTGACACTTCACTACAGCTGATAAACGACATCCTGTGGGAATACTAACGGTACCCCTTAGGCAGGTGCATCACCTTCCAGATAACGGTACCATGAGATAAACATTGGAGATGGGAAGCTGCATTGTTTCACTCACATCCAGACACTCCACCGTGGGAAGCTGTTTTAGTAAAACTGCAGTCAATTCAGTCTTCTTCGGCTTTCTTTCTGCGAAGTGTTTGAAACCGCCACATGAGAGGTAAGTTACTTGTAATGTTTTCTATTAATTGATACTTTTATTTGTGTGTGTGAGTGTGAGTGATATAGTGTGTGTGTGTGTGTGTGTGTGTGTGTGTGTGTGTGTGTGTGTGTGTGTGTGTGTGTGTGTGTGTGTTGACTTTGTATGATTAAATTCCATAATAAATATCTGTGTATTTCCCTTTTTAAAACACACACACACACACACACACACACACACACACACACACACACACACACACACACACACACCTAAAACTTAACCAAGATTAGTGAAAAACAATGTTAATACCATCCACAGTCTGTATAGCCATGTACTAGCCCTGTCATAATTATGTGACATTTTGCAGGACCTACATCATGGAGTCAGATGACGAAAGCAACAGTGTGTACCTACAACTTGCGACGTCTTTCACGTCTCAAATGGATACAACAGGGGCGTTCAATTCATCAGACGAGGAGCCTCTCATCACGAAAGTGACGCAGCCTGGTTTTGATTCATCTGATGAGGAACCCCTCATTACAAAGCAAGTTCGAGGTCATGGGTTGTTCAACTCATCCGACGAAGAGCCCCTTATTTTGAAGACAGGTCCTAACAACGATTCCACACTCATGGACCCAACATATCTGCCTTCAGATGAAACTGAATGGTCTGATGAACAAGAAAACCACTTGCATGAACCACGAGGTAAGCGACTTCGTAAACTCCACAAGAAAATGACATCACCAGTTATTGACATAGAGATGGCACAAGCTGGAGATGCAAGTAAAACAACTCATGATCACTTTCTGAAAGCCCAAAAAACTCACAAAAGTAGACTAGACAATCTTTTGTGTGCCAACGGACTGCAGAGGCAGGAGATTGCTCCAGATGGGAACTGTTTCTTTAACGCTGCAGTTGAACACTTTGAAGATATCACGCATTTGGAACTTAGAACCTGCTTGTGCAATCAGCTGAGTGACAACTTCGGAACCTACATAAATTTCATAGCAAACTACAGTACAGAAGACGAAAATGAGCGTTTCCTGCGATACTTCTTCAATGTCCAGGAACTGCGCAGTCCAGGTAAATGGAGCAATGACGCTGCAGATCTTTTACCTCAAGCACTTGCTGATTGGTCCGAAAGGGTGGTCAGAATCTACTCCAGTGATCCCTTCACACCTGTCATAGACGTGCTTCCAACAACTGGAAACAGCGATGACACATCCATCACATTGGCCTTTGTCGCCCACGAGCCGACCCACTATGATGCCTGCCATGTACGTTCCAGACCAGGGAAAGTCACTGCAAAGTCAGCAACTACTCCCTCCACAGCTGATCAGGACAGTCATCCAGTGAACCCCTCTGCAAAGTCAGCAACTACTCCCTCCACAGCTGATCAGGACAGTCATCCAGTGAACCCCTCCACAGCTGACCAAGACTCCCATCCAGTGACTTCCTCCACAGCTGACCAAGACGCCCATCCAGTGACTCCTTCCGCACCTGATCAAGACTCCCGTCCAGTGACTTCCTCCGCACCTGACCAAGACTCACGTCCAGTGACTTCCTACGCACCTGACCAAGACTCCCGTCCAGTGACTTCCTCCACACCTGACCAAGACGCCCATCCAGTGAATCCCTCCGCACCTGACCAAGACTCCCGTCCAGTGACTCCTTCCGCACCTGACCAAGACTCCCGTCCAGTGACTCCTTCCGCACCTGACCAAGACTCACGTCCAGTGACTCCTTCCGCACCTGAACAACTTGACTCCCGTCCACTAGCGCCTGTAGACACTGCCCCAATCACTCCCAGAAAACAGGGATCGTATAACACACCTCCAAATAAAAGAATTGTGAGGAAAAGGGAAGCAGAACCAGAAAAATGGAAAAAGAATGTAAGAAAAGTTTTGCACCTGGAAGGTAAAGAGTACATTTCTCAAAATGGCAGTACAGTTCCAGCCAAAACAATGGGACCTGTTGATTGCTCGAAGTGCAGGTACAGGTGTACCCAGAAAATGTCATCGGACCAACGCTTAGAATTGTTTCAGACATTCTATGCACTGGGAACGTACGAGCGACAAAAGGACTTCGTTTGTACGAATGTAAAGCAGAAGAAGACAGTAACCATTTTAGGTGAAGACAACCAGCCTTCTCAGAAAAAACGTCAAGTGTGCCGTGTCTTCACGTTTACAGTCGAGGGAACAGTCCACAGGGTGTGTAAGAAGTTCTTCCTCTCCACATTAGCCAAAGGAGAAACGTATGTCGACCATGCCCTGGAAAACACTAGCGGTGGTGTTTTCTGTGCAACAGGACGGCGGGGAAAAGCTCCTCCTCACAACAAATTCAGCGAGGAGTCTGTTAACCAAGCAACAGAACACATTTCTTCTTTTCCTGTGGTGGAGTCCCATTACACCAGAAAGGACACACAGAGGATGTACCTACCATCAAACCTGACCATCAAGAAAATGTACGACTTATACCTGGAGAGGTGTCAACAACAAGAACAACGGCCTGTGTCACAGAAAAAATATCGACAAATCTTTAATGAAAACTTTAACTACTCTTTCCATACCCCCAAGAAAGATCAGTGTGCCATTTGCGTCATACATGACAGCAAACTCAAACAGGGCACTGCATCAGACGAAGAGAAGCAGCGGTTTAAGGAACACATTGACAAGAAGAACAGGGCCAGAGACGAGAAAGACGGAGACAAAAGAGAAGCAACAGCTAACCCTAGCAAACATGTTGTCACCATCGACTTGCAAGCCGTATTACAGGCGCCGTGTGTAAGCCAATTGTATTACAAGAGGAAACTGTCAGTGTACAATTTCACCGTGTATTCACTGGCAGACAAGAAGGGGACCTGTTTTACGTGGGATGAGTCGGAAGGGAAGAGAGGTTCTTGTGAAATTGCTACGTGCCTCTACATCTACCTGTCTTCTCTTCCTAAAGGTGTTGAGGAAGTCACAATTTTCTCCGACTGTTGTTCTGGGCAGAATCGCAACCAATACCTGGCAGCTGCAATGGTACATGCTGTGAACAACATCAGCAACATCAAGGTCATCCGACACAAATACCTTGAAACTGGCCACACGCAAATGGAGTGTGACAGTATGCATTCGGCAATCACCTTTGCCAAAAAGCACACTCCCATCTACACACCGTGTGGATGGGATATTATTTTGCGTATGGCGAGGCGAGGACAGCCCTATGTTGTCATTCCATTGAAGCACACCGACTTCCTGGACGTCAAGCAACTAGCTTGTTCTGCAGTGCGAAACACCAAGACCGACATCAATGGTCAGAGGGTCAATTGGCTGACCGTGAAGTGCCTGCAGTTCGTCCAGGGAGAGGAGGAACTGCTGTACCTCAAGACCTCTTTCGATGAAGAGGAATACAGGGTCCTCAGGTTGGTAACCAGCGGCAAACGAGGGCGCACGTCATCCTTGACAAAGACAACAATTGCCCCCCGTTATTCATCTAAACTGCCAATTTCAGAGGCCAAAAAACGGGATCTGCTTTCTCTCTGCAAGTCGGCCATCATTCCCGAGCAACACCACGATTACTACAAAGCGTTGCCTTCCTCCACATCTGCAGCTGACAAGCTTCCTGAACCAGATCTTGAAGAAGAGGACGCCGACTCTGACTAGAGAAAAGTACTCTTTGTTTTATGGAACAGTCCGATTGCCCGAGTTGTATATTATCCGACTGTCTCAGACAACAGAAATGAATTACATGTCATGTACGAACATGATCGTGTTAGATGTCTGAAAGAAAGAACAAAACGTCTAAGTAAGTAAAAGAATAAGTCTACTTTGGTTTGGAATGTTTCGAATTCGTGACAAGCGTTCGTTATTTTGAATCGTTTGACACAATCTCTTTAATCACGTGGGAACTTTTATTGTGTGCTGTACTGAAACCCAAAACTGTGGTGTTCACGTACACAGCTCAAGCGTCAAAGTCGTGCAGTTTCACTGTCAGGATACTATGTGACAAGACTGTTTACCAAGAAACCTCACACAGGTTAAGCAGACACATTTATTATGAGTTGTGTTTTCGGTGCAGAGGACAATAATGGAACAACGTCATGTAGCTGCCGTTGTCACTCAGTAAGTCAGTTATTTCATTTCCCTTTCCATTTTTAACTTCAAATTACTGAGCCAACAATTTCTAACCAAGAATCCCCCCAAAGCTGGCAACAGTTCTCTCGAATCATCATTTTCATTTTTATTAAATACATGTATGTTTTAGGAACTTGTATTTTTCCTTGATGTTGTTTTATTTCTTGATAGTTATCATTTCTTTTCTTGTTGCAGATCACAGTATGTAAGAATGATGTGTATGTTGCACTTCTTTGTTGTTTTGCATGAATGTTTATTGTTCTCCGTGTTGATATTTTATTGAATGAAATGTTGTTGACTGGTATTAGTATTAGTTCTGATGTCAGCAACTACTCCCTCCACAGCTGATCAGGACTACCTACTAACTGATTAACTACAGTGAACCTGTACTATTCTTGTAATCAAAAATGCTTTTTGCATTTTCTAAATACGGCTTTATTGCACAGACAATGTGTTTTGTTGGGTTCTCTCAGGTCAGATTAAGGGCCGTTATTGTATATAATGCGTTCATGCATTTGCTTTTTACAAAAGTCTGTTAGCAAATCTTTCTGCACAAAGCCCGTATGGCAAGTTACAGTTTTAAAGTTGACCGATATCATGACGTTTATTGCAGTGGCCAAACCCTATATCCAGATACGGTCCTATTGCAGACACTCAATGCACAAGCTTTTGCCCCTCTTTAGCTGTAAGTGAAATTAAGGCGGCAGCGCTGGCACGTCCTGTAAACAAACACCCGTTTCTCGGTGTGCCTGGGAAGGGGAACAAGAGATAAGGTGATAAGGCCCCCGCTATCTACTGTGAATTTCTGTTCAGTGGTCTGCATTAGGACCGTATCTTGTGTATGCCTTAGAAAAACGAATATTGTGCAAATACAAGTGTACAAATCGATAAAGTGTTTCTTGAATAAAGAAAGCTGAAGGAATAGTGTATTTTGTGATAATAATTTCGTTATTAGGAATGAACTGTGTGTTTTGTTACAGAGGAGTAAACATTCAGTTCGCTCCCCTGTAAAATTCTACAAAACCTTGCTACGGCCTTTAGGAGTGTTTAAACAAAAGTGTGTTTGTACTGTGGCCAGAAACTGATGGTTTACGGGAAGCGGAGTGGGCCTTTAAGAACGAATTAGTTAAGTTATTTTTGTAAGGGTTTTCTGCACTAAGGGGTGTTTTTTTAGGTCTGTTCATTAAGTACAAATCACGCAAGAACATAACATTTTCATTTCGGCGAAAATGTGACTTCGTTAGGAGGAAAAAGACTAAAGAAACGCAGTCCATTAGATCGATATCCTCAAAAACTAATTTTTAGACGATGTTTTACTTTGAGGGAAAATGGCATAATACATGTATATATGTACTAGATGAATACCCGCTTCGCCGGGTACGGCTTCGCCGGGAAGAAGTCGAGCCGAATACCCGGCTGCGCCGGGGACCCGGCTTTGCCGGGTGTACGCCGGCTTTGCCGGTGCACCGCACGAAGGAAGGGAGATAAACGCGCAAAACACCGGAGAAGAGTAAAAATAGAATAACGGGAATATGGATTGAGCGTTGTTGACAGTGACCTTCTAAAAATAGAAACGGGAATATGGATTGACGCCACACGAAGGAAGGGAGATAAACGCTGAAAACACTGGAGAAGATAAGGAAGAGTTACTGGGAATGGATCCAGAGAAAAACAAAAAATGGGTTCAGCGCTGCGCGCTGAGAGCACGTGTTGAAATATCTCATCGACCAGGTTGTGTCCGGGGTGTACCTGAATATGGCCACCAAATTTGAAAGAGATCCATCGAGAACTTTGGCCGTGCATCGCGGAAACACACACACACACACACACACACACACACACACACACACACACACACACACACACACACACACAAGTCGTATATATATATATAGATAGATAGATCACGAAGAAGTACAAGAACTAAATAACAGCGTAACCATGTGCTCAGTCTTACGCGCCCCAGACACCTTTATGTCCTAACTGTTACGCGCTCCAGTCGAGACACCTTTATGTCCTAACTGTTACGCGCTCCAGTCGTCTCGTTGTTACGCGCCTGACCAGTCATTGAACATTATCTTTTACCTCCATTTTTACGCAAACAAGTTTTTCTGAAACCAAATCCGCTCGTTTTGCATGATACTGTCCAGAAGCCGGTTAGAATTTTAGTACAGTAACTGTAACTCAGGTTTGTTCCTTCTTTGTTACAGTTACATTTCATATGTTCATATCTTCCTGTTGTGACTCTGAGTTTGAATTCTTTAAAGACGTCATAAACCACGATGTTAATGCCATGATATAGCACATACAAAATGGTCCCATCGTTTCTTTTAAAGCAAGGTGAAACCCTTATTGGGACATGAAAGAAACACCCATACACACAAGAAATTGTGTTTGATGCAAACAAAAGAAAATCTCGTCCGAGTGGAAAGATGGTATTATCCCATGAGACATCGTGGCCCTAAAGTACATTTCACAGTGTAGAGATGGTCTTATCCCATGAGACATCGTGTCCCTAAAGTACATTTCACAGTGTAGAGATGGTTTTATCCCACGAGACATCGTGGCCCTAAAGTACATTTCACAGTGAAGAGATGGTCTTATCCCATGAGACATCGTGGCCCTAAAGTACATTTCACAGTGTAGAGATGGTCTTATCCCATGAGACATCGTGGCCCTAAAGTACATTTCCCAGTGTAGAGATGGTTTTATCCCATGAGACATCGTGGCCATTAAGTACATTTCACAGTGTAGAGATGGTCTTATCCCATGAGACATCGTGGCCCTAAAGTACATTTTACAGTGTAGAGATGGTATTATCCCATGAGACATCGTGGTCCTTAAGTACATTTCACAGTGTAGAGATGGTCTTATCCCATGAGACATCGTGGCCCTAAAGTACATTTCACAGTGTAGAGATGGTCTTATCCCATGAGATATCGTGGCTGTCACAGTTTCAGTGACACGAGTGGGAAAGGAACTCTTTGTGGGGCGCCTTTCCCAAACTGCAATGTAATACGCCTGTTGCTGGCAGCCGCATTGCGGAAAGGTTCTGCTAAACGATCACGAAATTCACGTGGAAAGTGCAAGCCTGAAATCCGTGCGGGCTCATGGGGTGATTCTTCGCTCACGGCTAAAATCACGTGTGCCTAGCATGCTATACGGCTGTATGGTAGGCGACCAGTGATTGGTCAGGGAGATCACTCGTCCTGGGACAGGCGATTGCTGATATCACATGGTCTTTCTTTCCCGTCTTGCTTGCTTTCTTTTTCTACATGCTCTTGTAGACGGAGGTCTGGTTTGTTTCCGTTGACTAAGATTTGGAGGATTCCAACGCGTTGCAAGACTGGTTTAGGTCTACCAACGGGCTTCTGGCGTCAGTGCAGAACGCAGAAGGCTTAGGACGTGAGGGATTTGGCTACATACTTTTGCTGACGAGCGGAAGCCAAATATTCAAGCGTGAAGCGGTTTGCTTGGGAGAGCTACGTTTTACGAGCTGTTGAGGTAATTAGCCGTTACTTTACGCTGGTGACCGGTCAATGTCTGTGAAATGTAAACTCTGTTTTGTTTCTCCATGATAGCGTATAACTTGCTCATTATAACGCTAAATTGTAATCTGTATATGGTTTTTGCAGATATGGAGAGGAGGAGAAAATGTCTTGAGTTGTTATTAAAAGTCTATTCTTGCAGGTACCACGTGCTCGCTGAAGGGGGAAGTTAGATATGTTTAAAGGTGGAAAAAGGGGGGATTGTTGCCATGGTCACTGCACCAACTACTCTGTTTCAGCTTGCTACCTGAGCTCGCCGGAGGTTTGCTACCCAGTTGCTACCCAGTGCTACCCAGTTGCTACCTGGTTGCTGGAGACGTGCTACACTCTTGTTGGAGACGGGCTACACTCTTGTTGTTCCTTTGCTGTACGGTTGCTGTTCTACGGCTGTTGCTGGAGGTGTTGCTGTACGTTTGCTGGACGTTTGCTATCTGGCTGCTACCTGTTTGCTGTTGAAGACGGGCTACACTGTTGCTGTCCTTTGCTGTACGGTTGCTGTTCTACGGCTGTTAATGGTGTTGCTCCAACTTTCACCTGTATGCACCACTGCGTTTCATCCAATGGACCCTGGCTACACACTGAGAGTTGAGTGCACCCATGCGTAACGCCCCTCACCTTGTCATCTTTCTAACCCTTTATGAAGAACTTTGAGTTGTGACAACGTGGAGTGTTAACCCCTGTACAGGCTAAGAATTTTTACAGAACAGCTAAGTGTTTTCTAACTTTACACGGTTCAGCGTGTTCTTATTATTTCATAAACTCTAACTGGCTTTTGTCAGTTATTATTGCTTTACGACTTGGTCGTAAAAACACTTTTGGCTTCACGAGAAGAGGGAGGTGGAGAGTTAGTGTATATAAACAGACGTCTAGAACTTATACTTTTGTTGATTCTAACTTTTTTGTGTGACTGCGAGAGTGATCGTGGTGTGGTTAGTCAGTTAGCAGTAATTGACCGTTTTAGGTCATTCGTTTGACTTCTAAAACGTGACAGTGGCCCTAAAGTACATTTCACAGTGAAGAGATGGTCTTATCCCATGAGACATCGTGGCCCTAAAGTACATTTCTGAGTGTAGAGATTGTCTTATCCCATGAGACATCGTGGCCCTAAAGTACATTTCTGGAGGCCAAACAAGCCGTGTCTGGGGCCCGTAACACAACATAACAACACTCTTCCGTTTACCCGCTTTTTCTTTTAATCCTTTTAATCAGAAACGTGACATTAAGTCTGATTGACGTTTGTGCCTTTTTACATTTAGTCAAGTTTTGACTAAATGTTTTAACATAGAGGGGGAATCGAAACGAGGGTCGTGGTGTATGTGTGTGTGTGCGTGCGTGTAGAGCGGTTCAGACCAAACTACTAGACCGATCTTTATGAAATTTGACATGAGAGTTCCTGGGTATGATATCCTCAGACGTTTTTTTCATTTTTTTGATAAATGTCTTTGATGACGTCATATCCGGCTTTTCGTGAAAGTTGAGGCGGCACTGTCACGCTCTCATTTTTCAACCAAATTGGTTGAAATTTTGGTCAAGTAATCTCCGACAAAGCCCGGACTTCGGTATTGCATTTCAGCTTGGTGGCTTAAAAATTAATTAATGACTTTGGTAATTAAAAATCTGAAAATTGTAAAAAAAATTCTTTTTTTATAAAACGATCCAAATTTACGTTCATCTTATTCTCCATCATTTTCTGATTCCAAAAACATATAAATATGTTATATTTGGATTAAAAACAAGCTCTGAAAATTAAAAATATAAAAATTATGATCAAAATTAAATTGTCGAAATCAATTTAAAAACACTTTCATCTTATTCCTTGTCGGTTCCTGATTCCAAAAACATATAGATATGATATGTTTGGATTGAAAATACGCTCAGAAAGTTAAAACGAAGAGAGGTACAGAAAAGCGTGCTATCCTTCTCAGCGCAACTACTACCCCGCTCTTCTTGTCAATTTCACTGCCTTTGCCATGAGCGGTGGACTGACGATGCTACGAGTATACGGTCTTGCTGCGTTGCATTGCGTTCAGTTTCATTCTGTGAGTTCGACAGCTACTTGACTAAATGTTGTATTTTCGCCTTACGCGACTTGTTCTTTATATAAGTACATAGGTTTGGTCTGTAAGAAGCCTACATTTCATATTTTCTGAAGAACAAGTCGATGCCCGGTATAAATTTATGTTTGATTTTCTTGCCTACAACACAATATCTACCTTAGTTAAAATAATACATACTACCAAGTGGTAGAGACATTTAGCAGTTGATGCGTATAACCTTGAACGGTGTTTATAGTTTGATGTTAACTTAGACAAACTGCCTGAGATAGTATGATTTATTAAGTCAGCATACCCACACGCCACGTCGATCTTCTGGGTAAATACTCGGGCGTATTAACCATCTGGGTACGTGTATGGGCGTAACGCGTCTCCGGCTCCACCGTGTTACCTTATGACTTGCACGCGCCACCAAAATTATGACTTGCACGCGCCACCTGTGCGTCTCGTTGCTGCCTCTTCCCGCTGATAACTGTAAGACCTGCAGCCCATTATCTGCCACATAGCACGTGCACACGTCGCGAGACCTGTCAACTTATTTATGTCTGACCTGGTTTAACCTTATAAACCGTTCTTGTAGATAGCTACATTGCTTGATACACTTTTTTTTCTGATTCTATGGCCATGCATGCCGAATTAGAAAATGTGTCAGCAGACGATTCAAACATGATGGTAGATTCGCGAACTATTTTCTTTTCAAGAGATGGCTCTAAGAATCGTGTTTTTTGTTGTCGTTGGTTGGTTGTTTTTTCTCTCAAGAAAAATAAATGTGCTACTGTCATGACATTACAGGTTGCATCCCTCTCATATAAGCCATCCCGTCAGCGATCATAGATATGTCAAGATGTTGACATGGTGTCACAGCATCTCTCCACTTGGAAACATACCAAGATGTTGACATGGTGTCACAGCATCTCTCCACTTGGAAACATACCAAGATGTTGACATGGTGTCACAGCATCTCTCCACTTGGAAACATACCAAGATGTTGACATGGTGTCACAGCATCTCTCCACTTGGAAACATACCAAGATGTTGACATGGTGTCACAGCATATCTCCACTTGGAAACATACCAAGATGTTGGCATGGTGTCACAGCATATCTCCACTTGGAAACATACCAAGATGTTGACATGGTGTCACAGCATCTCTCCACTTGGAAACATACCAAGATGTTGACATGGTGTCACAGCATCTCTCCACTTGGAAACATACCAAGACCCACAGCCTGGCTGCTTTCTTTGCAGAGTGGGATTTTGGTTGGGAGTGAAAAGACACGTCCTTCTTGTCAAATTGATTCGGCAATAACTTCCCACTCTGCTCAGGGAGCTACAGAGCTACAGAGCCAGGCTGTTGATTTTCTGGTATGTGTATAAGTGGATGGATGGACGTGCTCACCCTGTATGAACGTGCTCACCCTGTATGAACGTGCTCACCCTGTATGAACGAGCTCATCCTGTATGAACGTGCTCACCCTGTATGGACGTGCTCACCCTGTATGAACGTGCTCACCCTGTATGAACGTGCTCACCCTGTATGGACGTGCTCACCCTGTATGAACGTGCTCACCCTGTATGAACGTGCTCACCCTGTATGAACGTGCTCACCCTGTATGAACGTGCTCACCCTGTATGAACGTGCTCACCCTGTATGAACGTGCTCACCCTGTATGAACGTGCTCACCCTGTATGAACGTGCTCACCCTGTATGAACGTGCTCAGTCACCCTGTATGAACGTGCTCACCCTGTATGAACGTGCTCACCCTGTATGAACGTGCTCACCCTGTATGAACGTGCTCTCCCAGTATGAACGTGCTCACCCTGTATGAACGTGCTCAGTCACCCTGTATGAACGTGCCCACCCTGTATGAACGTGCTCACCCTGTATGGACGTGCTCACCCTGTATGAACGTGCTCACCATGTATGAACGGGCTCACCCTGTATGGACGTGCTCACTCTGTATGAACGTGCTCACCCTGTATGAACGTGCTCACCCTGTATGGACGTGCTCACCCTGTATGAACGTGCTCACCCTGTATGAACGTGCTCACCCTGTATGGACGTGCTCACCCTGTATGGACGTGCTCACCCTGTATGAACGTGCTCACCCTGTATGAACGTGCTCACCCTGTATGAACGTGCTCACCCTGTATGGACGTGCTCACCCTGTATGAACGTGCTCACCCTGTATGAACGGGCTCACCCTGTATGGACGTGCTCACTCTGTATGAACGTGCTCACCCTGTATGAACGTGCTCACCCTGTATGGACGTGCTCACCCTGTATGAACGTGCTCACCCTGTATGGACGTGCTCACCCTGTATGAACGTGCTCACCCTGTATGGACGTGCTCACCCTGTATGAACGTGCTCACCCTGTATGAACGAGCTCACCCTGTATGAACGTGCTCTCCCAGTATGAACGTGCTCACCCTGTATGAACGTGCTCACCCTGTATGAACGTGCTCACCATGTATGAACGGGCTCACCCTGTGTGGACGTGCTCACCCTGTATGAACGTGCTCACCCTGTATGGACGTGCTCAGTCACCCTGTATGAACGTGCTCACCCTGTATGAACGTGCTCACCCTGTATGAACGTGCTCACCCTGTATGAACGTGCTCTCCCAGTATGAACGTGCTCACCCTGTATGAACGTGCTCACCCTGTATGAACGTGCTCACCCTGTATGAACGCATCTAGACCTGTGTAGGTTCTTACACGGTCGAATTATTTAAATGAGAAGTGATGTATTTTTGACAGATCTTGTGTGGAGTGAACTATTTAGCTAGTTACAGCTTTATCAAGATACACATTTGCTATTGCAATTTACGCACATATCAAGGACTAGATGATTACCCGCTTCGCCGGGTACCGGCTTCGCCGGGAAGAAGTAGAGCCGAATACCCGGCGAAGGTACCCGGCTTTGCCGGGTGAGTGGCGCACCGTACACCGGCTTCGCACCGTACGCGATTGACGCCACACGAAGGAAGGGAGATAAACGCGCAAAACACTGGAGAAGATAAGGAAGAGTTACTGGGAATGGATGTACAGAAAAACCATAAAAACCAAAATCGGTTCAGCGCTGCGCGCTGAGAGCACGTGTTGAAATTTTCATCGATCAGATTGTGTCCGGGGTCTACCTGAATATGCCCACCAAATTTGAAGCAGATCCATCGAGAACTTTGGCCGTGAATCGTGAACACACAGACAGACAGACAGACACACACAAGCCGTATATAGATATAGATGTGTCAGCCGTTTCTCCAAGGCGCAATATCATCATCGTCAATTTCATGACCCATATCTGTCCTTTTCTGCGTCCTTGACGTACTATCATCATTGTCAATGTCATGACCCATCTCTATCCTTTTTGCGTCCTTGGCGCACTATCATCATTGGCCTGACCCATCTTTGTCCTTTTCAGCGTCCTTGGTGCACTATCACCATTGGCCTGACCCATCCCTGACATTGTGTGCGTCGTGTTTCACGTGTCACCAATCAACCCGTGACAGGAAGGTAGGAGTGACACAGGCACGAAGGGGACGTTGCCAGGGTTTGTTTTCTTGGGACAATTGACCGATATGGCCACGAACAACATCCGGCGTCCCTGCAGTGAACAGAGTGTCAAAACTGTGTGCATGTATGGTACAGAACACAGACTGAATGCTTGAATTTGCTTTGACCGTGCTTTATTCACCTCCGCTGTATACAATCGTTTCACACATAAAAACACCACCATATAGAACGATACCAAGCAAAATGATTATGGACACGCAAAAAACTGTTGTTCAGGAAAGAAAGGGAATATTTATATAACTCACTTGTGTATAATGGAACCTTACGTTCCAAGGGGCGTCGTCTGTGATATGGATTTACATCGGACACCGAGAGAGAGATTTTTACGCCCTCACTTTAGATGAGATACACAAGTGTGTGTGTGTTTAGGTGGTATCAGCCATCTGCACTTATGGCAGAATGACCGAGGTCTTTTAAGTGCCACTGTGGTGACACGGGGGTGGGAGATGGATACCGTCTCTGGGTCTGCACATAAAGTTGACCCGTGTCCGTCCCGGCCCGGATTCGAACCAGCGACCTTACGGTCACAAGTTCAGTGCTCTCCCACCTGAGCTACCCGGGCCTCCAAGGACACCGAGACCGGCAGTTTGGAATACAAATATTCCTGGGTTAAACCATTTACAGTTTAACAGTGCTTCAGCTTATCTGTAAAACCTGTCAAAGTGTCTGAAAGTATACGGTAAGCTTGCCAAACTGTATACAATTTGCATGCATGCGCGTCAGCCGTTCGAACGAAAGCAAACAGGTAGTAAACAAAGAAATAAAGCAAAGACAATCATTCATTTTTTTAATGTTTTTTTTTCTCCCTGACAAATGACGGACTTGTTCGGAGAGTGCACTTTGTTCAAGACGATAGTTGCGTTTTGACGTGTGTGTTTGTTGTTGTTTTTCTCTCTGCAAAATGACAGTTTTGTTCGAAACGAGCAAGGCGATACAAATAAGAGGAAAAAGACAATAGAGCTCTTCTGTCCATGTCAAACTGCATGATGGTTGAAACAATAATTGAGTTTTTAGGTTTTTTTTCTTCGAAAAAGGAAAGATTTGTTCCAAGAGAGGAAGATCTTCGATATAAGTGGAGAAAGGCAAAAACAGTTTTCTGGCACATCTTAAAATCCTGTCGTTAGAGAAAGAGAGAGGGAGTGAGAGAGAGGGAGAGAGAGGGATGGAGGGAGAGAGAGAGAAAGAGATAGAAAAAACAGAGAGAGAGATAGACGGAGACAGAGAGAGAGATAGACGGAGACAGAGAGAGAGATAGACGGAGACAGAGAGAGAAAGGGAGATAGAGAGAGAGAGAGATAGACGGAGAGAGAGAGAGAGATAGACGGAGACAGAGAGAGAAAGGGAGAGAGAGAGAGATAGACGGAGACATAGACGGAGACAGAGAGAGAGAGGGAGAGACAGAGAGAGAGAGAGAGAGAGAGAGAGACAGAGAGAGAAAGGGAGACAGAGAGAGAGAGAGACAGAGAGAGAAAGGGAGACAGACAGAGAGAGAGAGAGAGAGAGAGTTGATACGGAGGAGGAGGGGGGCAGGAACGGGAGTGAACTCAAGCTGCAGGTATCGTTAATAACCAAACCACAGATTCCAATGGAAGCAACAATTAAATCCCAACCCACACACTGTCTGACATTTCTATCTTACCTGGTGACAAACAAGAACATTACCACCAAAAATCACCGACCTCGACTATCGATCAGACGCAGGAGACTACTAAACAATATTTACGTCTTAAGAAATGTTGATTTTTGCTCTGAATTTAAACTGACACGCATTTGGTGACTTATTTTCGCCCGCGGGGAAGAAAATAATTATTTCAATTCTTTGCTTTGGCAGTCGAACGACGTCATTTGTCGGAAAACAATATAGACATAGACGTAAAGAGCGACATGATCATTTACATCACCAGCAAAAAACAAGAACTGTAATTTGTTGGAACGTTATTATTGACAAAATTACGTTACAATCACAAATATATCGACCCAACGGTCTTTTAAGTGAACAGACAAACAAATAGTCACAAAAAACTTATCTTTATGGAATAAGCCGAGCTTCCTGGCGAGTGGGGAAAAACTGATTCCATCAAGCTAACAGTTTTGTGACTATATGTTTGTCTGTTCACTGAAAAGACCGTTGGGTCGATATATTTGTGATTGTAACGTAATTCTGTCAATAATAACGTTCCAACAACTTACCTTTCTTGTTTTTTGATTCTGAATTTTGGAACGTTGGCAGTGCAGTCTCTTTGTTTTTGGATTTATTCATTTACATCACCGCCTTCAACAACAACTGTGGAAACATCACGATCACCAACGACCATCGTGAAGCCGACACCTGACAGCAGTACATATAACTATACCGCACGCAACGATAATAATGCCATCGCAACCACCACCAAGCTACAGCAACAACCATGGCTACCATCACAACCACAACTATACGACAGCAACAACCATGGCTACCACCACAACCACCACTAAACTACAGCAACAACCCTGGATACCACCACAACCACCACTAAACTACAGCAACAACCCTGACTACCACCACAACCACCACCAAACTACAGCAACAACCATGGCTTCCGTCACAACCACCACTAAACTACAGCAACAACCATGGCTACCATCACAACCACCACTAAACTACAGCAACAACAATGGCTTCCGCCACAACCACCACTAAACTACAGCAACAACCATGGCTTCCGTCACAACCACCACTAAACTACAGCAACAACCATGGCTACCGTCACAACCACCACTAAACTACAGCAACAACCATGGCTACCATCACAACCACCACTAAACTACAGCAACAACCATGGCTACTATCACAATCACCACTAAACTACAGCAACAACCCTGGCTACCATCACAACCACCACTAAACTACAGCAACAACCCTGACTACCACCACAACCACCACCAAACTACAGCAACAACCCTGGCTACCATCACAACCACCATTAAACTACAGCAACAACCATGGCTACCATCACAACCACCACTAAACTACAGCAACAACCCTGGCTACCATCACAACCACCACCAAACTACAGCAACAACCCTGGCTACCATCACAACCACAACCATACGACAGCAACAACCATGGCTACCACCACAACCACCACTAAACTACAGCAACAACCCTGGATACCACCACAACCACCACTAAACTACAGCAACAACCCTGACTGCCACCACCAAACTACAGCAACAACCATGGCTACCATCACAACCACCACTAAACCACAGCAACAACCATGGCTACCATCACAACCACCACTAAACTACAGCAACAACCCTGGCTACCATCACAACCACCACTAAACTACAGCAACAACCCTGGCTACCATCACAACCACCACTAAACTACAGCAACAACCATGGCTACCATCACAACCACCACTAAACTACAGCAACAACCCTGGCTACCACCACAACCACCACTAAACTACAGCAACAACCCTGACTACCACCACCAAACTACAGCAACAACCATGGCTTCCGTCACAACCACCACTAAACTACAGCAACAACCATGGCTACCATCACAACCACCACTAAACTACAGCAACAATCCTGGCTACCATCACAACCACCACTAAACTACAGCAACAACCATGGCTTCCGTCACAACCACCACTAAACTACAGCAACAACCATGGCTACCATCACAACCACCACTAAACTACAGCAACAACCATGGCTACCATCACAACCACCACTAAACTACAGCAACAACCATGGCTACTATCACAATCACCACTAAACTACAGCAACAACCCTGGCTACCATCACAACCACCACTAAACTACAGCAACAACCATGGCTTCCGTCACAACCACCACTAAACTACAGCAACAACCCTGGCTACCATCACAACCACCACTGAACTACACTAACAACCATGGCTTCCGTCACAACCACCACTAAACTACAGCAACAACCCTGGCTACCATCACAACCACCACTAAACTACAGCAACAACCATGGCTTCCATCACAACCACCTCTAAACTACAGCAACAACCCTGGCTACCATCACAACCACCACTAAACTACAGCAACAACCATGGCTTCCGTCAGAACCACCACTAAACTACAACAACAACCCTGGCTACCATCACAAACATGGTGGAAAACAACGTACAACAACAACATCAACGCGACATTGATCTCAAGTGCTGACGCAAGCGGTTTTGAAAGACTAACGTTTTATATCAGAATGGGACTGACAACAACTTGTTCGCTCTCCAAGCTGTCGCACATTGAAATTCGAGAAGTTACGGGGGAGGGGTGGGGGCGGAAGGGGGGGGGGGGGGCGGAAGGGGGGGGGGGGGTGTTCGTGGGATTGTTCCTCGAGCACGGAACAGTTGCAAAGGTGATGTCGTTTCTCGTCTCAGACGATGAAGTAATGTTGAAATGTTAACGTTTGTCGTCTAGAACAAGTTAAACAAAATCACACTCATTTCTACCTGAATTTTGAGGTTAACAAAATGTTTTCTACAACATCTGAGGTGATTGTAATCAATCTAATTGGACTCAGACGACCGGTGTAACCCCCGTGTGTTTCGTCCTCCGGGAGCCGGGGATGTAGAACAAGTCGTTCAAGTTCAGTCTCAGAGCCAGGGATGTAGAACAAGTCGTTCAAGTTCAGTCTCAGAGCCAGGGATGTAGAACAAGTCGTTCAAGTTCAGTCTCAGAGCCAGGGATGTAGAATAAGTCGTTCAAGTTCAGTCTCAGACGAGACTGACATTGTTGTCTCGGTTTCGTAATGAGCATTCGTTCGTTTTCCCCGCAACGTTCATTATATCGACAAATCGTAACACGGCCTTCATATAAAACGCAGATTTTAATTTCACAGTACAACTTTCATGAGGTTCTAAAATCTTCCGATATGAGCACGTTTGAAGGTCGGATTTTGGGTTTTCAACACAAACATCTGCGACATAAAAACGATTAGATATATGTGCCTTCCGCGGGGCATATTTATCTGTTTTAATCAAGTCATACGTGCAAGTTGTCTTAGTATCAGCATGGCAGATTGACTTCACGCTGGGGAACTAGTTGTTGGCTGCTCAGCGTTTACAAGTTCTACAGTGAAACCCGCTGTTTAGAACCTTCAACAATCTGACAAAAACAGATTTTGAATGGGAAGCATCTCAAAATGGAGGTAAACTTGCAGGCATTATGTGATGTGAAAAAGCAGGGTGTTGAAAACGGGAGGACCAAAGAGGATGTCCAGTCTACACGAGGACGGTGACCGGAAGGCCGCGTGTCAACACACATCACACCTTCACGACCGGAGAGCTCTACCAGCGGTGTTTTGTGCGTGTCGGTTATTCGCACCGTCAGTTCTCTCTCCGTCACGCGACTGGCATAGTAATGCATGTCTAATGAACATCCAACAAAAATTATTATTTTGATAATCAGCGATTCTGAGGTTGTTGCCGCTTGACATGCGCATACGGCAGTACGCAGGCACATAGAGACTCACAAATGTATAAAGACACACACACACACACACACACACACACACACGCGCGCGCGCGCGCACATACACACATTTTTATCATATATATACACACACACTCACAGATAAAACATTCAACCCACCCAGACAAAGCAAAACTAAGTAGTGATAAAGCTGTGCAAAGACAACGGCTGAGGTTGAACACTGATTGTTGAGAGGGAGAAAGGGGGTGTATGGGGGGTTGGGGATGTAGGACATCTGCCAAAGGAGGAGGTGGGTGTATCTTTAACAGCCAGCTGACATCGTGAAATATGAGGCCATTCACCATTAGATATAAATGGAAAGTGTGTCTCTAAAAAGGTGATACACACAACCACGCACAGTGTGTGTGTGTGTGTGTGTGTGTGTGTGTGTGCGCGTGTGTGTGTGTGCGCGCGAGCATGTGAATGTATGCGTGTTGTGTGTGTATGACTGTGTGTGTGTGTGTGTGTGTGTGTGTGAATGTACGTGTTGGTGCGTCTCTGTGGTGTTTTTTCTGCGTTTGGCTGGGTGTCATCGTGTGTGCGTGCGAGTGGGCGTTTGCTTGTGTGTCCCTGTCATCAGCTGTAACGGAGCCGGTTGAAAGAAGGAGGTTACAGTGAATACGCAATATGAGTGGACAGGAACGTGGAGTTGTGCAAAACAGCAATAGTTATCCCGTGTTTCCTGACGAGGTGAGAGGTTTCTGGGTCACCTGAATAAAACAAGCTGGTGTCACGTGTCACGTCCTTGAAACTGAGGCGTTGAAAACTTAATATCACACTTTGCGTACATTTATTACTGTATTTACTTTTTTCAAACCCGCTTAGTTGTCGTGTTGACAGACGGACAGAGCCACAATGCTATTTTGGTGATGAGAGCAGTGTCGTCGTCACGCTGAAAGCTAGGGCGGTGCACGCACCTTGAGACGCACCACAGACCAGCTATCATTGATAATAAGTACTGGGTGGCCGAGTGGTAACGCACTTGCGCTCGGAAGCGAGAGGTTGCGAGGTGTGCACGTTAAAGATCCCACGATTGACAAAAGGGTCTTTCCTGGCAAAATGGTATAGGAATAGATAAAAATGTCCACCAAAATACCCGTGTGACTTGGAATAATAGGCCGTGAAAAGTAGGATATGCGCCGAAATGGCTGCGATCTGCCGCTGGCCGATGTGAATGCGTGATGTATTGTGTAAAAAAGTTCCATCTCACACGGCATAAATAAATCCCTGCGCCTTGAATATGTGCGCGATATAAATTGTATAAAAAATATATAAAAAAATATATAAATCCCTGCGCTTAGAACTGTACCCACGGAATACGCGCGATATAAGCCTCATATTGATTGATTGATTGATAATAGGAAGCACATAGCGGGCTCCCTTCACACAGACAACGGTAATTGTAGTGAATAGGAGAAATGAGAGGTTCAGGCAGAGGACAAGTCTGTCACAAGAAGAATGATAAGACCTAGCTTATTTCATTTCGCCAGGAACGGCAGCAGAAAAGACATTGATGTTAGTGTCTAAGAACAAAAAACAACAACAAAAACCAAACAAATTTACTAACTAACCAACTAAGTAAGTAAGTAAAGCCTTTCACAAATAACCGATACGAGAAGTAGTAACAACAACAAAAGATGTACATTCTTATTTTGAAACCGAAGCCAAAACAATAACACTGGGCAAAACACTTTTAGCATGAAAAGAGGCTTACATTTTCACAAATATAGCAATGCTTTCACCAGTGTAGTATGGGCTCTCGGTAACACACTGAGCGAAGTGACATAACTCTGAGCGAAGTGACATAACTCACGATGAAGGCAAAGAGTCGTGACAGAACGTTTGTTGACATTGACCTTGACCTTGTCTGCCGGGGTCACGTGTCACTCCGGCACAACGTCTTTTCAACACAAAAACACTCTTGTTACTGCTCGTAAATATTTACAGCGGAAAGCGAAACAATGTGAAAGAAGACATCCTTGCATAACAAAAACCTTGAGTGTTTTCAAACAGGAGGTGTAAAACAATGTCCTTGTCGAGTATGTCTTCTTTCTTTGCCAGACAATACCTTCTTTAATGGCACAGCCCTCACCATCAAAACACTTCTGCTCACTAAGATCTGTCCAGGCTTTTACAGTGGATAATGCAATCACTCAACTTTTAAGAATTTACAATATCGTCCGCCAATTAATTATTTTGTTTCAAAGAGCACATTCATAAGTTTATCTTGTTGTGCTCCTTTATTTAAACATATATTTCATGGCTTTGTAAACTTGTATTTGAATCAAACACTGTTTAAACCAATCCCTCCACTTGGTCACAAGTACAAAATCAACAGCCTCAGGCTACTTCCTGTGCAAAGCTGTAATACTTTTTACGAATTAATCCCGCAGATTTACACCAGTGACTTTACAAACAAAACTAATTAATACAAAAAATCCCTCTGTGTTCAAACAATTTTATTCAAATAACTACAAATAACAATATCGCATACAATGAATTAAATACAACTTATAGAGTACAACAAGCTAAGTTTATAAACGTGTGGGTTTTTTTGTTCCTCGAACACTCACACAAAAATGCTTCTTATCTGTAACTGCCTATTAAAAATACTTTCCAACGGTAAAAACGATTTTTTTAAAATATATACTAACGCACATCTTTCCAATCAAGATAATGTGGTTCAATTTATATACATAGTTGTCTTTTTCACCATTACAAAATTCATACCAAAGAAAACATCACTAACTTTCAAAACAATCTTAATTTCTAAAGTACGAAAAATAAATTCTTCAATAAACTCCCAAGAGCAGAGCTGTTTGACGTGCAGGACTGTGCATTGGATGTGCAACACATTTATTGATACAAACTGCAGGTGTCGGAAACATCATTCATTCACACCTCTTGCCGGGACATTCAGACCCAGGGGAATGCTACGACGGCTTACTAGTGCCAAACCCTGGGGTTACCATTATCACGTGATAATTACAATTATGTAGTTTTGGCACTAGTAAGCCGTCATACAGTGCTATTTTCGTGTTCAGCACAACAAATTATTGCGACAAATTTCGCACTCAAATTAAAGCATTATTTCCCGTGTCATTTTATTCATTTCTATGCCAGTTAAGGCCGTTCACATCACTATGTATATATGTATAGGGCGATTTATATAGCGCTTGACGTTCTCTAAGCGCTTTACATATCAATTTCTGCCGTGTGAGATGGAATTTTTTACTCAATATATCACGCATTCACATCGGCCAGTAAATCTCAAGCCAATTAAGGCGAATATTTACTTTTCACGGCCTATTATTCCAAGTCACACGGGTATTTGGTGGACATTTGTATCTATGCCTATACAATTTTGCCAGGAAAGACCCTTTTGTCAATCGTGGGATCCTGTAGTGGATAATGCAATCTAGATCACCTTTCGGATTATAGATTTCTTTTATATGGATCACGTGACCGCCGCTCATATAAGGGTACCCTCAAAATCGACCGGACAATAACAGAAGGGACCAATCAAAAATCGACGAAAAATCACAAATGGCAAAACTTTGCAAGTTTGACATACGCGAAGAAAGTCAAATCAATTATCTACCCAGAACATGTTGTTTTGTGAAGCTAGCTTACGTATTTCGTGTTCAATGTTATTCCTACTGATGCAGGTGTCGATTTCATGGGCGGTCAAAAACGCGAGTTTTTGCGTCAATTCTGAGGGCTATTATAACAAAAAGCGCTGTATTTCAGCAAAGACTACGTGGAATGAAGTTGCTCTGCAACTTTCAAAATATTTTGCCAATATACTAGACGTACTTCGGGTAAACACCAACAACAACAACAACAACAACAACAACAACAACAACAACAACAACAACAATGACCAGTGCGTGTGCACGAGGGGGGTGGGGGGTGGGTGGGTGATGGATCTGGCTTTGTTGATATCTGGCAGTTATCACAGCTGAAAATTATGTCTGCCAATGGTAACGGGCATGAATTCAAAAATAAACGAAAGAAAATGTCGTTTGTACACAAATTAAATCCAAGACTGCGCATTGTGCCTTTTTTTGGCAGAGTCAACCGAAACAATGTCTTCTCAAATCAGGACAGATAATTAAAGAAACTACAGCTGTTTGTACACACAAGCCCAGCTGGGCTGGACCACGCCCCAGAAACAAAGACAGCAAAAAAGCATATTAGTGTTGCCTGCCATGGAAGTCACTAAAAGGGGCGCTCACCTCAGCGAAGAGAACACTCAACCTTCTCCCCGCCCTGTGGCCGTCAGTCTTTGTTTGGACAAGAGCACGCACTTTAACAGTAGGGTGCACATACACTGCAAACCAGGGTCGCATGTACTTATGGGGTACATGCGCACTAAATACGTAAGTCACCACACAACTAAATAAAGAGAGGGTGAGGTGAAAGGACACTGGCTCACGGCACGAAACACTTCGCGTCGCCGAATTGACCCTTAAAAAAAGGTTGGACCCCCCCCCCCCCCTTAAAAATGATGTGATCCGCCCCTGCCTATGTAAGAAGCTAAGCTAAGCACCATTACTATTATTACATTCTAAACAATCATGTTGTACTTTACGAGCAAACTTAATACTTTCTGAGTGAACACGGTGTGGGAGACGTTCCATGCGTAAAAAGCTCTGAGGCGGAAGTGCTCCAGCTCTGAGGGGCCACTTTTTCGCAGTCGGCTCAGATCTCTCGCCACGGTAGTTGTCGAAGGCAGTGTTCCACTATACGTTTTGGTTTGTAACGTTCATAAATGCATTGGGTATTACCACAAGTAGGCAAATAGATGCAACAATGAATAGATATCGCAAGAATTGATCATTTCTGTCAAAAAGTGGAGATTTTTGTGCATTTTCGTGGTTGTGCTCGATACAGACTAACACAGACCATCCACACCCTAATGGAGAGCTGAAGCAATGCTAAAACAATGTTTTGGTGTCAAAAAAAGTTTCAGATTGCTCCTAGATTTCTCTCAAAATTAAATAATTCGTTTAATCGATGATCCAGCTCTGAGCAAGAGCGAAATGGGCGGAGCTTAGTTTGTTCCAGCTCTGACGCAATTCGCAAAACAGACGAAATAAGGCCCGCATAGATGAAATATGTACTCCTGTTGATAGAATAGCATATATGTAACACTTCCTATCAGTGGGTGGCATCAAAGTTGTGAAATCTGCATGCTATGCGGCAAAAACGAAATGTTCCAGCTCTGAGGTGTTTGATCGCAAAATGTCCTGGCTCTGAGCAACTGTTGAAAATGTTCCAGCTCTGAGCATCATAGTGCTAGGACTGGTTGGTCCGGTGTCAGAATAATGTGAATGGGTGAGACATGAAGCCTGTGCTGCGACTTCTGTCTTGTGTGTGGCGCACGTTATATGTCAAAGCAGCACCGCCTTGATAGGGCCCTTCGTGGTCGGCTGGGCGTTAAGCAAACAAACAAACAAACAAACAAACAAAATTACGGAAAATGAAAAACGTAACAAGCCCAGGACCTGACGGGTTTACGACAGAATTTTATAAATATTTCTTCCAGGATATTGGATTATTTGCTACGTTCTGCAAATGCTGGATTTCAATGTGGAGAATTGTCCGTTACACAGAAACAAGGCATTATTACATGCATTCCGAAACAAGACAAGCCAAAACAATTTATTAAGAACTGGCGGCCAATATCCCTGCTTAACATATCCTATAAAATTTGTTCATCCTGTATTGCGAATTCGTCGCGATATAACCTTCGTGGTTGAAAACGACGTTAAAACACCAAAAAAAGAAAGAAAGAAAGAAAGTAAAGTATTGCGAATAGATTGAAAATAATGTTACCTAAGATTATTAGTGAACACCAAACAGGTTTTATGAAAGGAAGATCTATCGGGGATAATATACGTTTGCTGTATGATGTGTTGATGTTTACTGAAAGAGAAAATATACCAGGTTTGCTGCTTGCAATTGATTTTGAAAAGGCGTTTGCCAGTGTGTCCTGGCCCTTTTTACAAAAGGCATTGGATTTTTTCAATTTTGGAAACGATGTAAAACAGTGGATACGAGTTTTTTTTTATCAAGATATACAGACATGTGTTCCAGTAAATGGCCAATATTCTGGTGGTTTAATATAAGAAGAGGCGTCCGACAAGGCGATAGCCTCTCACCATATTTGTATTTAATATGTTCCGAGATATTGTCATTAATGTTACGTAATAATTCTGTGATAAAAGGATTGAAATTGAATAATGAGGAAGTGTTATTGTCTCAGTTTGCGGACGATACAACTCTTTATTTGGATGGCAGTAAAGAATCGTTTGTTGAATGTGTTAAAACTTTACAGAAATTTTCTAAATTTTCCGGATTAAAGATAAATAATGAAAAAACTCAAACTCTGGATCAGAAGAAAGCGAAATTCACAAGAAAGATATATGAGGGATATGAACTTCTGTTGGGACCCTGGGATTTTTAAAGTATTGGGAGTCAAATTTTCGACAAACACCGGCAACATTTTGGAAATTAATTATGAAGGAAAATTAAAAGAGATTAAAAGAATTTTAAACGATTGGAGCAGAAGACAGTTAACACCATTCGGTAGAATTATCATTTTGAAAACTTTGGTCCTTTCAAAATTGGTTTATTTATTAACTGTATTGCCAGACCCACCCGAAGACTTTTTACTAGAAGTGAATGCAGCCTTTTATTCCTTCCTGTGGAATGGTAAACCTGCACAGATTCGGCGTAATGTCGTTTGCAGACCCTATTGCAATGGTGGTCTGAATATGATTGACATTTATACTTTTGTGGCATCAGTAAAGATAAATTGGATTCGCAGATTAAAGATGTTTGAATTTGATGTAAAAAAGCTTATTTTTGATATGATACCTGGAATGAAAGACATTATTATTTAAAGTGGGTGCCGAGTATGCAAATGTGTTAATGAAACGATGTGGTAACCCTTTTTGGAAGGATGTTTTGAAACATTATAAGAAATGCTGTTCCTTAAAGCCATATGTACTCGATGACTATACACGCTAATTGCTTTACCAACAGCTGGAGACATGCTAAATTAAGTTCCCTGCAAAATATTGTGGTCTAGGACCCCTTCAATGTTGAGATATGTTAATTTTCATTTTGATCTGGATCGTCCTATTTATAGATTTGCCAACAGAGGTAGCGTTGACGCAAGGGAAATAACTCCGCGTCTTTGTTTACATCCAAAGTTTTTGAGACTCTAAAACAAGCTGTAATGCATGTATATGGTCCGCGCATGGCGACATATCGTCATTACATGGTCTTATGGTGCGTTTGACATCGATTATGGGCAAACTACACTTTGTAAACACGGGAGCGCGTACATATGCCTTTAAGCGAGGTAATTAATGTGAATGATTTTGTTTCCGAATGTATACATTACAATTTGAACATTATACGAGACCACGGTACAATAGTAAATAAGGAATGGATGGAAAATGATGTAGTGTTTGTCCATCAGTTGCTACATTTAAATGGAAGTTTTTGTACCTTTGAAGAATTTAGGTCTCATTTTCCTTTTGTTCAAACTAATTTTTTATTCTATGAGGGAGTGATTAAGTCCTTACGAAAATATCAGAGAAAAGTAAAAATTGATTCGTTGAATGGTTTTCAGATTAGGGATTATAAACTGTGGCAGATTATTTGTAGAGGCAAACAGGCAATTAAAGAAGTTTTTTGAAATCAAAATTTGATGATAACCCTGAAGGCATGAACAGATGGAATATGTATTTTTACAACCTGAACTGAAAACAGATTTTTGATAAGTGTTTTAAAACAACTAAGGACACACCGTTAAGATGGTTCCAGACCAGATTGCTTCATCGCATTCTTGGTGTTGCTAGCCGGTTATTTGTTCAAAAGATTCTTGACAGTCCCCTTTGTGCCTTTTGTAAAAATGAAAATGAAACAATTTCCCATATATTTTGGTACTGCCCGCTTAGTCGGAAATTTTGGACTGATTTGGAAGATTTGTTAAACAGAAGTGGTATTTACCGCGCAAATGTTCTTTTGACAGAAGAATTTATTTTGTTTGGGTGTATGAACAATGTTAAGGTAGATATGGTTTTGGATTTTATCATTTTGTTTGCAAAGTTTTATATTTATAAGAGTAAGTTACAAGAGACAAGGCCACTGTTAGAAATATTTTCTTTCTTTCTTTATTTGGTGTTTAACGTCGTTTTCAACCACGAAGGTTATATCGCGACGGAGAAATATTTTTAAGAAATTTGAAATACAGATTTGAAATAGAAAAATATTCCAGTTTCAATGCTGGTAACATTACCAAATTTGCAGAATTATGGTCCCCATATGAAGAGTTGGTTAGGTAGTACGCTAGGTTGTGCAGAGATGTGATGATTTGTGTGTATATATATATATATGTCTTTTTGTTTTTGTTTTGTTTTTTTGTTGTTGTTGTTGTTGTTTTGTTTGACTGTAATATTATCTGACTGTATTATTATTAAGCAGGTAGTCCGTTTATAATGTCCTCAATGTTTGCTCGTGTTGCATTTGTAAAAAATAAATAAGTGTACATAAGAAAATAATGAAAAAAAAGAAAACAAAAAGAAGAAAGAAAAAGACTTTACCTTCTGTTTCGGGGACCGTTCACAGACTACTCGTGACAAACCACTTTATTTCATACATATGTATATACGATGTACAGAACCATGTAAAGTCGGAACACTTGCTGTTATTTTCCGCATCGTTAACATTTTTCTCGTGCGCACTAACTGTACGTAATGAAATATCCCCTACTCTGAAGTATGGAGCCTACGTGTTCGTATGCCCCCCGCGGGTTAGGGGGAAGAATTTACCCGATGCTCCCCAGCATGTCGTAAGAGGCGACTAACGGATTCTGTTTCTCCTTTTACTCTTGTTACGTGTTTCTTGTATAGAATATAGTCAATGTTTGTAAAGATTTTAGTCAAGCAGTATGTAAGAAATGTTAAGTCCTTTGTACTGGAAACTTGCATTCTCCCAGTAAGGTAATATATTGTACTACGTTGCAAGCCCCTGGAGCAATTTTTTTATTAGTGCTTTTGTGAACAAGAAACAATTAACAAGTGGCTCTATTCCATCTCCCCCCCTTTCCCCGTCGCGATATAACCTTCGTGGTTGAAAACGACGTTAAACACCACATAAAGAAACGTGTTCGTATTTCGTTGATTACAGCAAGATAGCAATAAACAGTTGTTTTTTGGATTCTCTTTTTGCGCAAGCAATAAAAACAGCACAATCGGATTGCACAGATAGGGAATAAAATGGCTTCAAATGAGTTTTAGCATGAGCAATAAGACCAAAAATCAATATAGAATAGGAGTATCCTTTTTTGATTTTTGATATTGTAGGCATTATTTCGGGAGTGGTTGGTGGTGGTGGTGGTGGAGGTGGGGGTGGGGGTGGCCAGCTGTTTCTTTTACAATTTCTTTAATGAGGGCCGGGGCAATAAGGTTTTCCTCAGTGCACTGCGCTTTTTGTTTTTGTGTTTCAGAACATTTAATCATAAATTGCCAATACAGACAGGAAAAACATTAAATACACCGCATGATGAGAGAGTATGTGTTAAATGCCAGTCTGGAGAACTTGGAGACAAATTTCATAACATTTTCCAGTGTATTTTTTTATTTTTTTATTTAAGGAAGAAGTTAGTACCTTTAAACAAAAATTTAACACAACAATAACTAGTAACCAGGTTTGGCATGTTCCTAATTAATATTTCGACAGTTCGTTGCCTTCTTCTTCTTCTTCTTCCTGTGCCTTCTTCTTGAAGTTAGTACCTGTATATTTTTTGGGAGGAATCCAAACGCAGTGAAATTTAAAAATAAAGTATTTGAATTAACAACGAAGCGACTGTTGTTGAACCTAGTGTATTGTATTAAGCACATTACGAACGAATTTAATTATTTTTCACATTTAGTATAGAAGTGTCCGTTCTGAAAACACGTCTGTGAAACAGTAAATGTTCGATTAGTTGAATTTGAGTTATTTATGTTTGATAATTGTGAAGAGCTGTTTTTTTAATTTTATTTAGTATTTGTTTTTGTTGTTGTAATTTACCTATTTCATGTAATGCTAGATGTTTTTGAAATAAATGTTTCCCTGCCTTGCAAAAAAAAAAAAAAAAAAGTTTCTTAAAACTTGATAGGTAAGGCATGTTCCTCTTTGACCCACACAATGCCTCGCATATTGAGACCCATGTATACATATGATACAAGACAAAAGTGTCAAACACTGAGCACGCAGCAATAGCAATAATGCTAACAACACGTTCTCGCCAACAAGCACCACGCAGCTGAAAACCAATCAACATAAAAACAACAACATGAAAAATACTACTAAATGGGTACAGCAAAACCAATGCACAATTACCCAAAATACGTAACTGTCCAAGTGCAAGACCCCAGTAGCAACACACTCGCAGGGACGAAGAGACCAGTCTATGTGGGAACAGACGACGGGTGTCTGGTGAGCGTCTGAAGGCGTGTAGCTTGGTCTCGAGACGAAACTAATTTCCTTGACACACATGACGTCACTGGGGGCGCGTCGATGTCCTCTATGACGTCACTGATTGGGGGCGTAGGGCGATTCCTTTTGCCTTGTTTGTCACAGTCTGCAATGAACAACATGTCTGAACATTCACAGGAAGTGGGTAATCCATGTATTCAAGATTATTTATTTAGGATTAATCATTTCAATGACCAGGAAAAGCAAGACAACAACAGGGATCGAAAGAGAGAGAGAGAGAGAGAGAGAGAGAGAGAGAGAGAGAGAGAGAGAGAGAGAGAGAGAGAGAGAGAGATAGAAATAAAGACAGATATAAACAGGGACAGGGATACACACACACCACACACACACACACACACACACACACACACACACACACAGGGGAACATGAACCATACACACTTTACTTTGCCCTCCCTCCCCCTTCCCACCCCTCTCTCTCCCCACTCTATGGTCAACGATAGGTAAAAGGCTTTGCAGCCTTGAAGTTACACTCTGGTCATCACCAACATTCGCCAAACTATGCCAACCAATAAAAGCATACTCTACCATTCTTATTTAATGATAAAGTGACAACAAGGACCCCTTTCGGGATAACAATATCATTCTTATTTGATAATACAGTGGAACCCCCTTTTTAAGACCCCCCAATTTAAGGCTCCCTTCCCTTTAAGACCTTGTTTTCTCAGACTTTCTGTCCATAACCTCAGTAAATTTACCCCAATTTTAAGACTCCCTCCTTTTTAAGACCTGACTTTCTCAGATGTGTGGAGGTCTTAAAAGGGGGGTTCCACTGTACAGCACCAAACAGGGCAACTTCTGGGATAACAACAAAGCCATCGGCCTTTCCCTCAAAGGTTGGTCATAATTCACTTTCCTACACCGTCACCCGATAATTCATCTACCGAGAAAAGACTAATAACTGTGTGGTTGCTTTCAGTTTCGGCGAATAAGGGAGGGGGGGGGGGGGTGTTGCCCATTTGGGTCGATACCGTGCAAAACAGTCCGTGGCCTTGGCGTAACTACGTCGCTGTCCCTACAGGAAGGCCGATCTTGAGCGGAAGTCGTAACGGTCAGTGCTCCGTGTGTCCAGCACAGTGTCCAGCGTAACGGTCAGTGTTCCGTGTGTCCAGCACAGTGTCCAGCGTAACGGTCAGTGCTCCGTGTGTCCAGCACAGTGTCCAGCGTAACGGTCAGTGCTCCGTGTGTCCAGCACAGTGTCCAGCGTAACGGTCAGTGCTCCGTGTGTCCAGCACAGTGTCCAGCGTCACACCTTTGTTCAGGCTGTCACACGGGATCTTCTTATTCTTCTTTTTTGTTCATGGGCTGAAACTCCCACGTTCACTCATGTTTTTGCACGAGTAGGTTTTTACGTGTATGACCGTTTTTACCCCGCCATTCAGGCAGCCAAACGCCGCTTTTGGGGGATTGACACGGGATGAGAGCTCCTTTCCCACTTGGAAACACACCAATAATCAACGGCCTGGCTGCTTTCTGTAGATAGCAGACTTTGAAATAAAAACGTCCTTACTGACACTTCCTAATTTGATTTCGTAATCTGCAAGATTAATTCAGAAAATCATTTGCAATCTGCAGAAGTAGCAAGCAGCCAGGCTGTTGAATTTTGGTAAAAGTTCGATTGTAAGGACGCTCTTTCCCAATGTCAAAGCCTGGACCGTAGTGTCGTGGTTCACTGTGATCGTTTACACGGGGAAGACGATGCCTTCAAAGCAAACAGCGCATCTCCACGCGTATGCGCATGTGCTGCTAACGATAATGAGACCATTTAGGGACGCTATCCGCTGAGCTATAGAGTGACGCTTCTAGACGCCACAGTCTACTTCCTTATCGTCATGGCAACCAGACAATGTCAGTGTAGGTGCTATGGCCCTTGAGGGCAGCGGCCTGTTCACGTGCTTCCGGGCACCCCGCAGACTTAATACAGCTGTGTTAATGAGGCCCCTCGGAGCTAAAGGCGCGTAAGACGTTCACCCTCCGAGACAAAAAGTTTCCTTTCTGATATCTTATCTAAAGCGTTGTCATGACTCCCCGTCGAAACTTGGTCGGTGTTATGGAAAGGAAAAGAGGTAAAACAAAAAATAAATAAATAAAAAGAACGTCAGAGAGAGAGAGAGAAAAGAAGCGTTGAAATATGAGAGAGAGAGAGAGAGAGAGAGAGAGAGAGAGAGAGAGAGAGAGAGAGAGAGAGAGAAAGATCAAATCAAATCAAATCAAATCAAATTTTATTTTTCGAGGGTTGTGGCGTAAGCAATACAACGAGCTTTTTTTCAACCAGCCCTCGCCCAGAGAGGGGACTAATCTAATCACATATTTACACGGATATTAACGTAGAAAAAAAGGTAGAGAAAAACAACAACATATGAATATTTACACATTACATATTATACACAAATATAAAGCGTCGTATATGTAACGTAGTGAAAACAATGCTGAATACACATGCATGAGTAAATGTGTTATTAATTTGAGTGTTTTTGTGTGGATATAATGAACACTGATGCTTTGGACAAATGAAAATATAACCAAACGAAGTCTTCCATCACTGTGAGTTTTCGTAATTTAACATTAAATACAGTGAAAGGTGTTTTTTGAAAGTATTGAGACTCATTGGGACTCTCACAAATTCCGGGAGAGAATTCCACAGGACGCTACCAGAATAGGCTAAGCTTGATTTGAAGAGATCTATCCTTGGAATTGGGACGTTAAACTTTCGGTTTGGTTTCACTTTAAAGTTTGCAACGAAAGTTCGTGGTGCACGGCCGGAAAGTATTTTGTGAAGGAGCACGCCTTCATTTAATTTAAATCTTTGTTTTAGTGGGAGAATCTTAAGTTTCTTATAATCATCAAATACAAGACTGGATTGTTTCAGTAAAATTAGTTTCAGCGCTCGCCTATGTAAACTATACAATGGTTTTAAAATATTAGCACTGGCAGAGTCCCAGATGGTTGAACAATAATCTGTGATGGTTTGTATATATGCGTTAAAGTATAATAACCTTGAGTGCTGATCTAGAAAGTGTTTAATTTTATTTAACTGATATATTTTTCTGGACATTGTTTTACATACCGACCGAACATGATGGGCCCAAGACAAATTATTATCGATATTTACTCCCAAAACTTTATGATCTCCTACCTCCTCTATTGCGTCGTTACCAATTAATATGGAATGAGGATTGTTTCGTATGTTTTGTCTCTCTTGTCTTGTTGTTATTAACATGTATTTGGTCTTTTTAGGGTGAAGACTCATGTGGTTATACTCCGTCCAATGAATGAGATCATCTACACTGTTCTGCAACGATGAATAAACTTTGTCTAATTTTTTATCAGTAGTGTGTAGGGTCGTATCGTCAGCAAAGAGTTCGCAGTCATCATTAATACTAAGAGGAAGATCATTAATATACAGGGAAAAGAGTAGTGGTCCAAGGACAGAGCCCTGGGGAACCCCGTATAACACAGGTCTTTTGCTGGATACGGTTGAATTAACGCAGACAGACTGCTCTCGCCCAGCTAAGAAAGAGGAGAGCAGGCATAAGGTTTGGGGTGACATTCTATATTCAACTAATTTTCTTAATAGTAATTCATGATTAATAACGTCGAAAGCTTTAGCAAAATCGACGAATAAGACACCACAGAGTTGATTATTATTAATGCTACTAAGCCAACTTTCAAGAAGGTTTGTTAATGCTGTGTGGCACGAATGATTTTCTCTAAAACCTGACTGGTTGGAATGTATAAGATCGTATTTCTTCAAATGAGTGGTCAAGTGTGTAAATATGTGTTTTTCAAGTGGTTTTGATAAAACAGGAAGAATTGAGATTGGTCTGTAATTGGCGGGGTCAGAAGAACTACCTGATTTAAATAGCGGGATTACTTTCGCCTCCTTTAATTTGGTGGGAAAGTAGGATTTGTCAAGGCACAAATTATAAACATATGTAAGGGATTCTGCAATAAAAGGGGCAGACAACTTCAGAATTTTCCCATCAAGATTATCCAAACCACGAGTACCTGTTTGTTTTAAGCACAACAGATAATGGAAGACTTCGCTAACAGATAGCAGAGGAATGTCTAAATTATGGGTAATATTTTTTTAATCACAAAACTGTTTCAACTTGTCCAGATTATTCTGTTTCGATCTATCAGTTGTAATTATTTTGTCAACAATAGAAGTAAAATGAATGTTCAGATCATCAGCAGGTATATCAATAACGGAAGATGTTACTGTATCTTTACGAGATAATTGGTTGATCACCTTCCAGATGGCTTTTGAGTTTTGTTTTGAACTGGATGCAGCGAGCTCACGGTAATACTTTCTACGAGCTGCACGTTTCATGGACGTTACTTTGTTTCTCTGTTTTCTGTATTCTTCTTCTTTTCCCTGCCGTTTAAGAAAATCGCGGTAATCAATCGCATGTTGAATGTCGTCTGTAAGCCACTTAGGTTTGGGATGTTGCTGCACACGAGAGGCTCGAAATGGTGCATGTTTATCATATACTTTTATAAACAAGTTGTACCATAAATCAAATGCTTCGTCGGGGTCAGTATAATTATAGATCATTGCAAAATTTGTACAACTGAGTTCCGAAAGGTATGAATCTTGATCAAGTTTTGAAAATAACCTATATGTTAAAAATTTATGTTTTCGTTTTGGGATTCTAACCCCTTTTTTCGACCACGTGAGGCACACTGGAAAATGATCACTACAGCTAAAACTTGGAACTGAGGTTTCAATAATGTTAGCTCGAGTTGACACATAGATATGGTCTATAAGCGTAGATGAGGTAGCTGTAACTCTTGTTGGAATCGTTACTAACTGTTGTAAATTATGCAGGGATAACCTTTCCATCCAGCATTTGTTGGGTTTCACTAAATCAAGATTAAAATCCCCCAAAAGTATAATTTCTCTGGATTCAAGACTGACAGCGTCCATCATATCATCAAAATTATCGAACCAGTTAATATGTTCAGCTGGATTCCTGTAGCAGAAACCTATCAATATTGGTGCTGATTTAGGCAATTTTAATTCTAGCCATATTGTTTCAACTGAATGCTGCTCTAAGTGATGAAGTCTATGAAATGATAAAGACTCGTGAATATAAACTAGCAAACCAGTTTCTCGTGTTGATGTAGGGTCTCAACGTACGACATTATATCCTTCAATCTTAACTTCCGCATCCGTGATGTTACTGTTTAATCTTGACTCAGAGAGACCAAAAATGTGAAAATATTTGCCTGAATTGAGTAGAACAGTTGCTACCTCATCCAGCTTATTTATGGCATGATTTATATTTAAATGCCCAATTCTGAGACCATCTTTCACGGGCCAGGAATTCATAGACACAGTCATAAAATGAACAAAACACAACAACAATAATCTCTACAAAAGAATATTAGTGAGTATTATCTCGTAGAATAATAAAAAGCAAAACAAATTAAACTACTAAAAACGCACGGTAAACGAAAGAAGGGAAAAAAACAAGTAGAAAAGCCGATCGGCACGGAAAATGTGTCGTCAGTAACAGTCTTCTTATCACTTCTCTGCGACAAACACTGTTAGCAGTAGAATTATGAACGCCAGAAGGAAGTCTGTTTAGATGAACGCGATGTAAACAGAGACTAGATCGTTAGCACAACGAAGTGTCACCAGGATTCTTTAAAAAACCCAAAAGCACCAGCAGAAGATTTCAAGGTTTGTCAATGACACTTTTCCGTTGAGTGAACACACGATAATTAAAGAATGCCAGCTTCGACCCCATACACACACACACACACACACACACACACACACACACACAATCTAAGAGGAGTCGCTATGTTGGTTGCGAGGTAGTTTCTGATAGTAGTTCCGAGACACTGTTCAATACTGGTAAGGCACAGAAAACTGCTGTTGCAAACGGCAAGCCTGCATGTAGCTAAGGTAAGCCTGCATTACAGTTGGGTGAGAGAGAGAGAGAGAGGGGGGGGGGGGATCAGTACCAATGACCGATTCAATGCTAGAACACAGCCAGCCCCCCCCCCCCCCCCTCATATCCTCTTACCCTCCCAACACGATAAAGAGTTAACCTCAAGATGCCTTGGGTTCAATTCGATTTTTGCGTTGTAGTCCTTGTTGTCATTGTATTTTTCTATTACCAACCTATGCAGGAAAAACTCTTGATTAGTAAGACGACAGGATGACCGGAAGAGGCCGCTGTAAAGTGATTACAACCAGCAGACCATGACTGGGAAGATACTCTGCACTGGCATTTTTGGGTGAGGAATGCAATGGGAGGGGAACAATAGCAAGAGAAAGTAGATCTAGAGAGAGAGGGGATGAGAGAGAGGAGGGGGGGGGGGGAACACAGCCAACAGACAAATAGACACAGAGAACAAGACCCGGCACTGAGAAGAAAGAAAGAAAGAAAGAGAGAGAAGCCAGTTCAGGAATCAGTCCCTCTGACGTCCGTCGCTCTGTTGATGAGGCTCTCTGGTTGATCACGATCATCACGGCTCTCTGATGAGGCTGATCACGATCATCACGGCTCTCTGATGAGGCTGATCACGATCATCACGGCTCTCTGATGAGGCTGATCACAATCATCACGGCTCTCTGATGAGGCTGATCACGATAATCACGGCTCTCTGATGAGGCTGATCACGATCATCACGGCTCTCTGATGAGGCTGATCACGATCATCACGGCTCTCTGATGAGGCTGATCACGATCATCACGGCTCTCTGATGAGGCTGATCACGATCATCACGGCTCTCTGATGAGGCTGATCACGATCATCACGGCTCTCTGATGAGGCTGATCACGATCATCACGGCTCTCTGGCTGACACGGTACGTATCACTTGACTCGCCTTCTACCATACACATTGACAGGCAAGCGAACGAGAGAGACTGAGACAGAGACAGAGACAGAGACAGACAGACAGACAGACAGACAGACAGACAGAGACAAAGACAGAGACAGGCAGAGACAGAGAGGTAGACCAGACAGACAGACAGAGAGGTACAGAGAGACAGGCAGAGAGACAGACAGACAGAGACAAAGAGACGTGACAGGCAGAGACAGAGAGATGTAGACCAGACAGACAGAGAGAGACAGAGAGACAGGCAGAGACAGAGAGATGTAGACCAGACAGACAGACAGACAGAGAGGTACAGAGAGACAGGCAGAGACAGAGAGATGTAGACCAGACAGACAGACAGACAGAGAGAGACAGAGAGATGTAGACCAGACAGACAGACAGACAGAGACAGAGAGACAGAGAGACAGGCAGAGAGACAGAGAAACAGACAGACAGACAGAGACAGAGAGAGGTAGACCAGACAGACAGACAGACAGAGGGGGAGAGACAGATAGAGTGAGAGCGATAGAGATAAAGACACAGAGACATACAGACAGACAGACAGACATGCAGGCGTGCAGGTAGAATAACATTATTTTTTTTCATAAAGAATTAAATGTATCATAAGTTCCAATGAGTGGTAGATGAAAACTCCTTTGAAAATGAACACAACCAATGAATTTTGTTTTTAAACCCACAATCCCATAGCTGTGTACACAGTAGTCATAAAAGCAAATGAGCGTACAACGTGAGTGGGGATAGGTATGAGCAAGTAGAGTTGAAAGACAGGAGGCTGTACACAGGTATCAACTCTCAATATGGCGGCTGTCACGTGACCTGTTGTGTTAGTTCCTATCTGGCTTTTGCACACAGTGACACCACCCTCCGAGATGAATACATACTGAAAATTAACAGCTTGGCTGCTTCCTATGCTGAGGTGGTTTTTTAATGAATCAATTTAATAGTGTTCATTGTTGAACATTATGATGAATCAATTTTGTAGGGTGCTGTGGGGATGTTTAATGAACCCAAAGAATAGTACGGTAGCTTTAAATCACAAGCCATCTGTTAGGGATCACGCAATTCTTACACGAAAAGAAAAGTAGCTTTTAATCACGTGCCATCTGAGAGGAATCAAACAATTCTTCTAACATGAGTGGAATCAATCGGGAACAAAGATATAATTCCCACAATGCAACATTTTTCTCTGCAACCTAATACCAGCAGCAGCTGTTGTGTGTCCCATGGACAAAGACGCAAAGTGGTCCCCGCCACACAAAGCGAGCTGCATCTAGGTCACTGGACCAGTGGCACTTGCTGCGGTGTGTTGATGCAACAAGGGCAGTAGTGTCTGGCCAGCAAGAAATCGCCCCTCAAACAGCTGTCTGGATCCATGACTCCAATACTCCACTGAGGTCACTAGTCCACGACTAATGTCGGACACTGTCACTACTTTACCCGACGGCTTGCATTGCATAGAAGACTATGAGTATGATCCTGATCCTGACCGAGATACAGACAGTGCATAGAAGACTATGAGTATGATCCTGATCATGACCGAGATACACTGCATAGAAGACTATGAGTATGATCCTGATCATGGCCGAGATACACTGCATAGAAGACTATGAGTATGATCCTGATCCTGACTGAGATACAGTACATAGAAGACTATGAGTATGATCCTGATCCTGACCGAGATACACTGCATAGAAGACTATGAGTATGATCATGATCCTGACCGAAATACATTGCATAGAAGACTATGAGTATGATCCTGATCATGACCGAGATACACTGCATAGAAGACTATGAATATGATCCTGATCCTGACCGAGATACACTGCGTTCTGTGGTGTGTTGGAATGTTTTGATGAAATGGTTTATCATGAGGTCATTAGTGGCTTAAACAATAACAATAACAATAACAACACTTTATTGTCCATTAAAATGTTAATAAAAATGGTAAATTTTCTTCGGCACACCCTGCCTGCCTGTAAACGATTATAACACACATAAAACATAAAACATAGGTTCACGTATGTAATAACAAGCACACCTATCATACTTCCAATAACACTGACCTAAAGTGTTGTCCGTGTGATCTTTAAATTGAATAAATTTACAGATAAAGTTAATAAGGTTACACGTCTATTAAGACTATCACAATCAAATATAATATTGCGCTATGTAAATTTACCCTCTCATAACACAGGAGTTGGGTTTCACAGCAGAGCAATCACATTACCAATATCACAGATTAGGATTTGTAAACTGATCAATAATGTACACTGCTCATAGACGCAATCACACACACACACACACACACACAGACACACACACACACACACACACACCACACACACACACACACACCTTCACACATTTTTTGGTGTTTTTTTTCCTGCTGACCAGCCTCTACGTGATGCGAGAATTTAAAATGGTGATGGCGGAAGGAATGAATGACTTTTTAAACTGGTTTTGCGTGCCAAAGGGACCTTATAACGTTTACCTGAAGGGCGATTTTCAAAACAAGGGTTGAGAGGATGGATCGGACCACGGACAATTTTGATAGCTTTCCGCTTAATGGCAGCTTGATAGAGACTGGTCAGCTGTCGTTGGGGTTGCCCTACAAGTTTGCTGGCCGTCCCAACAATGCGGTGCAGTTTAGCTTTGGTTGTTTTACATGTATGGTACCGTACCATGTCACAATGTTAAAAGTAAGAATGCTTTCAATCAAACTGCGATACACAAGTTCCATAACACTTTGGTTGACATTAAAATATGTTAACAAAATGAACTCGTTTCCCCCTGTGCACAGAATCAGAGAGCACCCGGGGTGTTTCTGGTTGGTTTGCAATGTCCAAGTGGACAGTTGGTCAGTCTTGTCCCGCCTACACACCTGGCCTGGTCTGAGACGGTCAGCCCAACTGCTTCCACGGACAGGAGTTTGCCTTTCATTTTAAACTAGCCCTGGTGGACAGATACCATCTACTCTTCTTTAATCGCTGATGGTATCGCAAACTCTGAA